>NC_135305.1:124923511-125261511 GCF_048772815.1 Callospermophilus lateralis | reverse complement strand
ACCCATCATGCAGCCAGGCAGTCACTTAGGCTAGAACATGTGCCTCCTGTCCTGGGACAGGTGTTGAGTGTCTTCTAGTGTCTACTGAGTGACACAGCAATGTTTTTCTTGATACAGCCACAGATTTCCTGACCTGGGAGTATAGAATATGGGTAGTGTACTTCATAGGAAAGAAAAGAAACGGGTCTGAGAAAGGCAGTGTCAATCCCTAAGTGACTCTAAGAGAAGGTGAGAAGAACAGAAGCTTCTAGACTCCCAATAACTAAACCTCCCTCCATTGATGTACAAGGGTCATACCATGCTGGGCAAAGTTGTGGCAAAATCTTCAACCAAAAAATTGGATCCTGAAGCACAGGGCTTCTTCCTGTGGTTAATCCAGTTGCCTGTAGGGGTCACTGCTACCCCTCCCTTGGGCCTGGACAGACATTGGAGGGGTGGTCAACTCCTTGTACCATTCCCCAAAACCAAATATAGAGATTAGAAGGAATTAAACTTGTCATTTCATGTATATTCAACCCAGTCATTTCCTTGAATTATCACTTAGGCCTATGGATTTGTATACAAAATATCATCAATTGACAGCTCTGGGTCTGTTAGCACAAAAGGTAAATCTGATTGTCAGTGGTACTTTGTGCAGGAAATGGTATGTAATTTGGGTTTCCCTGTGTGATCCAGCACTTCCACAAATTAGCCATCATTTGATGTGCAAGTCTGGAAGGTATATGTAGAAATTTTATTTTTCTTTTATAAAACGTCTGTAATGGCATTTTTTTGTGATGTGAATATCTGAGAGTAAACTTTCTAAAAGAACATTTTTCTTAGGCTGTATGAAGAATCCAACCTGGATAAAATATTATTTGGAATTTCATAAGATACTTTCTTATAGACAACAAATCTCATTATGGCTTTGCAAATCCCATGGTCATATACCTATTCTTGATTCTGATCTCTTTCAAGGACTTGTCTTTGAATAAAAGTGATATTTTTCCTATTCAGTAGCATATACTCTACTAGCTGTATACCATACCACATTTTCAACCCATAATTTATCTCTTCAATGATAAGCATTGGCCTGGTTTGTGCTGCACAAGGTCTAATTTTAGTCAGACTTGGGAGGCTCATGAGCATATCTCCTTGGTTATGGGACTGAGGTCAATTTTGTCCCTAATCCACCTGAGAGTCATGTATGCATTGCCTAATGGCATGGGCTATTGGGTGATCTTGTAGTAAAACACCAAGAGGTTTCTGGGCACATCAGCCCTTCTCATCCTGAAGACTTCATACTGTTGGGCTTATAATTGTTGTCTTAACCTAATGCCAAGTTCTGAGAGGAAGGTCAGAAACCAGGTCTCTCTTCTGACACACTCCATAGTTAAATGGAGGGAAGAGAATATTGATGTCTAACCAGGCTTTATAGAGTCCTTTTACATCCTGGAATCTGTGAACTAGTTTCTGCAAGGCACTTTATGAAAGGGGAAGATTTTGGATTTAAGATTCAACTAATTCTTTGGGAAAACCATATTTCCAATAGACATCTACACTCTTCTGTATCTTAGCCATAGTGGGACACCAGTTGAGTGGGTAGAGACCAATGTCATGGTCATTGCTCAAAGGATGAGTGAGACTCAGGCCTGGGTAGGGAAGGTTCTGTCTCTTCTGTGCATCTATCTTTATTATTGTAAGAAAATGTGAGTTGCAGTCACTGCCATATGCTATGTCACAGGAATAGAAACTCTTGTCCCCAGCCTACCACAACTGATACTCATATTGGCTGTGTTTCCCAAATGGGAGCCAAGAAATTGGTCAGAGACATTGTGGACCATGTGCTTTCATCATAGATGAACAATACAGAGGCCAGCCTGGTGTGTGTTGGTAGCAGTATCCTAATATATTCCCAATTTATTTTCATTGCATATGGTTCTAGCATCTTCCTGGAGGTCACTGACACTGTGGGTATCTGAGTCAGCTCTTAGGAGGCTATGAATCCTTCCAGGAGAAAAAAAGAAATGGGAATAATGATAAAGGAAGCTTTCACAAAATCCCCTGTCTGCCTAGTCTGTTCTATCTATAAGGACTCTTTGGGTCCTCGACTTGCCCATTTCATTCTTAGTTCCAGTGACCTAGGAGCCTGGTAGAAAAATGGGGCCTCTGAACTCATGAGGAAGACTGTTCATCTTATTAGCAGTTGCAGCCCTTCAGGCTTCAACAGACCAGTGATCACAGTGGGTACTACATCCATTTAACCCTTTCTCCTGATTCAGGATACTGAGCATCCACAGATAGGGCCTGCAGAGCTAAGAATAAGGGATAGGCTGACCTAGGACATCTGGATTGTGTAGTTGGACAGTATCCCTGGGGCAAAACCTGTGCAGTGAAGGGGAATCCAGGCCATTATGAATGCTTCCCTGATGTTGCTTTCTGAGGCCCAGACTGGCCTGGCTTCCTCCTAAGACTGCCTATCCCTTTACTGGGGATCCCTGTTCGTTTTGCAAATAAGCTAGAATTCATATGAGTTCCTGGAAGAGCTCTTGGTTTTCCAGAGCAGGGATCAGCCCTCAGGACACAGAGAGGAGAGATCTGGTCCTGAAGACCCACCCTCAGCCCAGGAGATAGACTTTCACAAGGTGGTTTCACAGTCTGGGCAACATTTCCACCCCAGCTTGTGTTCTAAAGATGACTGTCCTCAGTAGAGCTTGGAGGTCATTCATTTCAACAAATGAGTGGCATATGAAAGTATGAAGACACCTGCAACACCTAAGGGCTCTTTGCCTAGTGTAGATAGCAGCAGGTGTTTATAGGTCTATTGACAGAACTAGTAATAAAAATGCTCTCAAATAACTGGTAATGTGAATATGCATAACCAACAGAAATTATGTAGGATCGTTTATAAAGAATAAAACTGTCCTGAGATCTGTTCTACAGAAAAGAATGAGAATGGTTCTGCATCTTTTGATGTAGCACATAGATGGCCAAATTGTTTCCTCTTGATTCTAAACCCTTTGAATTAATGAGGAAGTTTCAAAGGCAACTACTCTAATACCCATTTCAATTCTCAATTCTAGATCGGAAGCAATTTTCTCAGGGAGAATGCACTACAGCAAGTGTCCCCAATAAACATTCACAGCACAACAGAGCACTTTAAATGTCAGGGAGAGAAAAAATATAGCTGCCCCTGTGTTTAGAATGGACACAGGGACACTTTCATGCCTGCTTCTTTCAGGTTCTCAAAGATGCTGTCCCAATGCCAGGGTTATTGTTTGCAACATGGACTACATGACTGGGAAACACTATGCAATATTATACCAGGACTGTTATGTTCATGCTAGATTATGAGTTTTCCATTATTTCTAACCCATTCAAATTAACAAATTAAAAATAACATATATTTTGGTGGCAAGTGGCATACACTAGTGCCACCTTAAAGATCTAATGAAATCATGTTTATTATGGAGTTTAATATGAATTAATTTCTTGGGTTGTCTGTAATAACATTTGTATGGATCTTGGAAGGTAGAAATAGATTCTGCATGTCCAGATAGAAAGTAATCTTACTGTCAATTTGTGAATGAGCTGTGGAATATGCTAGACCAGAGTAACAGGAATACAAGTGCATAAGATAGGCCATTGATGGAGAAACTGAGTTCCTCTCTCTTCTAAGAAAGCAGTATCTGAAACAGTATGCATTAACAGAAAATGAAAAAAGTGTATGTATACATTTTTATCTTTGTACTTTATTCACTCTCCATGTGTTCTTGGATCAATGTGAAAACCAGAAAGACATCCTGGCAATATGCTATTTCATTGTATCTGTATTGAATGAGTATAAATTGGTAAGTATATTAAATGCAGAGACACATGCATTCTAGAGAGTGAGAGAGATAGCATAATAAATTTCACTCCTCCATATTAGCTCAAATATTTTGGTTTTAGTTGTTTGGAGTTTTCTGAGCCAAAAGAATGAACAAATATTTTACAAAATAATGAACATTTTTTTTAATTTTATACTTCTCACCAATGGGAGGAGAACCTTCAAAACTTATAAGATTTCAGCAACCAATACAGTTCAAATTTGGGGATATTGCTCCAAACTTAATATTAAGAGAGGCTTAATATTAAGATGAGTAGGGGTGGATTCCAGAGTAGGGTATCAAATGCCCTTCTGTGTGGGCAACTATGTCCAGTAGTCTCTGTGATAGTTTTGAAATTGGCATGAGAGCAGAAACCTCATGTTTTGGTCAATCCCCTCTAGGAGAATTCACATGGTGAACATACAGTTCTGAAACAAGTTCATGTCATCTAGGAATGATGCATATTTTGGAAAACAATATGAGCATCCAGGTCCTGGTGGAAGCTTGCCTTAATTATTACTAACACATGGATGTAGATACTGCCAAAGCTTATCTCTGCTCTCTCTGGGTTGGCATCATGAGGCAAGACTGGACTGATTTGAACCCCTGCTGAGGTAGCTGAAGAGTGTACAATTGGAAGTACACATGGGACTTCAAGGAATCACACATCCAAAATTGTGAACCAGCAGTCATCAGGTCAGACAGACCTGGTGGTGATCACTGTGTGTGGGAGTTTGTGCTTCTAGGTTGGAGAATGAGCAAAACTGAGGCTCAATGACATACTGGGCAGGTGGTTCATACCCCATGTCTCTCCCTGGGTTCACACTTAAGTCCTGTGGGTGAAAAGACATTCTAGTATCTAATAGCCACTCATCGATTTGAAGTCTTGGATGTTCAAGGTCAATACTGCAACATCTGATGAGGTCCTTCTTTTAGGTGTTGACTCTCTGTATGAGTCTCAATTTGGCTCAAGGCATTACATGGTGATGAAGCCATATCCTTGTGCAAGTTTCTCCTGCTTGTCTTATGAAGCCACAGTCCCTTTGGAACAATGCCCCTTCCTTACCATCTCATTTTAACTTAATATTCCACCAAAGTTCCCACCTTCAAATATCATAGTAACATAAAGTTTCTATCTTCTTAATGTCTAACAATTAGGGTAAACATAAGTTAAGTTGTTGACCTTAAACACCTGGACAACAAAAAAATTATTTTCTTTTCACATAAAACAAATGCATTCATTCCATCCTAACTGCCTCAACTCTTCACTCATTCTAACATCACGTCAAAAATACAGTCTTCTTTGAAGGGCACAACCTTCAGTCATGAACCTGTACATCAAATCAGTATTCTAATTCCAAGATACAATGACACAAAAGGCCCAGAGCAGACATCCTATTTCAAAAGGAAGGAATAGGCAAGTAGAACACAAAAACTGGACCAAAGCACTTCTGAAATCCAACAGGAAAGACATTGAAACTTACAACTTCAAGTATTGCATTCCCTTTACATAGGGGTGATGGTTGTGCCTCAGCCAGCCCAGCCCCCATGACATTGCTGAACTCAGTCCACATAGCTGCTCTCATTAAGTCTAGTACCCATAGCATTTCTAGTTGTTGTATGTTGTCAATGGCTCTATACTTCTGGGAGATCAAAATAGGCCCCACTCCTATGATTTAGTAGACATTATCTCAGGGCAGACTCTATGATGCCTCTATCCCTGTGTCTCATTTCTCTTTGAGCTCTCAGGAAGATCAACATCCTTTGAAATATTGGTGAATCCTTCCTTGACCCCAGAGACAGAACATTGCTTGCCTTCATTATTACTAACACATGGATGTAGACACTGCCAAAGCTTACCTCTGCTCTCTCTGGATTGGCATCATGAGGCAAGACTGGACTGATTTGAACCCCTGCTGAGGTAGCTGAAGAGTGTACAGTTGGCAGAGAGCAGAATGCCAAGACAGTCCTGCACACAAGACCACGGAGAGAACACTGAGCTGGTTTCCTAGATTCATTCCATTCCCCTAACACTCTGAGTCCTGGTTGAAGGGACATCTTCCCCACTCTCTTGATATTTGACAGTTGTCTGCCTTTTATTTCTGCTACTGTGCTTCGCTATTGCCCATTGCAACATGTTTAGAATTCTCTATTATACATGTATTTTTGTTCCTCAGGGCCCAGCTGTGACTTTATATATTTTTTACATTCTCTTTTTTTTTTTTACTAATAAATTCCATCTTCAAATAATTCCTTTACTCGTTTTATATTATTGTAATTGGTTAAAAGTGCTCAGGCAACAGCCTCAATGGTTTTCTGTCTAGAAAACCATTGTTTTAGCTTTGCATAAAGCCCTAAGGCATAGACACAGTTCAGCATGATTTTTTTTTTCTCCTTCATAATAAAGTTGCTCTTGGCTCCAGTTTTCTAAGAATCTGTTGCTTCCTTCCATCTAATCCATCATCAGCATGATACTCTCATCTGTTCACAAATTTATCAGCATTCTGGTCATGGCCACAAAGCCAATCTTGAAGAAGTTATAAACTTTTCCTAGTCTTTTTGTCTTCTGGCTGTTTACCAGAATCACCCATAACATTCCATTTTTAGCATTTTGAACATTTTCTAGCCTTTTCCTCTAAGGTCATCCAGTCTCTGTTTCTAAATTCTAATGTATTGTTTATTGACCAAGGTCTTATTACTTACTTCCAATTTTCTGTCTTAGTCCTCTTCCTATTCCTATCACTGATTACAGACTGGTAAGGAAGGAGGATAAAAGGTTTCATTATTTCCATATTCTTTATGTTTAAGAACATGGCACTAGCATGCATTTGATCTCTGGTGAGGGTCTTTCTGCTGACAGAGATTATGCAGAGTTCTGAGGTAGATGAGGGCATCTGGTGGCAAGACAGATGTCCTTTCTCAGGTTTCTCTTCCTCTTCTAAAGCCACAGTCCCGTTGATTAAGACTCTGCCCTTATTCTTTCATTTACCCTTGATTATCTTTCAAAGACACCACCTTTTTTTTTAAGAGAGAGACAGAGACAGAGAGAGAAAGAGAGAGAGAGAGAGATAGAGTTTTTTAATATTTATTTTTTAGTTATTGGCAGATATTACAACTTTGTTTGTATGTGGTGCTGAGGATTGAACCCAGGCCGCACGTATGCCAGGCGAGCGCGCTACCGCTTGAGCCACATCCCCAGCCCTGACACCACCTCTTAATACATAGTCAAATTACATTTCTACCCTTTAACTATCTCCCAATAGGGACTGAATATTAATCTCAGTTTTGATGAAGACATTAAAGCCATAGTGTAAGGAATATGTATTAAATGCAGGCAGCCCTCTGGTTCAATGATGGTTCTTGATTAAAGACAGAAAGTCACCATACCCCAGTAAGGCAGAGCTGATTAGGGACCATTGATTTCAAGAATGAACTCTGGGGTCCTCCCATCAGGGAAGGGAGGTGTTTACTGAAAGTTCTGGTGATGTGGAATACATAGTAAAGAGTGATAATGAGTAACATTGGTGACCTTGGGACCAATCACAGGGGAGTCAAGCATTTAAAAGAACATGTAGATACAGTTTAGCCAAACATTCTCCTTTCTCATCCCTTTTCTTCCTCTTATCCTCCAACATAAGACAGGCTAATTGTAAATCACTCATTTTCTCTGCCTTTGAGATAAGTGTTTGAAAATGGAATGTGGATTTGCTCTGAGAAGAATAATATCACCCAAGAGTCAGAAAGGATTTTGCATTATCTTGTGGTGAAAGGGTGAGCATGATTATGGTTTTACAAAGGATAGCTTCATGGGAGAATTGATCTTGCTATCATTTTTTTTAAGATTGTATAGATTATATATTGTGTGGGTTCCAATTACTAGTGGGTGGATTAAATGTTTTATATTTTGAAATAGTTTCCAAATTTTCTTTTACTCTATGTTTCTGGTTAGACTTGTTGAAATGAAATTTTCCTGTGTGGGATCCTGCATTACCAATGCCTTTCCAGGAAATATTAACAAGTGCAACATCAGTTCAGAAATTGACCATGTAAGGCATGACACACTTGGTGACTGTATTAATGCCTTTTATCCTATGGGGTTTGGAAGGCATACAATGGTCATCTGGTGACTGCAAGGGCAGTGGGACCATGATGCCTGTAGTTAGGTGAAGTTGGATCCCTATAGAGGCACCTTGACCTCAGGCAGTCATCAGGCCTGAATCACACTTTGTGGGGGAATGGAGAGTCGGTCTTGCAGAGGGTAGCTGGGGGGATACCACAGGGACTGCTACACTGGTTTGCTGTGTTCAGAATCTTAAGCTTCATAGGAGCCTGGGGCTTCAGGAGTTCATCAAGAGCTGAGCACTCCTGGGACTAATCCAGGACATATGGACCTAAAGTTTGCTGGTCTAAACTAAATGTAAATTCACAAATCAAGAAAAGAGATTAGATGAAACCTTTGCTCTGTCCATCCACTGAGGCTCTGTATCCCCAATACACACACATAAGTCAAAAAACCAAAAACCAAAACCCAAAACAGAACGAAAACCCACCAGAAGAGCCAGTAAATCTACTTGTCACCTTAAATTCACTCCTGATCCCCTCTGCAGAGCCTACCTGGAGGAAAGGTAAGCCTAGGGCTTCAAATCTGGGTGAGATGGGAAGACCAGTTTAGGACTTTAACTCCTATTCTCCTAGGAGCTATAAGAATGTGACACAGAAAAAAAAGGGGGGTGTCTCACTTCTCTATCTATTGAATGCACTTCTGCACTGCTGTACTACCTGCCCCCATGCAAATAATAACCTGCCTCATCTGCAGCTGGGGCCCTGTTGATGGGTGGCTATGTGTCCTGAGCTAAAACTAGAAAATCATTCAGGGATTCCTGAAGGTCACTTGCTGTCTTAAAAATCACCTATACAGAGGACTTAACTGTTTTTTGTTGATCCCAGTGAACATGTGTTTCAGAGCATGTCTCTCCAGAGAAGGTGATTATGGCACTCTGACCTGGGAATACTGACCCTGAGGGAGACTTTGTGAGGACATAGGAGCTGATGGGGTCTACAAGAGAGGAGAGGAGAAAGGACCTGAGGATAAGGGACCCATTAAGAGTGACCCACCTCATGAATATGCAGGGCTGAGATCATGATTTGGGTTGGACCCAGCTCAGGGTCTTGTGTTAGCTGAGTCTGGGGGTAGGCTAGTTGATCACTTGTGCAGAAAGAGATGAAGGTGAGCAGGATATCAGTCTTCTAATTCATGGTGGAAATTTTCCAAAATCTGTCTTTGGAGACCATCTGTTTTGCCATGGGATGCCCTCAAAAGACATGCATATCAGGGCTCCCCAAGCCTTCTCTGATTCCCTCTCAAGACCTTAGGCAGTGAGTATTTGGTGGCCATGCAAAGTTGCTCTTCCCCTTGGGTTCTTCATTGAGGATAAGTGGGAACACTCTTATCAGCTGTGGGGTAGAAGAGACTGAGGAGGAGTTGTGGAGCCTCAAATTCCTATAGATTCTTCTATGGGCAGAAAACCAGCCTTTAACTCCAAGGCCCCAGATTAGAGTCTCCTGCCAGGAATTGATTCTCTGACTGCTATCCCAGACCTCCTGGGCTCTGATGTGTCCTGGGCCAAGCTCAGCAGGTCAGCTTGCTGACCTTCCATGAGACTGGACATGGAACTTGGATGGAAACTGCTGAAGGACCATTGATAATACCCTACACAACTGAAGGTGAATCATGAACACTCACCTTCTTCCTTTAGTTTCCAGGTACCTTCAGCTGCACTTTTCTCCAATACTTGCATGTTTCATTTCTATTCATGTAATAGAAGACTTTTTTAATTTAAAAAACTATTTGTTGAATAGAAGCGTTTTAATTTAAAAAAATTTGTTTTAATTAGTTATACCCTTACATATATCCCAAAGATGGGATATAATTTCTCATTTTTCTGAGTGTATATGTTGCAGAATCATATTGGTCATGCAGTCACGTATGTACATACAGTAATAATATCTGTCTCATTCTACTCTCTTTCCTATCCCCACATCCCCTCTTCTCACCTCCCATCATTTCCCTCTACCTAATATAAGATAATACTCTTCTTCCCTAATGCCCCCACCTTATTGTGAATTAGTCAAACTGGATCAAAGATTGAGCCACTAGACTAGAGACCATACACCTTATAGAAGAAAAAATGTTCCCAAATCTTCACCACATCCGCCTAAGATCTGACTTTCTTAACAAGACTCCTAAAGTGCAAAAAGTAAAATCAAGAATTAATAAATGGGATAGATTCAAATTAAAAAGCTTCTTCTCAGCAAAGGAATCCATAAAGTGAGGAGAGACCCTACAGATTGGGAGAAAATCTTCACAACATGCATCTCCAATAAAGCATTAATATCTAGGATATATAAAATACTCAAAAACTTAACATTAAAAAATAAATAACCCAATCAATAAATGGTCTAAGGAATTGAATACACACTTCCCAGAAGAAGAAATATAATTCATCAACTAATATATGAAAAAGTGTTCAACATCTCTAGCAATTAGAGAAATGCAAATCAAAACTACTCTAAGATTTCGTCTCACTCTATCAGAATGTCAATCATCAAGAATACAGGCAACAATAAATGTTGGTGAGGATGTGATTTAAAAAAGGCACATTCATACATTGCTGGTAGGACTGAAAATTGGTGCAACCACTATGGAAAGCAGTATTGAGATTCCTCAGAAAATTGGGAATCAACCACCATTTGACCCAGCTATCTAACTCCTTAGTTTATACCCAAAGGATTAAAATCAGCATACTATAGTGATGCAGCCACATGGATGTTTATAGCAGCTCAATTCACAACAGATAGACTATGGAACCAACCTAGGTGTCCATCAATAGATATATGGATAAAGAAAATGCGGTATATATACTCAATGATATATTACTCAGCTTAAAAGAACAATTTAACAGTAAATGGTTAAAGTTGGAGAATATCATGCTAAGTGAAATAAGCCAAACCCACAAAAACAAAGGCTAAATGTTTTCTCTTATAGAAGCCTTTTTGGTAAATATTTTCACATATAATATTGTGCTTGGGAAAAGAGCACCTGCTTGTTGATTTATCACAGTTTCTTGTCTCACTGTATATCAGGAGTTTTTGCCTTCTATGATATCCCTCTTCTTGGAATACACTAGGAATTGGAACAGAAATACTTTCTTTTATTTACTTTTTGTCATTGTTTCATGTAATCTTGTTAAAAGTGCCAGACACCAGACCTGTCTGAGAAGAGCACTTTAAGCTTGTCATCTCACACAGAGCTGAATTCTGGAAAGTGGGTGATCAGAGCTTCTGCCTATTAGGAGAATTCTCTCACTGAACCATGGACAGCCCCATGGTCAGAGCTGTGACCTCAACAGAGTGTCCTAAGTGAGTTGATGAATGCTCTTTCCAGGGACAATTTCTTGGAGTCTCCCAAAACCTTGAGATTGCACCTGAGAAGAGGAGCTGCCATCCTCAGAGCTGATGTACTTGGAGGTGGAAAAAGAGGTAAGTGGGGAGGGGCAGGTGTCTCTGAAATGCTTATGACAAAGGAATCAGCCCAAGGACCACTACTGGAGAGCAAGGCATTGTGCCCTGCACGTGAATAGGAGACACAGGCAGCTTTTGTGGTTGAAAAACCCAGGTCCATCTGTCGCTTTCCCTCACAATGAGCTTGCTGGTAGAGCACATGGACATCATGTACTATCTCTAGGGTATGTGAAGCCCTGCAGCAGCTGCCTAGACTGATACCTGAAACCATTTTTCTCCACTGCATTTCCTCCTATGCTCAGGATTCTGCTGTGATTCTGGTATGATACAGTGAGTCTGACCCTCAGAACCTTTAGTCACTACAGCCCAAGGCCATCAGATGACCTCTTTTGACTTTCTGTTTGAGGACTGCTCCTTGAATACCTGTTAACTTCTAACACTGGCCTTCCCCTTGGGCTCCCTGGGAATCTACAGCTTCTGTTTTGACAGCTACTTGCAACAGTTCTCCTGCCACCTGACTGTATAGGAGCTTCAGAACAGGAGCATTCCTCTTCCAGGTAACCCTTAAACCCCTGTCACCAGAGAGGGTGTGGGTAGGGAGTATAGCCTCCCTCTGTGGCAACCTCACCCACACTATCCTTCTTAGCACAGTGCATAGAGTTGATCTCTGCAGTGTTCTCTGAGATGGGCCATGTGCAGAAAATGTAATTGAGTGTCCAAATACAAAATATAAAATCTACCTCTGGTCCATGTGTTTTGATTGAAGAATGAAAAGGGCATAAAAAATTACATTTTTACTAAAAAGGGTTCTATTCATAGAAACCTATTTGTTAGGCCTAAGGAAAATTTCCTTACTGTGCATGCAAATGGGTATCAAAACTGATGTTAACTCCTTCTTCCACCACAGCATGAGCAATGGTACTAGAACACTGGGTGTGTTTGTACCCACAACTCATCTGTGTGCTCACGCCACCCCCAACCTCCCTGTTATGCTATTCCTTCTCTACTTCCTTCTCCTGATCCTCCTCCTCCTTTTCCTCCTCCTCCTCTTCCTCCTCCTCCTCTTCCTCCTCCTCTTCCTCCTCCTCCTCCTCCTCTTCCTCCTCCTCCTCCTCCTCCTCCTCCTCGTCATCATCATCATTTCTATTACACTTATTTTGCTTCATCACACACTTCCTTTGTATTTCACACAAAATGTTTACCAAACTTTAAACATATAATCATGAGTACTCTGTGCATCGTAATGTTGCATCAAAGACATTTTAGTGATAAATGTCTTCTAAGTAATAGTGCACAATTTTTTTAAAAAAAGATATCTTCTCATGATGTTCCCAAGCTACTCTTTTGCAAAACAAAACTGGCATAAGATTTTTGAGAATTATGTGATGAAATACTAGTTTATGGTGGAGGACTTTGGCAAATACTTTTAGTCTCTCCTGGGGAAGTCTCGGCCCACTTCACAAAATATTTAGGTAGCTGTGTACATTTTTCAGATCTCCTCAGAGGAAGGAGAGGGCTCCCATGACTGTGTCACCTAGACCTGGGATGTCTCTTCAATTAATAAGAATTTTGTTGTTTTTGCTGCTGTTGTTCTTGTATCAGACTCTGTAGGATTTTTCCCCTACAGATTAGTATAACCTTCCCTACTTCATAAGAGTTAAAGTTCAGGGGAAGAGAGAACAATGGTGTCAAGTCTGGGAGTTGATCCAGGTCTTGGAGTTCAGGTCTTGGTTCTATCCTAACAGAACATGATCACAGCAGAGGCCTCCTGCAAAGGAGATCTCATGTGCTATTGTTGGTTCACTGCTAATTCCATCATGGCTTGATTGTCACTAGGAATCCAGTTCAGGCTACAGGGGCTCTGATGGTTAGTGGACACACAAGGGCATCCAGTTATAGGTATTGTGCTGTTGCCTGTAAACGTGCCCCCTGTATTCTGACCAAATGAGCCAATTTGTACTGATAGCAAAGGGGAGCAAAAGGGCCTCCAAGCATGAGAATAGAGTTGTCCCCTGTTGTTGCCCAGCCTGTGCAATGGAGAAGTGAATCAAGGTACTTGGCATGAAGGTGACACTGGAAGTGTGTCCCTACCCAGACAGGAGTTGTGGTCATATTTGCAACCACAAGGGCTGTGGTGTGACCAGGTGAGTCCCAGGTACTGTGGTGAAAGGTGGATCCAGATATGTCTCCTCATACAAATTTCCTGGATAGGAAAGTTTTTCTATTCAGATGTGACTGACATGGTACTTGCTCCCCTGGTACTTGCTCCTTACAGTAAGTTCCCCAATAAATCATAGTCTGTGCAAATCTAGAACTATCTTCCTCTTTTCTTTTCAGTCTTATGCAATCTTGAGCCTAGCTCTCTTATATTGTGACTAGAATGTTCTTGAAAACCATCACATTCACTGGTATCCTAAAACAAATTCAGACAATTACATGTGAAATTGTGCAGCATCTCTGTAACTATGTGTTTAGTGCTTCCTCCACTTATTGATGATATATTGGATAGAATAGCAAAAGATGACTTGACTAAAGCTTCGAAAGTAGATGTAATTAAAACACATGTCTTACTACATCTTTAGCTAACACATACACTGCAGAATATTAGTCAGGGAGACAAATGTGTGCGTGTGTTTGTGTGTTGTATTTGATATGGGAGTCTTGCTGTTTCCCAGGCTGACTTTGATCTGCTGTGCTCAAGCAATTCCCCAGATTCAGCCTGCCAAGCATTGGGGTTTTAGGTTTCCCTGAACATGCTTGGCTGTATAACATATCTGAAAGGAAGTAACTTTGATTTTGTATGATCATGGAATCGAGGCATGCTTAATCACTGAGACACATCCCCAGGCTTTTTATATTTTGTTTTGAGTCAGAGTCTTGCCAAGTAACTTAGGGCCTCACTAATTTTCTGAGGCTGACAGTGGGTTGCTTTCCTCTTGTCATAGGCTCATGAGCCACTGGAATTACAAGTGTGAGCCACCATGCCCAGATAAAGGAAGGAATTCTTAATGATAGTAGAATTTTTTTTATTCTTAAAGAAACATAATCTGAGATGTATAGCTGTTTTCATGTGAAGCAAATTGTGTGATTGCAATATAAACTTCTGACTATCTGGATCCCTCTCTGAACTAAATTTCTGAAGTGAACACTATTAACGACATTGCCAATGAGGAGTATCTATAAAGAGATGAGTGAAAAAAAAAGAAAAAGCACGGAAATAAGACATTCGTTTCCAAACAACAGTCATGTGGTATCATGGTGAACTACATAATTGTCTGAAAATTCATTCTAATTTATCTATTTTATTTGTTGAGCCACAAGGATTTTTTTATCTTCATTTTTTGTGCATGTTCTTATGTCCATGATAAAACTGACATGAAACTTGGAATATGGGAGAAATAAACCACTGAAAAATTGTTTCTTCCTGATGTTTGTCATGAAAATTTATGAAATGCTCTTTAGTCCCTGTATTTTCAAATTTATTTGGTTTTTACTAATTCATATGGTTTATGCATTTTGAAAATAGGATGAACATCATTCTTTTTTGCAGATAAGATATAGTAAGTATACATTCTCTTGTTTCTCTCACTATTCGTGCAGTTAAAAATGAAAATCTGCCCAGAATGCCTAGTAGCACCTGTATGTGAACCCTGAAATGCAAGTCATAGAAGAGAAGGTAGGGAGATGGGATCCTGAAGTGCCATTTATCCAGAGGTGAGCTGTATCCTTGTCTCTTTTTCTCCTTTGTTCAGCCTCCATGTAATCCAGGGACTGATAGGGAACCCCCATGTGCCAGGACAAGTTCAATATTCACTGATGCATCCTGAGGAAGGTGACTCCTCAGGCTCAGAACAGGATTGAGAAATCACATTTTGTTTCCTTTGTTTTCCTACTGTTCATTTTCAAAACACAGTTTCTAGGACATTCTGTCCCACTGACAGCAGTCACAATAGAGGGAAGGAGATCTGATCTTCTTCTTCTAAAAGTGCATTCCCAAGAGAATGGATTGAAGCTCCCTTGGTTCTATTCCTGTTTCTTCTTGATACTCAGTCTAGACATGTGCACAGGTATAGATGGGCTCAGCAAAAAAGTACACATTGTTTAACCAGAGGAAGAAGAAAGAACACCAGTGATACAGTAGAATTAAGAAGGTTGTTGAGAATAATGAGGTTAGAACAGCACCTATCTGGAACACTTCTGAGCTCTCCTCTCACCTCTCTACTGCAGATACAAGGATCTGATGATAAAGAAAATGAAAAGACTGAAAACAGGATTGAGGGGTAGTCCACAAACAGATCTCATGTTGGAGAAGGCCTGGTGTATACACGAAGTAAATGCTAGTAGTCGCAAAGTTTTTATAAATTAACCTGAGATAGGAATGATAACCTGCCCATGGAAAGTGAGAACTTATATCCTGAACTCAACTTGGCAGATTGTCTGCTAAAACACAAATATGCAGATAGGATATGAATAAGATGCAGTTTTATAAAATAATATATAAATACCTAGGATAGAGTCCAACTATCTTAATACATAATGGATTAAGAAAACCTCAACATTCATGTGAAAGTTAAAAGGAGATGACAGAGGTGTGGGGTTTTTCTGACAAAGGTTTAGGCAGCCATTGCAAAACCCATCCCAGAAATAAGGTCAAACACTTTTGAAGTGAATGGAAGTATAGAAAAATACAGGAAAGAAGTTAAAGTTAAAGGCAAACTGTGGAAAGATTATAGATGGAATCTCTCCTGGAAAGTATGAAATGAAGAGAAGATGCTAAACAGGAATCACTCAGAGAGCTTCACAATATGATCTAATCAAGGGAGTTCACAGGAGGAAAAATGAAAAGAATCCTTCCCAAAGCAGAGGAAAACTTATCACAACCTGTGGGATAAACATGTGAGCTTTTAGGCAGGCAATGAATGTCTTCAAAAACGAAGAAACAGGCAGAAATTATAGTCTAATCTATGGTTCACCAAATACAATTAAAAATACATGTTCAAAAATTCCATGAAATTCAGCACAGGAACATGAAGAGAGCCACATGCAGGCTCATTAAATGCATCTTCTGTTTTCCTGAGAACACTCTAGAGCCTAGACAGCCAGCAACATTTTTACATTTAGTAAAATGTTAGATATGAAATATGTTCCCTGGAGATTCCATGAAAATGTTTCCTCTTCTTTCTCACCTTCCCCGCCCCTGTCACAACACCAAACCAAGTCTCTAAACACCTCCCCACTGTTCCATAGTGGGTGCTGTATTCTGTTCAGAGCATTGCTGTTGAGCTTTTTATCCATGGTCTGCAATAGCCCTGGAAAATGCCTCTGCAGTTATTGATTTACTAGGCTGACTGACTGGGTGTGCCCTCCTAAAACTGGAATGGGATGTATAGTTTCACAAACAAGGGTATCAGGAACAGTGTAATAGAGAGAAACACAGATTTAAAACCATGAACCACACGGAAAAGTGTCAAGGACTTAGACGTGAGAAAGCCAAATCCCCAATGTACAGTGAAGGACATCCTGAAATATTTGTTCAAGTATCAGTTCCTGTGGTTGCAGTGATGGGCCAGGGGCAGAGTGGAACCAGAATGAGTGATTGGAGATAGTTAGAGAAGCAGGTCAGATTCCCTCCTTTCCCTCTTCAAGGCTCTGCCTGCTAGTCCCTCCCTAGCATGTTTTGTTCTCTGCAGAAAGTCAAACAAATCATTGTGGAAAGTGAGTTCAGGCAGAGCTGGTGCTATACAATTAGGAGAACACTGTGCCTCATGAGTGCTGTGTGGTGGACCATCTCCCTCCTAGAAGTGTTCCTATTCAGACGCATTCTCTTGCTTGAGATGAGAAAATAAGGGAATAGACGGAATAGTCACCATTTATTGGTCTTTGTTGCATTGTTAATACTTATTTCATCAATTATGGCACTGCAAAAATATGTATTTATCTCTTGGAATCCTCTTTAGGTATAGTACATTACACAAAAATAGATTTTTAAATGGAAGTGAAATAAAACTGAATCATTTTCCATTCCTTAACTGAAAAGAACAGGGACTGAGAATGAAATTAGAACTAGAGATATTTTTTTTCTTTTTATCGGCTCATTTTAAGTATACATAATAGTGGAATTTGGTATAACGTATTCATGTGTGCCCACAATAAAACAGTATAATTTAATCAATTTTATTCCCCAGTACCTCCCCATTTTTTCCCATCTCTCCCTCATATCCCCTTCTTCTATTCTACTGGTCTCCCTTCTATTTTTCTAATGTATTCTAATTACTGATACATGACTGTAGAATTATTTTGACACATTGTATAGAAATGGAGCACAGCTTCTCATTCCTCTGTCTACATATGGTGCAGAGTCACACCAGTAATCATACCATATACATAGGGTAATAATGTCCATCTCATTCTACTGTCCTTCCCATCCCCACTATCCCACCCCTCCCCTCACCCCCTCTGTACAATCCACAGTTCCTTCACTCTTCCTACCCTCCCCCACCCCTGCTATGGATCATCATCCACTTATCAGAGAAAATATTCAGCCTTTGAATTTTTGGGACTGGCTTATTTTACATAGCATTATGTTCTCCAGTTCCATGCTTCAAATGCTATAATTTCATTTTCTTTTGAGGTTGAGTAATATTTCACTGTGAGAATTAGAGATAATCATATATATATATATATATATATATATATATATATATATATATATATATATATAAATTAATAAATCAAGACAGGGTGAAAGAAGTTTCTATTTTGATGTTAGAAAATCTCCCTGAATCCATTAACAAAGAAAATGAAAAAAATGAAGCAATCCAATGCCCTAGCACTATATCCTCATAGTGCTTTGATGACGCTCAGGTGCAACCTCTTTGTTGCACCTCCAGCAAGTCAAGGGCTGAACCAGGCAGCAAGTGGAGAAAAAGGAAAGATGCAACTGAATCCCTGAGAGGTCCAAGGAAGAGACAAAAATACATCCTTGGCTCTTAGTGAGGAAATTCCCTGGAGAAAATGGAAATTTCCCTGAGAGCTGAGTCCCCTATGGCATTAAAGAGTGGAAACACTGTTAGGCATTTTGAAATATGAAAACTGCAAACATTCAAATTGTCATATAGAAAGTAACCATTTTCACATATTTTTCAAAAATTTGTGTATGTGTACTTTAATTATTGAGGAGATCATGGGAAGATGTTGAGGCACTTTGAATCCTCACATCTAGAAGACACAAAGTGCAATGGAAGATATAGAAATGTACTGGGGTTGGCATGTAAGATGTCAGGAAGTGGACATTTCATTATTAATACTGGAAAAATTCTGGCAAGTTGATGAAGGTTGATTACCATCCTGTGTTGTCTGGCGCCTGCACCCATGTGTTCAAAGAATGCCTGAAAATACAGTCAAATACAAGTGTGTGTGTGTGTGTGTGTGTGTGTGTGTGTGTGTGTGCAAAATTCACATTATGTTTTTTCATATCCATTCTCAATATTGTGGTCCCTTTACAATGGTTTGAACTATGATTTCTCAACTTTATTACAGTGAAAGGTCAATAGGCATCTGATAGAAATCAAACTTCCAGTTTGGAATTTTGATCTTTTCCCAGGCTAGTTTTGTGTGTATTGGACCTTGATTGAGGTTTGGGGGAGCTGCAGCTCTAGTAAGCTTTGTAATCACTAGGGCAACAACCTATATTCTATAGTGTATGAGGTTACTAAGCAATGGCATTCAGTAGCTTGGGTGTATTAAGGTACTTTTTGAATTGTATTTTTTTTTATTTATAAGGGTTTGTCAGGATGTTATTCCCTGTAATTTGAGGATGATATGTCTGCATATGGAATTAACCTTTTATTCTAACTGGGGTTTCTTCTAAAAATTTATAACACATATACATTCAGAATCCCTGATGAATGACATTCTCACCCTCCAAATATCTTTTTCATTAATAAAAAAAAGAAGGAGCCATTTACATAACAGCCATACTAACCAAAGAAAACTCTCATACATTGACCTGAGGGACTTGTGATTTCACTGAGAACTTGAGAAAATGCGTCTGTAGGCATGGATTTAACCTTCTCTTTCTTTAGATACAGGATTAGAGAGACCACATCACCAGAGCAGAGCAAGCTGTCACTGTCCCAAGAATTAAAAACAAGGGCTACACTTTGTTCATTAGAAATAATGGAACAGGAGGGGAGCTGAGAGTAGCTAAATTTCTAGTTCATGTTGCAGGAAGAAATCTCTGTACCAAGTTGAGGAAGCATCTTCAGAGCAAGACACAGCTTCTGTGCTTTGGGCAGGTTTTGGTCTCACTTCTCCTTCAACTTGGCCCACTGTGGTAATTGTAATTGCCTGCATATGAACAGCAGTAGTAATCAGCCTCATCCTCCAGCTGCAGCCCAGAGATGGTCAGAGAGGCTGTGGTGCCAGACTTGGAGCCAGAGAAGTGGTCAGGGATCCCTGAAGGCCGACTACTAACACCATGAATCATGAGTTTATGGGTTGTTCCTGGATGACTTTGGAACCAGGAGACATGATTATATTTCCCAATGTCACTGCTGGTCCCAGCACACGAGATGGTGACTGACTGTCCAGGAGTTCCAGAGACTGAAGGAGGCTGAGTCAGAGCAGACTGGGCCCAGAAACCTGGAAAGAGGGAAACACACTCTATGTTGAATCAATGCTTGGTCTGCTAAACCTGAGAGTAAGGAGGGAAAACGTCAACCCAGAATTCTGCCAAAACCCTTCTCAGCAAATGTCACACTTTTACCCTGATTGAGGAGGATAAGCAGAAGCAGAGTCCAGGTCATGGTGGAGGTGCCCCAGAGAACTCCCTCTTTAGACTACAGCATTGGCCCTGGCTCCTCCAGACTGCTTTTATCTCCCTCCTTGTCTCAGAGAGAGGAAGTCCTCAATGCAAATCTGCTTTCTGCACCTGCCTCTCTCCTCAGCCATATCTGGCCTGTCCTGGATTCTGTACACTCTTGTAGTCCTCTACTGAAGAGTTCAGCTCTGGGAATGGACATTTCCTGCCTTAGACTTTTGGAGAATCAGAAACATTAATTGAATATCCTTGACTGCCCAGGAGAGTAAGATCTTCTGAACTCCATCATCTCTGTCAGTTCTTGGATTTTCAGTGTCTCTGGTGAGATATCACTGTATCTCTGTGAACCTCCAGGGATGGCCACCCCACAGTGCCCTCTGCTGGTGCTTATCCTCCAAGATCTCTTTAATGATAGGAAACAATTCTGACCACACAAGGAATCACCTCTATGGTTGTTGTTGCTGGACTCTCCTCAGAGGCAGCCATGTTTCTGCCCAACCCTGTCAATCTGTGATAGCATATGCGGAATCAAATTCTACCAGTTTATCTGTCACTCCCAGCCCACTCAGCATGTGCCATGTGGATCATCCAGGGGTCACTGTGCAGAAGGCTCAGGGAGGGAACAGGGTGCTCCCCCATGGCCATAATCCTGACTTGATCTGCAGTTTCATTCCTGCCTGTCCATTTCTAAGTAATGACTAGTTTTGTCTCATGGCTTAATCTCAGTCCCAAATGTGAGGAACAGGAATCCTACCCCTTGAGTAAGGGATAAGGAGATGAGAGCAAGATGGGAAGGGTAAGATTTGACAATGGGTCATTTCTATCCAAATAAGAGACATTTATTTATTATAAAGTATTTTGTTTTTAATTGAGTTTAATTTTATTTTAATTGGTACTGGTTTTTGAACCCCAGGAATTCAACCACAGAGCCCATCTGAAGCAATTTCTATATTTTATTTAGAGATAGGAACTCACTAAGTGGCTTAGGGTCTCATCATGTTGCTGAGGCTGGCTTTGAACTTATGATCCTTGTTCCTCAGCCTCCAAGCTGCTGGGATTACAAGCATATGACACCATGCCCCAAATATATTTTATATTTTTAAATGACATTTAATATGGGGTACATGAAGATTTTCTTACACATATATAAATTGATGAATGATTAAGTCAGGCTAATCCAAAACCTCATATTTAAAAAATTTCAATGTACTAAATATTATTTTATCTGGGTAGCAACCTTTACCATTGTTTTTAATTTAATTAATTATTTATTTTTAATTTTGCAGTGCAAGGTATTGAACCCAGGGCCTCAGTGTGGTAGGCCAACACTACCACTGAGCTATATCCCCAGCCCTACTAGTGTTTTTTATTTCTTCATATGTCTTCACTTATTTTCTTGTGTTATTTAATTCTGAAGGACCATGTTTACTATTTTTTGAGCAAACCTGTATTGTTGAATTCTTTCAGATTTTGATTTCGGGGAGTATCTTAATATTTCCTTTTTTAATGGATGGTTTTATTTTTGAATTAATGAATGTATTTTAATTAGGTATACATGACAGCAGAATGCATTTTCATTCATTGTACACAATTGCAGCACAACTTTTCACTTCAGTGGCTGTACAACCAGTATACTACAATAGGAGACCCCTGGACAGTGCAGTTGATGAAATTTCAGGAAAAAAATTTCAGAATGTACTTTACCTCATTTTGTAAAGCAAGATTATTGAGTTGTACTTCATTCAACAGCAGTTCAACCATTTCAAGTATATGCTACAATGTATTTGACCATGTTCAGAGTTGTGCAACCATCATTAATTAACCACCATTAATTTTAAAGCATTTTCTCAACAGAAGAAGGAAGCTCCGGGATCATCAGCAGTCTTTCCCAATTGCTCTCTCTCTCTCTCAACATCTCCATTCACTCATCCTACCTGTGAAAGAAATCATTTATCTACTTTCCCTTTCTATGTGACCCACTATTCTGAATTACTTTCATCTCAAAAAAATTTAATATACGTTCTTATTTGATTTTGGAACCACAGTACATTAGTATTAATCATAATCACCACACTATGCAGTAGACCATTAGAAATCATTCCTCCTGTATGACAGAAAACTTGTCCCCTTTTACAAACACCACACTTTATCTTATTCCTACCCCACCTCATCCCTGCTGTGGAATCATTTTACTCTCTACCTCTGTGAGTCCTTCTCTTATATATTCCACCTATAATTGACATCATATGGTGTTTTATCTTTCTGTGCCTAACTTATTTCATCCAGCATAAACATCTTTTATTTTTTTCTATAGACATACTTACCTAAGTATTACATTCAATTTTACGTTTAACTTATGTGTCCAGTCAAAGAAAAGCAGTTATTTAGATTATCCGCTATCTTCTTGGTTTTGTTTTGTCCTATAACGTGAATTGGCATGATCAACCATAATTATCTGAAGGATATAAAATAAAAAAGCTAGAAGTGTTGAACACTTTTTTATATATTTGTTGATCGATTGTATTTCTTCTTCTGTGAAGTGTCTGTTCATTTCCTTGGTCCATTTATTGACTGGGTTATTTGTTTTTTTGTTGTTGTTAAGTTTTTTGAGTTCTTTATATATCCTAGAGATGAATGCTTTATCAGAGGTATATGTGGTAAAAAGTTTCTTCCAATCTGTAGGCTTTATCCTGACATTATTTATTGTTTCATTTTCTGAGAAGAAGTTTTTTAATTTAAATCCATTCTATTTTTTGATTCTTGATTTTACTTCTTGTGCTTTAAGAGTCTTGTTAAGAAAGTTAATCCTAGGCAGACATCATGAATATTTGAGCCTACTTTTTATTTGATTAAGTGAAATGTCTCTTTTCTAGTGCCTAAGTCTATGATCCACTTTGAGTTGATTTTTGTTCAGGTGAGAGATAGATATTTAATATCATTTTGCATCATATAAATTTCCAGTTCTGCTAGCACTATTTGTTGAAGAGACTATCTTTTCTCAGGTGAATGTTTTTGTCACCTTTGTCTAGTATGACATAACCATATTTATGTGGGTTTATCTCTATGTCTTTTATTCTGTACCATTGGTCTACAATTCTATTTTGGTGCCAATACCACAATGCTTTTGTTGCTATTGCTGTGCAGTATAGTTTAAGTTCTGGTATTGTGAGGTTCCCTGCTAAGGATTGCTTTAGCTATTCTTGGTCTCTTATTTTTCCAAATAAATTTCATGATTGCTTTTCCTATTTCTATGAAGAATGTCATTAGGGTTTTAATAGGAATTGCATTAAATCTGTATAAACTGTTTGGCCATTTCGACAATATTAATTCTGCCTATCCAGGAGCATAGGAAATCTTTTTATCTTCTGAAGTGTTCTTCAATTTCTTTCTTTAGTGTTCTGTAGTTTTCATTGTAGAAGTCTTTCACCTCTTTTGCTAGATTGATTCCCAGATATTTTACTTTTCGAGGCTATTGTAAATGGGGGAGTTTTCCTAATTGCTCTTTCAGTGGATTCATCGCTGATATATAGAAATACATTTGATTTATTTTTTAAATATCTTAATACTTTGCTGAATTAATTTATTAGTTTTACAAGTTTTCTGGTGGAATTTTTTGGATCTCCTAGATATAGAGTCATATCATCAGCAAACAGTGATAGTTTGAGTTCTTCTTTACCTATTTGTATTCCTTTAATTTCTTTCTTTTTTTAATTGGTCTGGCTAGAGTTTCAAGGATGATATTTGAATAGAAATGGTGAAAGAGGACATTCATGTCTTGTTTTAGATTTTAAAGGGAATTCTTTCAAATTTTCTTCATTTAATGATACTAGAATTTCAAATGAAAACTACAATAAGATTTCATCTCACTTCTGTCAGGATGGCAATCATCAAGAATACAGGCAACAGTAAATGCTGGCAAGGATGTGGGGAAAAGGCACACTCATCATTGCTGGTGGGACTGCAAATTGGTACAAGCCCTATGGAAAACAGTATGGAGATTCCTCAGAAAACTTGGAACGGAACCACCATTTGACCCAGCTATCCCACTCCTTGGTTTATACCCAAAGGCCGTGAATTCAGCATACTGCAGTCATGCAGCCATGTCAATGTTTATAGCAGCTCAATTCACAATAGCTAAACTTTAGAACCAACCTAGGTGTCCTTCAATAGATGAATGGACAAACAAAATGTGATATATATATATATATCCTCCAATGGAATATTACTCTGCTTTAAAGAAGAGTGAATTCATGGCATATGCCAATAAACGGGTGAAGGTGGAGAATATCATGGTATGTGAATTAGGCCAATGTCAAAAATACAAAGGTTGAATATTTTCTCTAATATGTGAATACTAATTCACAATAAGGTGCGGGGAGGCACTAGAGAATAATAATGTTACCTTAGATTAGGTAGAGGGAAGTGCATAAATGTATTCTACTCTCATGTATAAATAATTAAAACAAACTTAAAGAATGTAGAAAAACAGCACAAGTGTGACTAAAGTTTTTCATTCATTTTCTGAAAGTATTTTGTAAAGTGATTTTTATCTGTGTTTTGCATGGCCTATGGTTCAGAGTTATTTAATTTCCTAAGTAAAAATATCATTGTTGTTTTCAGATTTAATTAGAGTTTTTTAAGCACACACTATCTTTTCAGACTGAATCTAGCAAATAAATCTCAGACAGGATTTAGAAAGATATTTATGACCATCTAGAAAAACAAATCACAGAAACAGACTGGAGGAACCATTAGCACAGTAAAAACACCCAAACATCACAGAGTTTTCTACCTCTACCTTGTGTCCCAGGCCTGCTTTTGAAGATCCCGGAACCTGAACAGGACACCAACAGGACAGAAGGATTCCAGAATAAGCCCCACTCTTGTGTCTCCAAGAGGAGAATGGGAGTTCCTTATGCTTTGTGAAACTTTGGGATGTGCACATTTTCTTTTTATTAGGGTTTTTCTCTTCTCCATTCTACTTGATTCTGACCTGGGAAATTCTTCTGGGGTCACAGAAGGGGCAGTGGAGACTGTGGTGGCTTTCCTTTTTCATTTGAAGAGCAGATTCCCCAAGACAGTGTCACTTAATCCTACTAGTTTTGTTACTCTGTGTCCTCTAAGTCCTGGGTGTGGTTCTGGCCTCTGTCACAGGAGGTGAAGGAAACTGAATTCCCAGCTGTGTTGCCAGAAGACCAGAAGGGAAGGCCTGAGGAGCCATGCATAGTGGGAAGGTTGTGGAAAGGAATGAGTTTTGGAAAATCCCCCCGCAACTCAAGCTCAATTCTGAACTACCCTTGCATCAATCTGTTCCCAGAGAGGGAAGAATATGGACAAGAGTTTCCATTTAAACTGATACCTATACTTTAGCTGACCTGTCCAAATCTCACAATAAAGAAAGTTTTCTAAATTGATTCAATGTCAAAACAACATTCCAGAGAAAGCTGGTTTAGTCAATATGGTCATATAGTCTGCTAAAACAAAAATATCAATTTAGGATTTTAAATAGTCTCATCATACCATAACATATAATCATACATATCCTGTAAAAAGGCAAGACCACTAGGCCCAGGAAAGTATCAACTGATGTGAGGACAAGGAACATATGTTGCATTGATCAAATGAGACAGGCGTATCATAATTGAGAATATATTGCAAAGACTCCCCACCAACCTCTAAGAAGTGATAGTAGAAATAATGTCAAAGTACATGGAATGAGTGGAGAGAGACAATGTTACAGCAAGGAACCAGGAGATAGAGTAAACCACAAAGTAGCAGCACCAGAGAAGAAAACTGTTAGAGGGATTAAGAGAAGATTGATCTTGAACACAAGAGTACTGATCTACAAGTCATAGCAAGTAAACTGTCCCTCTCATATAAAACACAGAGGGGAAAGTTGTAATTTGTTGTTATTTTAATCAAAAAGGACTTCTATTTTCAGGTCTTGCATGTAAGAAGCTTGCATGTTGACACACAGACTAATAAGCAAAGGGCATATACAAAAAAATTCAACAAGTCCTGTGAGATGGACCAGAGATCAGTGATCACCTCACAGCTGACCCAGCTTTCACTTTGCACCATGCACTTCATTCTTTAGGAGACAACTATAGAGACCTTGACAGCATTAATTGCTCATGGAGAAACATTCCTCCCCTATTGCCCTTACCTGCAGGAGCCCCTGTTCCCACTCCTCAGCCCTCTCTCGCTGCTCACACCCTCTTCTCTCTGATCCTGCCTCCAAGACCTCCTTTCTGCTCTTTCACATTTTGAGGATTCCTTGGCCCTTCCTGTTTTAATCCATGACTCAGGCTGATATCTGAGTCTCAAATATGCACGCCATTATTATCAAGGCATAGCTCCTGCACCATGTCAGTGGCCAGAAAAGTGCTTAAAATCTTTTCTTAAATGAGATCCTCCTTTGAAATACCCTCATCAATCTTTGGCATTATCTCCAGTGCATTGATTAAAATTTACCTTTGAAAAATATTTCATTGTTCTGTATGCGTGCCCCAACACTCGAAGGAAGAAGACTTGCTGCATCATGATCCTTTCCATGTTCTGAATCCACACTTGGATCATCAGAAATAACTGATGATGGACACCAGAGAAAGGAGGGAGGAGCTGAGCAGTTCATCTCTGCAAGGGTCTAATAGGACTTGTTGAATTTGGTGTATGTGATCTTTGCTTATTCATCTGACTGACAATGTGTCAGCTTCTACTCCACAGGCCAGGTCTCTAATGGCCACTTTCTCCAACCCAGTCCCATGGTAGGAAACAGATATCAGTGAAGGTCTGCGCCACTCTCCTGTGTCCCTAATCAATGCCAACCTGTCTTCTACTCTTACTCTCTGCTTCACTTTCTCCTTGCTCCAGCACTTAATGGAGGGAAGTAAACCTGTCCATTGTCTTAGACAAGTGTAAGAAATGGAACAAGCTTTGGATGTCTTTAGGTTCTGCAAACTAGGTAGAATCAGTTACTGTGTCTCATCTTCTGGGAACCAAGTCTATGCTTATTAACTTGTTTAAAGAATTCTTGGCTATATTTTTTATTTATAAATATACTCAGCTATCCATTTTAAGAGAAATCCTAGCTAGAAATCAGTTTGGGTCACCATTGTAATCATGAACTGTTGACAACCACAGAGGGAGGAAGGGTGTACACAACAACATATCTTCCTTCTTGAACAAAAGGATCCTTTGGTGAAAAACTTATTCCACTGAGAGATTCAGGGAACATCCTGGACAGGGGTTCAGGTGTCTGAGGGAAGAGATAACCCTGGCTAAGAACAGAGTTGCAACTAAAATTCTGTCTGGTATACCTCACTTGACTTTGATTCATTATACATTTTAAGTGTGGTAAATATTTTGTGTGAAATACAATATAAGTATGTGATGAAGCAAAACAAGTGTAATAGAAGTGATGATGAGGAGGAGAGGAGGAGGATCAGGAGAAGGAAGTAGAGAAGATGACTTTCCAGTACAAGAAACTCCCCCTGGATTCACACTTATATACTTTAGGTGGAGAAGTAGCTTCAGGTCCCAGGTGATTTTAAAGAGCCTGACACCTGAGATATCCAGTCCAACAAACCCTAATAATAATATAT
Organism: Callospermophilus lateralis; assembly: GCF_048772815.1. Lineage (NCBI taxonomy): Eukaryota > Metazoa > Chordata > Mammalia > Rodentia > Sciuridae > Callospermophilus > Callospermophilus lateralis. The sequence goes on along the minus strand of NC_135305.1, from coordinate 125,233,717 downwards.
TCATTAATAAGGGTTTCTTAGGCATTCAAATCTACTAATCCCATTAAAATTAAAAAGGGATGTATAATTACTTTAATAGTAAATACCACAAACTACATCAAAATAGTACCAATTACACAAGAAACTGATAAAAAGTTATTTATATTGTATTTTATATTCTTTTTCTCATGTTATTTCTTTAAAATATAATATGTATTATACATTTACATCACTTGTCAATTTGAACACAAATGTTTTCTCAGAAATATTTGATCTTTTTTCATTTTATCATTTACACTTGTTAAGATAGCTTTAAATAACAAACTTGAATGAAGCATGTTTGATATTATTATAAGCACTGAATTAATAAATAAATAATATTTATTTATTGGTATTTGCAGCCACATATGTTAATCTGGTCTGTGTTTCCTAGAATTATTTTGGCTTTGAAGAACAGAAATGCTATTCCCCAAAGACCTTAAAAGAGCGTACAATTCACAATAGCTAGACTGTGAAACCAACCTAGATTCCCTTCAATAGATGAATAGATAAAAAAAATGTGGCATTTATACACAATGCAGTATTACTCAGCACTAAAAAATGACAAAATCATGGCATTTGCAGGGAAATGGATGGTATTAGAGCAGATTATGCTAAGTGAAGCTAGCCAATCCCTAAAAAACAAATGCCAAATGTCTTCTTTGATATAAGGAGGGCAACTAAGAACAGAACAGGGAGGAAGAGCATGAGAAGAAGATTACCATTAAACAGAGACGAGAGTTGGGAGGGAAAGGGAGAGAGAAGGGAAATTGCATGGAAATGGAAGGAGACCCTCATTGTTATACAAAATTACATATAAGAGAAAGTGAGGGGAAAGGGAAAAAAACAAGAGAGAGAAATGAATTACAGTAGATGGGGTAGAGAGAGAAGATGGGAGGGAAGGGGAGGGAAGGGGGGATAGTAGAGGATAGGAAGGGCAGCGGAATACAACAGACACTAGTATGGCAGTATGTAAAAACGTGGATGAGTAACCGATGTGATTCTGCAATCTGTATACAGGGTAAAAATGGAAGTTCATAACCCACTTGAATCAAATGTATGAAATATGATATGTCCAGAACTTTGTAATGTTTTGAACAACTAATAAATAAAAGAACAGAAACGTTAGATTAAAATGTACACTGTTTAACTAAGTGTCTTATAAAATTCCATAATAGAAATAATGTACTATCACAATATTTATAAAGCTGAATAATGTGATTTTGGGGGTGTATGAATCAAATCAATGTTTTGGGTGAAAAAGTTATAAACTCCTGCTATTATTCACATTTATGTTAAAAACACAATATTGATTTTTAGGTGACTGTATTTATCATCACTTTTTTACTGTAAAAAACACTTCTTATCAAACTCAGTGTGCATTTGCAACATCATTAAACTATTTTGGTATTATGTGATGTCATGATCACCAAAAAGTGAGTGACCTGTAAAGGAAATAATCCTAGTGATCAGATGAGTCTTGCCTCATTCTGTGGCTGTCAGTTAGCTTCCTTCTCTAGACACACATGTGTTTTGCCTTAAATATTCGTATTCAATATGTCCATAATGGCATTGATGGAGATTATTCATGGGATCATTAAAATGGATTTTCAGTCATGAAAGTGAACAGGCAATATAGTCTCTGCTCCATTTCAAAACATCAAAACCAATCCTGAGTTCCTAATATGAGATTATTCCCTCTGGGAAACACCTTGAGGTACCTGAGGGCAGATTAGACTTTTCATCATAGCAGATTAACCTTTGTTCTTACTGAAATAGGCATTTACTTATGAGAGAACTTGTTTTCCTTTTCTGCAATGCTTCTGCTAAACTGTTATCCATGAACTTAGGGAACATGAAAACCGCTATCATGGTATTAAACATGGGCTTCCTAGTACAACATTTATGTTACAGCCAATAAAGGACAATAATGGGGACATGTTCCTGCCATTATTACTCTTATGATTGTCCCCTACATCCTCAAATACCAAGCTTGATAGAAAGGTTGGATGATACTGAGAACTCAGTGATAAAGCCAGTTGAGTGACTATGTGCAAGTCCAATAAAAAATACTATTTTTGTGTAGCTAGATTTCTGGAACAGGAGAGAGGGCATGGAATTGGGAGTTATGCCACTCCCTATCCTTAGTCACCAACTAGCACAATGTTTGCCTCCCATATTGGAGAATTCACATTATGCTGGTCTAGTGCAGAGGTTTTATTTACAAAAGGAGGCTGCTTCCACAGGAGACACACAAATGACTTAATTAACGTGGTCTAAAGCCCCTTGGACTGACTACTCTTGACAGGAAATCATTAGACAAAGTTGGGGCTATTGGGTCACAATTGGTCCTGATAACCAGGGAACCAGGTTGTCACTGCAGACTTGAAGTAAGAAGGCACCTGCATGGGGTGCAGATGATAACTTCCTTACTCTGTAATTAAAGTCAGAAAACCAGCACAACCCAATTCAGAGGGACTATTGATGGACCAATAATGTCTGGAATGAAGATTTGCACCAACACACTTGGCAAGACTATTAAAAAACACTAGCTTAGGCTTTTTTTGGTGCTAAATTGGATATGAAGTGTGGAGTGAAGAATGTAGCAATGATGGCCACAGGAATTAGAATTATATGGAAAAACATTTTTTTTGTATTTTACTGTGATTGTATTTAAATATTTTTTTCTTTCCTGTCTGATCCAAGTGACATCCAATGTAAGATATGTTAAATATCATTCACTTTATATCCCAGTATTTATGTGACATTACCAAATATTAAGAAAAAATAACATATTTTACAATGAAAAGTATGTTGTATATTCTTGGAGGAAAAAGATTGGTATTTTCTGTTTTGGTTCCTTGTTGGGTACTTTGCCATATTAAGGGTATCATGGTTATCATAATTGTTCTTATTTTGAGATGGTGAGATCATGGAAATTGGAATGAGTTTCTGGTTCACATAGGTAGGATGTGGTAGTTTTATTTGTTCCATCTTTGATAGGCTTTCATATATTTCTCACAATTACTCAAATGTATATTTCTGATTGGGATAGTAGCAAGAATAATTTTTGTTGTACAAGGTATGCAGGTTAGAAATGAAGGACTTTGATTCTGTAACTCACACCTGAATCTGGGTATCCGTTGGGTCACTATGTAGACATGAGGGTGCTGGTCATCCATGTATTCCTGGATTCACCTCCAGTATGGGTCTGATGCTTCAAATCTTTCATAATCCAGAATACTTAAGATGTCATTTTACAAAAATGCAAGGAAAAATTGGTAATTTGGGGGCATTAGAGCTCTTTACAGTGGAAATTTAGAAGGAGACAGAAGCTTTTTGAATACAAAATGGCTTTCGTGCTCCCTTTTATAGTCTGACTAGCTATTATGTTGCTGTGAACAAAAGACCCAGTAATAACTATTTAGAGGAGGTTATTGTTTTTGATGCATGCTTTTAGAGGTCACAGTGTGTAGATAGCCAGCTCCATTGATCTGGGCCCAAGGGGAGGCAGAATATCATGGAGGAAAGATATAGAGGAGGAGAGCATCTCAAGTTGTGGCAATCAGGAAGCAGAGAGAGCACTACTCACAAGGGACAAAATATAAAATACAAGGACATGCCCCCAGTGATGAACTCATCCAGTCACAACCTACCTGCCTACCTACCGTTACCACCAATATCAGTGTATTAAGCCATTGATTAGTTTACACCTTGTAACCTAATCATTTTATTTCTGAACATTATTGCATTTTTCTACACATGAACTTTTTGGGGAGACCACATATCCAACCATTATAGTCCCTGGATGTCAGCATTGGAAACACCTGAACTTCATTGATCAGTTCTCCTGGTGTAGACTCTGAGGGGGAGAATGATGCTCAGGCTCCCTTGAACTCAGACAGTGCTGAAAGAGACAGTAACCCCTTAAGACCACTCAGCATCCCAACAGATTGTTTTGGAGCTGGATGACCTGCAGGACACCCTAAAATGGGGCAAGATTCTGAGGTCATGGCCTCAACCAGCCATTAAACTGAACCTGTCAGAGAAAGATGTGAACCTGGGGAAGCAGTTTTCTGTAACCAACATCCCTTTGCAGTGAGGGCATCTCTGTGAGCTGTGAGAAATCCAAGGTTCTTTGTGTGGTTGGGTGAGCTCTGAAGAGGAAATCAAGCTCAATCCCTCTCTGTACATTATACTGGTCTTCTATGTTCAGCATGAAGGTTGCCATGGGAACCTGGGTTTACAGAGTCTGAGAAGTGCTGAGCAACTCAAGGGCTAGAAATCTGGAACAAATCCAGAAACCATGACATGGAGGCATGGCTCTTCCTATCTATGTTTCCATTCAATTTTTTTTCCTTCTCACTGCCTGGTTCAGAAAACACCATGACAATCTGTCTTGATGACCATAAAGTCATCCCTGACCTTTCCTTTGTTGAGCCTTGCTGTAGAGATGGGAAGAAGCAGTATAGGGGCCTCATCTCTGTGTGAGCTGAACCAGTTCTGCTCAAGGCTCTATTTTCAGTCCTACTGAATCTGGAGAAAAGAGTGACACTTAGAGGGTAGAGGTTTGTGTCTCACTTCCCTATCTGCCTGTGTCACTGTGAGAATTTCATTATCACCTTCACCATATGATGAAGAACAGTAATAGACAGCCTCATCTTCAGTCTGAGTTCTGCTGATGGTCAGAGTGGCTGTTGACCCTGAGCTGGACCCAGAAAATCTCTCTGGGATCCCTGAGGGTTGCTTACTATCATCATATAATACCATCATAGAGCTCTGTCCTGGGTGCTGCTGCTGGAACCAGTCTGCATAATATTTTGACAATTCATCTCCAGAGCAGGTGATTGTGGCTGTCTGTCCTGGGGCTACTGAGACTGAGACTGGCTGAGTCAGCTCATAGGAGGCCACAGAACCTGCAAGAGAAGGGATAGATGAAGGACTCCTACCCAGGGTACCCAATGAATCTATGTCCAAATGAGCTTAGATTTTGGGGGAATGTCCAGCTCATGATCCTGTGGTACCCCCACAGGTAGATTCTGGGATAGGGGAGAAAAGATCACCTGTGTAGAGCAAGAGGAGTGGGAAGAGTAGAGGTGTGCAGTTTATGGTGGAAAGCCAAAGCACTTTGTGCTGATATGCACAGCACAGCTGGGTTCTCCAGGATCTCACTTATTTCTTTTAAGATGTTTGGGTAAATGCATGTCTGATGATTATGCAAATTATCCATCCTCTGTAATCATCAATTATGGGAAGTCACTGAAATCAGCTGTGGGTACAGAAGAAGAGACTGTGAAGTTGGAGGTTGAGCATTCACCTTTCTCCAAGATGCTTTGGGCAAAAAATCAGCCTTGATTTCTATGACCTCTTATTAATGTCATTTTCCAGGAATTGACCCCTTGATGACTGTTCCATTTTTCCTGATCTGTTTCTTCTCTGGCTCTATTTCAGCAGAACTGTGAATATTTCAGGAGCCTGGTCATGAGCTGAGCTGGGCCTGGTGTAGTGGACAATGGAGCCTCATCTTCCTCATTCTGCTCACATTGTTTCCCAGATGTACTTTGTTTTCATCTTTGGTATTTTGTTTAATGTTTTTCTGGTTGTTGGGATGCTTTTAAATATGTCACACATTATATCTTGTTCACTTAAGTAAGCACATTCTTTTATGTGTTTCCTACATTTTCTGGCCTCAAAAACACTGTTTAACATCCCTCATTCACAATATACAAGCAATAGTCAAGAGTATGATATTTTTTTAATCATCCATCTTTTATGTAATATGTTTAAAAGTGTCAGAATTCAAACTTGATAGAGAAGACAGGTTTAGGTCCCATATTCTCTGTGAAGTTCATTGGTGTCACAGTTTTGAACATGGCTGAGCTCTGTAGGGTGGGTTGTCAAGGATCTCTCAAGCAACAGGATCCTGTCGCTGAACCGAGGTTAATTCAAGGTTCAGGAATGTGATGTGAGGCAGATGGTGGGCAGTATTATTCTGAGAGTCTCCTCAGGGAGCCTGTGCTTACTCCATCCAGGGACAAGGGACCAAATACCTTCTTCCCTCATCCAAGACTGCACCTGAGCATAGGAGACCCAGCCTGTGGCAAGATATGCCTGGAGGTGGGAGAAAAGGCCAGTGGGGAGTGTATAGAAATCTTTCAAAGTGTCTATTATGGAGTAGTATCCCTGGGATGACTGACTTCTGGACAGGGATAAATGGTGCCCTGAGATTAGGAGGAGGCCCATGCATTCATGCTGAGAAAATGACACAGACCCTGGTAAATTCATCTTCTCATGCTGTGCTCCATGCTGCAGCACCTGGACCTCAGCTTTGTCCCTCCAGTGAGTTTTAGCCAGCAAGGACTGCCCATGCTGACAAATATGACCAGGCTCCTACAGGCCATTTCCCAGCTGAGGTATTCTTTGTGCCTAGGCTCTTGACAATGTCCTGTGGTGATCCTGTGTTAGCCTGATCCTAAGAATGTGCTCACTGAAGGCCAGGGCATAGTTTGGACTCTTCTGATGTCTAAACTTGAGACTGAAATTGGATGCCCCTTGGCTCCCAGAGCTGGCTTCACTCTTGGACAAAGCCTATTCAACAGCCTGTTTGCTGTCTAGATAGTTACTGCTCTGCTGTCCCCTGCTGGTTGAGTATTCCCAGAGCAAGAGCCTCTCACTCCTTGTGAGCTCAAAATCTTTGTCAACAAAAAGCCTATGTCCAGCCTCACTCTTGTGACTACTGTACCCACACCAACCTACCCTATAACTCACAGATTGGTGGCATTCTCAGTGAATGGGGAGTCATTTCAGTTCCAGGTCTGGTGAACAGGTGTTTTGTTTTTATTAGAAAATGGTCAAATTATCTGTGGCCTTTCTCCAATACAACAGAGAAAATGTGTTAAAACATAAGGGGACCCAGGCTTCTTATGTATTGAGTAATCAAGTCTCATATTTTTCATTTAATGTTATTAATGATAATGAAATACCTCTGTCAATGTGATGTTAGTTGTCTACATGTAACTTATGTTTCTTTTTTTACGTTCTTCATTGCTCCACTACTGGTTTCCATTGTGATTGGTTGATTATTCCCCAGTATACCATTTTGGATATCTCTTCATGTCCTTTTGCGTATATTTTCATAGTGGCTATGTGTATGACACATACTGACTTATCTAATTGACCATATAGTTTGAATTGAAATTGATTAAGTTTTTTAAAATGCAATAAAAGTACATGTTGATTGATTTTATTTCTTCAGTGAGAAGTGTTTGCTCAGTTCCTTAGCCCATTTATTGATTGGGTTGTTTGTTCTCTTGATGTTAAGTTTTTTGAGTTCTTTCTATATTCTAGAGATTAGTGCTGTATCTGATGTGTGTGTGTGACAAAAATATACTCCCGAGGATCCAACATGGCGGCGGGCAGAGAGGCAGCGCTTTCAATACACCCCCAATGATGGGGTCATAAAGTCGCATGGATAACGCTTGGATTCTACCAACGGAGAATCTCCTAGCAAAATTCCACTGAAGAGAGACTGGCCGGGAGCTATTAGGATTTTTTGAAGTGTCTGTGTGACCCTGATGAGCAAAACCCTGCCACGAGACGCAGAGACCCAGATCCACCAGCCACAGTCCGCACGCCACGGGCGCAGCGGCAGATCTGTCCGCCCACCCGTAGCCAAAGTGACTGGGTCCTGCTAACCTCTGAGACGCAGCTTGGCAGGAAGAAGTCTTTAGCCAAGCCTTCATAAGCCAGGAGCTGAGGCCAACCAGGATGGACCAGTCCCACCCCTCCCTTCGGACAGTCCGGACACTCCGGCAAGGAGCCTGGGGCCCGCCATAGCAGAGAGGTGACGTCATCGGAGTTCTGCCGGCGGAATTCCTTCCCAGCAGAATCCACTTTAGCAGGTGCGTGACTCCCCATTCTGATACAAGCAGCCAGGAAACTTCATTGACCTCTCAGGGGTCGTGTCCGTAGGGAAGCAGAGGGGATCCCCGACCCCCAGCCCCCCATATCACCAGCGGTAACTCCCAAGGTCTTAGCCACCAGTTTACCACAGCACTGGGGCTTAAAAGGGGCACGCGGTGGGACTGCAAGTGTAACTAGATCTCTGGGGAATCACTTCTGGGGAACAGGACCTGGCTGGCTGGCTGACAGGAGGAAGGGGGTTAAGGGCTGAAGAAGTGAAACGGCTCTGGACTGACAAGTCTGAGAGACTCCCAGGAGACGCCTTACAGAGATAGCTATCAGCAGGTAGAGAGCAGAAGCTCCGCTCAGAGGGCACAGCTCCGCCTACTGGAAGAGAAGAAGGTGGATCTCTAACACTTTAATTTTTTGTTGTTGTTGTTGTTGTTGCTGTTGCCGTTATTTTTTTTCTCTCCTTCTTCTCTCTCTGTTCCTTTCTCCCCTTTTCCTTCTCTCTTTCTATCCCATTTCAAGTTTTATTGTTTTTTTCATTCCCCTCTAATCTATCTCTCTCTATATCCTTTTATCTTTTTAAGAGCACCTTCATTCCCCTACCCCCCAACTTTCATCCCAAGCGTTACATCTTCCATTTCGTGTAATTGTCTAAATGCAAATAGGTGAATGTCTCGAGGCTGTCTATAAGACTCCTAAATACCTAGCTACTACCAACACCCTGATCCAATTGCCGGGTAGTATCTAACTTCAGTGAAGCAATCTTCTAAAGTAGCCAAGACATACTAACCATCGTACCACCATAGCACCTAACCTAAACATATAGTCCTAAGAACAAACAACAAATCACTATATGCATACAGAACCTAGAAGCCTTATATGAATTCAATGAATCAGCTTTAAAGTACAACAAAGCCCAACATTTCTAGGCATAATCTCCCACCACAAAATAGAGACAACAGAGATATACAAAGCCAAAACAAATGTATAGGAGAAAGCAGTTACAAAGCAGTCAAACAGAGCTGGAAATCAACGTGAACAACATGAAAAAACAAGGGAAAAAAGGGTTACAAACAATGCAGGACAACCTAAATATACAGGAGGACCTAGAAGAATCAGAAACATGGACAGGGAAAGAAATCAAGGCATACCTAACTCAGATGGAACAGAATATTAGAGAAGACATTAGACAGCAAGTCCAAGCATTGAAAGTATATTTTGAAAAGGAACTAATCACACAAATTCAATCCGCAAAGAACGAGCTTTACCAGGAGATAGAGGTTTTTTAAAAAAATCAAACTATAATCCTAGAAATGCAAGAAACCTTAAATCAGATTAAAAGTGCTAATGAGAATATTACAAACAGACTAGATCAAGTAGAAGTCAGAACATCAGATAATGAAGACAAAGTTTATCAACTTGAAAAGAATATAGTCAACACAGAAAAGATGCTTAAATCTCACAAGCAATCTATCCAAGAGATACGGGATCTCATCAAAAAACCAAACTTGAGAGTCATTGGGATAGAAGAAGGCACAGAGGTTAAGTCCAAAGGAATGGATAACTTATTAAAGAAAATAATACTAGAAAACTTCCCAGAGATGAAAGATGGAATGGATTGACAAATCCTGGAAGCCTATAGGACCCCAAACATCCAAAACCATAATAGACCAACTCCAAGACACATAATTATGAAGATAGCTAACATACAGGACAAGGAGAGAATACTAAAAGCTATGAGAGAAAGGAGGCAGATTACATTCAGGGGTAAACCAACTAGGTAAATGACTGATTTTTCATCACAGACTTTGAAAGCGAGAAGATCCTGGAACAACGTATTTCAAACTCTGAAAAATAATGGATTCCAACCAACAATACTGTATCCAGCAAAACTAAGCTTCAGATTTGACAATGAAATTAAAATATTTCACGATAAAAAAAAAGCTAAAAGAATTCGCTGCCAGAAAACCAGCAGTGCAAAGCATTTTGAGCAAAATACTACAAGAAGAGGAATTGAAAAATAGTGCCCAAAACTAACAGTGGGAGGTATCTCAGTAAAGGGGGAGAAAAATAACCAAAGAGGGGAAAACTAGCCAATCTAAAATAAATAAATAAATAAACATGACTGGAAGTACAAACCATATTTCAATTGTAACCTTAAATGTTAATGGCTTAAATTCACCAATCAAGAGACATAGGCTAGTAACCTGGATTAAAAAAAAACAAATCCAACAATATGCTGCCTTCAGGAGACTCATATGATAGGAAAAGACATACACAGACTGAAGGTGAAAGGTTGGGAAAAATCATACCACTCACATGGCCCTCGGAAGCAAGCAGGTGTGGCCATACTCATATCGAATAAAGTCAACTTCAAACCTAAGGTAATCAAAAGGGATAAAGAAGGACACTATATACTGTTAAAAGGAACCATCCACCATCAAGACATAACAATTATCAATTTGTATGCACCAAACAATGGTGCTGCAACGTTCATAAAACAAACTCTCCTCAAGTTCAAGAGTCAAATAGACCACAACACAATAATTATGGGGGACTTCAACACACTGCTCTCACCATTGGACAGATCCTCTAGACAAAAGCTGAATAAAGAAACTATAGAACTCAATAACGCAATCAATAACCTAGACTTAGCCGACATATATAGAATATATCAACCATCATCAAGTGGATACACATTCTTCTCAGCAGCACATGGATCCTACTCAAAGATAGACCATATATTATGCCATAGGGCGACTCTCAGTAAATATAAAGGTGTGGAGATAATACCATGCACCATATCTGACCATAATGGAATGAAACTGGAAATCAATCATTAAAGAAGGAAGGAAAAATCCTGCATCACCTGGAAAATGAACAATATGTTACTGAATGATCAATGGGTTACAGAAGATATAAAGGAGGAAATCAAAAAATTCCTAGAGATAAATGACAATACAGACACAACATACCAGAATCTATGGGACACAATGAAAACAGTTTTAAGAGGGAAATTCATTTCCTGGAGTTCATTCCTCAAAAAAAGAAAAACCAACAAATAAATGAACTCACACTACATCCTAAAACCCTAGAAAAGGAAGAGCAAAACAACAGCAAATGTAGCAGCAGACAAGAAATAATTAAAATCAGAGCGGAAATCAATGAAATTGAAATAAAAAAAACCATTGAAAAAATTGATAAAACTAAAAGTTGGTTCTTTGAAAAAATAAATAAGATCGACAGACCCTTAGCCATGCTAATGAAGAGAAGAAGAGAGAGAACTCAAATTACTAACATATGGGATGAAAAAGGCAATATCACAACAGACACTACAGAAATACAGAAGATAATTAAAAAATATTTTGAAACCCTGTATTCCAATTAAATAGAAGATAGTGAAGATACCGATAAATTTCTTAAGTCATATGATCTGCCCAGATTGAGTCAGGAAGACACACACAATTTAAACAGACCAATAACAAAGGAAGAAATTGAAGAGGCCATCAAAAGACTACCAACCAAGAAAAGCCCTGGACCGGATGGGTATACAGCAGAGTTTTACAAAACCTTCAAAGAAGAATTAATACCAATACTTTTCAAGCTATTTCAAGAAATAGAAAAAGAAGGAGCTCTTCCAAATTCATTCTATGAGGCCAACATAACCCTGATCCCCAAACCAGACAAAGACACTTCAAAGAAAGAAAACTACAGACCAATATCTCTAATGAACTTAGATGCAAAAATTCTCAATAAAATCCTGGCAAATCGAATACAAAAGCATATCAAAAAAATTGTGCACCATGATCAAGTAGGAGTCATCCCTGGGATGCAAGGATGGTTCAATACACAGAAATCAATAAATGTTATTCACCACATCAATAGACTTAAAGATAAGAACCATATGATCACCTCGGTAGATGCAGAAAAAGCATTTGACAAAGTACAGCATCCCTTTATGTTCAAAACACTAGAAAAAGTAGGGATAACAGGAATTTATCTCAACATTGTAAAAGCTATATATGCTAAGCCTCAGGCTAGCATCATTCTAAATGGAGAAAAACTGAAGGCATTCCCTCTAAAATCTGGAACTAGACAGGGATGCCCTCTCTCACCACTTCTATTAAATTTAGTTCTTGAAATACTAGCCAGAGCAATTAGACAGACAAAAGAAATTAAAGGCATAAAAATAGGAAAAGAAGAACTTAAATTATCGCTATTTGCGGATGACATGATAATATACTTAACAGACCCAAAAGGGTCTACAAAGAAACTGCTAGAGTTAATAAATGAATTCAGCAAAGTGGCAGGATATAAAATCAACATGCATAAATCAAAGGCATTCCTGTATATCAGCAACAAAACTTCTGAAATGGAAATGAAGAAAACCACTCCATTCACAATATCCTCAAAAAAAATAAATAAATAAATAAAATACTTGGGAATCAACCTAACAAAAGAGGTGAAAGATTTATACAATGAAAACTACAGAACCCTAAAGAGAGAGATAGAAGAAGATCTTAGAAAATCGAAAAATGTACCCTGTTCATGGATAGGCAGAACTAACATCATCAAAATGGCGATATTACCCAAAGTTCTCTACAGTTTTATTGAGATGCCAATCAAAATCCCAACGGCATTTCTTGTAGAAATAGATAAAGCAATCATGAAATTCATATGGAATAACAAAAGACCCAGAATAGCAAAAGCAATTCTAAGCAGGAAGTGTGAATCTGGAGGTATAGCGATACCAGAGTTCAAACTGTACTACAAAGCAATAGTAACAAAAACAGCATGGTACTGGTACCAAAACAGGCAGGTGGATCAATGGTACAGAATAGAGGACACAGAAACCAATCCACAAAATTACAACTTTCTTATATTTGATAAAGGGGCTAAAAACATGCAATGGAGGAAGGATAGCATCTTCAACAAATGGTGCTGGGAAAATTGGAAATCCATATGCAACAAAATGAAATTGAATCCCTTTATCTCGCCATGCACAAAAGTTAACTCAAAATGGATCAAAGAGCTTGATATCAAATCAGAGACCCTGCACCTGATAGAAGAAAAAGTTGGCTCCGTTCTACATATTGTGGGGTCAGGCTCCAAATTCCTTAATAGGACACCCATAGCACAAGAGTTAATAACAAGAATAAACAAATGGGACTTACTTAAACTAAATAGTTTTTTCTCAGCAAGAGAAACAATAAGAGAAGTAAATAGGGAGCCTACATCCTGGGAACAAATCTTTACTCCTCACACTTCAGATAGAGCCCTAATTTCCAGAATATACAAAGAACTCAAAAAATTAAACAATAAGATAACAAGTAACCCAATCAACAAATGGCCAAGGACCTGAACAGACACTTCCCAGAAGAGGACATAAAATCAATCAATAAGTATATGAAAAAATGCTCACCATCTCTAGCAGTCAGAGAAATGCAAATCAAAACCACCCTAAGATACTATCTCACTCCAGTAAGATTGGCAGCCATTAGGAAGTCAAACAACAATAAGTGCTGGCGAGGATGTGGGGAAAAGGGTACACTTATACATTGCTGGTGGGACTGCAAATTGGTGCAGCCAATATGGAAAGCAGTATGGAGATTCCTTGGAAAGCTGGGAATGGAACCACCATTTGACCCAGCTATCGCCCTCCTCGGACTATTCCCTGAGGACCTTAAAAGAGCATACTATAGGGATACTGCCACATCAATGATCATAGCAGCACAATTCACACAATAGCTAGACTGTGGAACCAACCTAGATGCCCTTCAATAGATGAATGGATAAAAAAAAAATGTGGCATCTATACACAACGGAGTATTATGCAGCACTAAAAAATGACAAAATCATGGATTTTGCAGGGAAATGGATGGCATTATAGCAGATTATGCTTAGTGAAGCTTGCCAATCCTTAAAAAACAAATGCCAAATGTCCTCTTTGATTTAAGGAGAGCAACTAAGAACTGAGCAGGGGGAAAGAACATGAGGAAAAGATTAACAGTAAACTGAGATGAGTGATGGGAGGGAAAGGGAGAGAGAAGGGAAATTGCATGGAAACAGAAGGAAACCCTCATCATTATACGAAATCACATATATGAGGTTGTGAGGGGAAAGGGGGGAGGGAAAGAACTGAACAACAACAGATGAGGTAGAGATGGAAGATGGGAGGGGAGGGGAGGGGGGATAGTAGGGGATAGAAAAGGCAGCAGAATACAACAGTCACTAATATGGCATTATGTAAACATTGTGAATGTGTAACTGATGTGATTCTGCAATTTGTATTTGGGGTAAAAATGGAAGTGCATAACTCACTTGAATCAAATGTATGAAAGATGAAAAAAATTTAAAAAAATAAAAAAATATATATACTCCCAAAATGTAGGCTCTCCCTTCCCCTCAATTGATTGTTTCTTTTTCTGAGAAAAAGCTTTTTAATTTGAATAGATCTCATTTATTGATTTTTGATTTTATTTCTTGTGCTTTAGGACTCTTGTTAAGGAAGTTGGGCTGTAATCTGACATGATGAAGATTTAGGCATAATTTTTCTTCTATTAGGTCATCTGGTCTAATTCCTAGGTCCTTGATCCACTTTGAGTTATGTTAAAATAAGAGACCCAGAATAGCTAAAGCAATACTTATCAAGAAGAGTGAAGCAGGAGGCATCAAAATGCCAGACCCTAAACTATATTACAAAGCTATAGTAACAAAAATGGCATGGTATTGGCACCAAAATAGACATGCAGACCAATGGTACAGAGTAAAACACACAAAGACAAACCTAAATAAATATAGTTCCCTCATCCTACATGTTGCCCTCTATGATGTCCCTGGGCCTCATGCAGAGTCAAAAACCTTTAGAGCAATTCTAAAGATTTCCAATTTACTGTCCTTCTAAATTCAAACTCAAGATTTGAACCTTACCTTTTACTGAATTATCAGGCTGCAGCCTGCCCAACTGATGTAGACCACACCAGCCACCACAATCATGTGAGCCAACTTAGTAGAACACTTGTCTCTCCTATATGTGTGTTTCTTTCTATATATACAGATCTATTATGTCTATCCAAACTTGCACTGCTGTAATGGTGTTTCATTATTATAGACTGCATATATAGTGGTGGTCTCAGAAGATTACAATGAAGCTGAAAATTCCTGTAACCTTGTTTTGTCGTTTTATCCTATGTTTGAAGTACAACAAATTATTCATGTGTATGGTAATAATGGAGTAAACAGTGCTACTGTGCAGCCAGTCATGTATAAGTATCATAAAGTTATATGCAGTAGATAATATGTGATAATGATAATAAATATCTATGATGTTGTCTCTGTATTTATTACACTATAATTCTCGTTGTTAATCAGAGTGAACTCCTTCTAAGTATAAAAATGTTTAATGTAAAACTGTATGTTGTGCTATGCTTACAACAGCCTCATACCTCTCGTGTGTACCCAGTCTCTTAGATGGCCAGATTGATGCACTATAAATACCAAGATGACAGCTACCGTCTCTTGATTTCATTGTCTCTTGTGCTAGATTCAAATCTCATGCTGTTTTATTCATGTTCCGAGAAGCAGTAGGCTTCATATACATTATATACATAATATTAGCATATAATATATATGTATGTATTCCATATACATTCACACACACTCCATCTGGTCTTGGTGTGTAGCAGGCTTTACCACCTACCACCTACATTGTGTTAAGTGGACTGCCTCATTTTCACAGAATGATGAATTTGCCTACCAACGTATCTCTCAAGACATACCACTATTGCTAAGTGATACAGGATTGCATGTAATATATATATATATATATATATATATATATATATATATATTGTATATATAATATAATTATTTTATCTATATAATTATATATATTGTATATATAATATAATAATTATATATATATATATATATATATATATATATATATATATATATATAGTCCAGTTAGGTCAGGCTCCGAGTCCCGTGGCGGCTACTCGGATGCCTTTCTTTCTTCCCTCGCCTTCCTCTCTTGCCTCACCCTCCTCCCCTTCTTTTCAAGTTCCTGGGTTTTGTTTTTTTGTTGTTTTGTGCTTTAGGGGTTTTGTTTCCCGGCACAAGCTCATGGGTGTACATTATCATGCTCCTCTTTTGTAGAGCAACCTCAAGGCCATGGAGGTTGAAGAGAGGATGGAAGGCCTTCAGGAGTTTCCTGAACATCATAAAATGATTCTGGACCGATTGAATGAACAACCAGAGCAGGATCGACTTACCGATATCACACTAATAGTCGATGGACATCATTTTAAGGCCCACAAGGCTGTTTTGGCTGCTTGCAGTAAGTTCTTCTACAAATTCTTTCAGGAGTTTACTCAGGAAACTTTGGTAGAGTTAGAAGGTGTTAGTAAAATGACCTTTTGTCATTTAATTGAGTTCACATACACAGCAAAACTAATAATATAAGGAGAAAAAAAAAACTATGACATATGGAAAGCAGCAGAATTTCTACAAATGCTAGAAGCTATCAAAGCCTTTGAAGTCAGGAAGCAGCTGAGAAGAGATGATTTTTTTCTGTGGACAACTGAATTTGATTACCAAACTGCCTTACCCAGATTTTTTGGTCAAGGAGGAGAAACAAAGAAAATTCAGCTCCATTAGAGGAAAATACCACAGGAAAAATAAGGCAAAAAAAGAAAGACTGCAGAAACTTCAAATGTTATCACTGAGTCATTGCCATCTGCATAATCAGAGCTTGTTGAAATTGAGGTGGAGATTGCTGAAGGCACAATTGAAGTGGAAGATGAAGGCATGGAAACATTAGAGGAAGTGGCTTCTGCCAAGCAGTCCATAAAGTACATACAGAGCACAGGTTCCTGTGATAATTCTGCTTTAGCATTGTTGGCAGACATTACCAGCAAGTACTGACAAGGTGATAGAAAAGGGCAGATTAAAGAAGATGGCTGTGGAGGATGTAATGCTTGGGATGAAAGTTGGGGGGAAGGGGAAGGAAGGTGCTCTTGAAAAGAAAGAAGGAGAGGGATATAGATAGCATAGAGGAGAATGGAAGGAACAATAAAACTTGGAAGGGGAGAGAAAGAGGGAAAAAGGGAGAGAAAAAAAATAAAATGAAATAAGAAATAAAATTAGGTCTTAGAGATACATTTTCTTCTCTTCCCGTAGGCAAAACTGTGCCCTCCGGGCTGAGATTTGCCCTCAATGTGTCAACAGCAATCACTGTAAGGCGGCTCCTGGGAGTCTCTCACTCCTGTTGGTCCAGAGCCGTTTCACTTCTACGGCCCCTCCTCCCCTTCCTCCTGCCAGCCAGCCAGGTCCTGCTCACTGGAGGCAGTTCACCAAGGATTTGGTTACACTTTCAGCCCCACCAAGTTCTCTATTTCCCTAATGACTGAGCACTCTCTCTGTCTCTGATAAAGAAGGACACTATATCCTGTTAAAGAAAAAGATAAAAAAAAGATAAAGAAGGACACTATATCCTGTTAAAAGGAACTACCCACCAACAAGACATAACAATTATCAATTTATATGCACCAAATAATGGTGCAGCAACGTTCATAAAACAAACTCTCCTCAAGTTCAAGAGTCAAATTGACCACAACACAATAATTATGGGGGACTTCAACACACCACTCTCACCATTAGACAGATCCTCCAGAAAAAGGCTGAATAAAGAAACTATAGAACTCAATGACACAATCAATAACATAGACTTAACTGACATATATAGAATATATCAACCATCATCAAGTGGATACACGTTCTTCTCAGCAGCACATGGATCTTACTCAAAGATAGATCATATATTATGCCATAGGGCAACACTTAGTAAATATAAAGGTGTGGAGATAATACAATGCACCATATCTGATCATAATGGAATGAAACTGGAAATCAATGATTAAAGAAGGAAGGAAAAATCCTGCATCACATGGAAAATAAACAATATGTTACTTAATGATCAATGGGTTACAGAAGACATAAAGGAGAAAATCAAAAAATTCTTAGAGTTAAACGACAATACAGACACAATATACCTGAATCTATGGGACACAATGAAAGCAGTTTTAAGAGGGAAATTCATTTCCTGGAGTTCATTCCTCAAAAAAAAGAAAAAAAAAACAACAAATAAACGAACTCACACTACATCTCAAAACCCTAGAAAAGGAAGAGCAAAACAACAGCAAACATAGCAGAAGACAAGAAATAATTAAAATCAGAGTGGAAATCAATAAAATTGAAACAAAAAAACCATTGAAAAAATTGATAAAACTAAAAGTTGGTTCTTTGAAAGAATAAATAAGATCAACAGACCCTTAGCCAAGCTAATGAAGAGAAAAAGAGAGAAAATTCAAATTACTAACATACGGGATGAAAAAGGCAATATCACAACAGACACTACAGAAATACAGAAGATAATTAGAAAGTATTTTGAAACCCTATATTCTAATAAAATAGAAGACAGTGAAGACATCGATAAATTTCTTAAGTCATATGAGCTTCCCATATTGAGTCAGGAAGACACACACAATATAAACAGACCAATAACAAAGGAAGAAATAGAAGAAGCCATCAAAAGACTACCAACCAAGAAAAGCCCTGGACCGGATGGGTATACAGCAGAGTTTTACAAAACCTTCAAAGAAGAATTAATACCAATACTTTTCAAGCTATTTCAAGAAATAGAAAAAGAAGGAGCTCTTTCAAATTCATTTCTATGAGGCCAACATCACTCTGATCCCAAAACCAGACAAAGACACTTCAAAGAAAGAAAACTACAGACCAATATCTCTAATGAACATAGATGCAAAAATCCTCAATAAAATCCTGGCGAATTGAATACAAAAGCATATCAAAAAAAATTGTGCACCATGATCAAGTAGGATTCATCCCTGGGATGCAAGGATGGTTCAATATACGGAAATCAATAAGTGTTATTCACCACATCAATAGACTTAAAGATAAGAGCCATATGATCGTCTCGATAGATGCAGAAAAAGCATTCGACAAAGTACAGCATCCTTTTATGATCAAAAACTAGAAAAACTGGGGATAACAGGAACTTACCTCAACATTGTAAAAGCTATATATGCTAAGCCTCAGGCTAGCATCATTCTAAATGGAGAAAAACTAAAGGCATTCCCGCTAAAATCTGGAACTAGACAGGAATGCCCTCTCTCACCACTTCTATTTAATTTAGTCCTTGAAATACTAGCCAGAGCAATTAGACAAAAGAAATTAAAGGCATGAAAATAGGAAAAGAAGAACTTAAAATATCACTATTTGCGGACGATATGATCCTATACCTAGAAGACCTAAAAGGGTCTACAAAAAAACTACTAGAACTAATAAATGAATTCAGCAAAGTGGCAGGATATAAAATCAACACGCATAAATCAAAGGCATTCCTGTATATCAAAAACAAAACTTCTGAAATGGAAATGAGGAAAACCACCCCATTCACAATATCCTCAAAAAAATAAAATACTTGGGAATCAACCTAACAAAAGAGGTGAAAGATTTATACAATGAAAACTACAGAACCCTAAAGAGAGAGATAGAAGAAGATCTTAGAAGATCGAAAAATGTACCCTGTTCATGGATAGGCAGAACCAACATCATCAAAATGGCAATATTACCCAAAGTTCTCTACAGGTTCAACGCAATGCCAATCAAAATCCCAATGGCATTTCTTGTAGAAATAGATAAAGCTATTATGAAATTCATATGGAAAAACAAAAGACCCAGAATAGCAAAAGCAATTCTAAGCAGGAAGTGTGAATCAGGCGGTATAGAGATACCAGATTTCAAACTATATTACAGAGCAATAGTAACAAAAACAGCATGGTACTGGTACCAAAACAGGCAGGTGGATCAATGGTACAGAATAGAGGACACAGAGACCAATCCTCAAAATTTCAACTTTCTTATATTTGATAAATGCGCTAAAAGCATACAATGGAGAAAGAATAGCATCTTCAACAAATGGTGCTGGGAAAACTGGAAATCCATATGCAATAAAATGAAGCTGAACCCCTTTCTCTCGCCATGCACAAAAGTTAATTCAAAATGGATCAAGGAGCTAGATATCAAACCAGAGACCCTGCACCTGATAGAAGAAAAAGTTGTCTCCGATCTCCATATTGTGGGGTCGGGCTCCAAATTCCTTAATAGGACGCCCATAGCCCAAGAGTTAATAACAAGAATAAACAAATGGGACTTACTTAAACTAAAAAGTTTTTTCTCAGCAAGAGAAACAATAAGAGAGGTAAACAGGGAACCTACATCCTGGGAACAAATTTTTACTCCTCACACTTCAGATAGAGCCCTAATATCCAGAATATACAAAGAACTCAAAAAATTAAACAATATGATAACAAACAACCCTATCAACAAGTGGGCCAAGGACCTGAACAGACACTTCTCAGAGGAGGACATACAATCAATCAATAAGTACATGAAAAAATGTTCACCATCTCTAGCAGTCAGAGAAATGCAAATCAAAACCACCCTAAGATACCATCTCACTCCAGTAAGATTGGCAGCCATTATGAAGTCAAGTAACAATAAGTGCTGGCGAGGATGTGGGGAAAAGGGTACTCTTGTACATTGCTGGTGGGACTGCAAAATGGTGCGGCCAATATGGAAAGCAGTATGGAGATACCTAGGAAAGCTGGGAATGGAACCACCATTTGACCCAGCTATCACCCTTCTCGGTCTATTCCCTGAGAACCTCAAAAGAGCATACTATAGGAATACTGCCACATCAATGATCATAGCAGCACAATTCACAATATCTAGACTTTGGAATCAACCTAGATGCCCTTCAATAGATGAATGGATTAAAAAACTGTGGCATCTATGTACAATGGAGTATTACGCAGGACAAAAAACGACAAAATCATGGATTTTGCAGGGAAATGGATGACATTAGAGCAGATAATGCTAAGTGAAGCTAGCCAATCCTTAAAAAAATGCCAAATGTCTTCTTTGATATAAAGAGAGCAACTAAGATCAGAACAGGGAAGAAGAGCATGAGGAAAAGATTAACATTTAACAGAGACGAGTGGGGTGGGAGAGAGGGAGAGAGAAGGGAAACTGTATGGAAATGGAAGGAGACCCTCAATGTTACACAAAATTACATATAAGAGTTTGTGAGGGGAAAGGAAAAAAAAGGGAGAGAATTAAACAACAGCAGATGGGGTAGAGAGAGAAGATGAGAGGGAAGGGGAGGGGGGATAGTGGGGGATAGGAAGGGTAGCAGAATACAATAGTCATTAATATGGTATTATGTAAAAATGTGGATGTGTAACCGATGTGATTCTGCAACTTGTATTTGGGGTAAAAATGGGAGTTCATGACCCACTTGAATCAAATATATGGAAGATGATATGTCATGAGCTTTGTAATGTTTTGAACAACCAATAAAAAAAAAGAAAAAATAAATAAATAAATAAAAGAAGATGGCTGTGCATCTGACCCCATAAGCAAACAGGTAGAAGGTATTGAAATTGTGGAACTTCAGCTGTCACATGTGAAGGACTTGGTCCATTGTGAGAAATGTAACCGTTCATTTAAATTGTTTTACCATTTTAAGGAACACATGAAATCACACTCCACTGAGAGTTTCAAGTGTGAAATATGCAATAAAAGGTAACTTCGGGAGAGATAATGGAAACAGCACCTAAATTGTTACCACCTTGAAGAAGGTGGAGTCAGTAAGAAGCAAAGAACTGGGAAAAAATTCATATATGTCAGTACTGTGAGAAACAGTTTGACCACTTTGGACATTTTAAAGAGAATCTTTGAAAATGTACAGGTGAAAAACCTTTTGAGTGTCCAAATTGTCATGAGTGATTTGCTAGAAATAGTACTCTCAAATGTCATCTCACTGCATGTCAATCTAGAGTGGGGTCAAAAAGGGAAGGAAGAAGCTGTAAGAATGCCAGGTGTGTAACAGTGTGTTTAACAGATGGAACCAGTTCAAAGATCACTTGGTAATACACACTGGAGATAAACCCAACCATTGTACTTTATGTGACTTGTGGTTTATGCAAGGAAATGAATTAAGGAGGCACCTCAGTGATACTCATAATATTTCAGAGCATCTAGTAACTTAAGAAGTCCCTTCAGTAGAAAAACTTGTGCAAACTGAACCAGTGACATCAATGACTATTATAGAACAAGTTAGGAAGGTGAATGTGTTACTATTACTTCAGGTCCAGGTGGATTCAGCACCAGTGACTCTGGAACAAGTCCATCCAGATCTGCTTCAGGACCACCAAGTGCACAATTCACACATGAGTGAGCTTCCAGAGCAGGTCCAAGTCAGTTATCTAGAAGTGGGTCGAATTCAGACTGAAGAAGGTACTGAAGTACACGTAGAGGAGCTGCATGTTGAATGGGTAAATCAGATGCCAGTGGAAGTACAAACTGAGTTTTAGAAGCAGATTTGGATCACATGACCCCTGAAATCATGAGCCTAGAGGAGAGAGAGCCTAACCAAGCAGATGCTGCTGAGGCTCCCAGAGAAGATCACAGAGATGCTGAGGGTTTAAAGACCAAACCAGCAGTGTATTCCCAAGTTTAAAAGGCAGAGAATGATGACAGAATAGCTATGCCAGTTTTAGATTGAAATAACGAATATATATTTTTATTTACACGTTGGGTTTTTGAACTGATTGTGGGCAGTGTGACTGTCCTTAAACTGACAGACAAGTGGACCAAAGTTAAAAACTATTTCCTGTTGTGCTGAACTGTTTCTATTGAAATAAACTGATGCCCCTAACCCCAGTTAATGTCACAGAGGAGGATCTTTCTCATAAGTGAAGGGGAGCTTTGAGAAGTATATTTCTGAAAACTTAAGTGGATTATATTCTTATTATATAGTTGAGTACGAAAGTATCTATTTTCATTGTAGTAAGGGTTCTTTATCACCATTTTCTCTTCCCCGGGTTATGTCCTTCCTCTAATTTTTTTCATATTATAAAATCAAATGTAAAATCATTAGAATACAAGTTTATGTCTTCTAATGCATGTTAGAAAATTGAATATGTAGGAAACAAGGCTGCATGAAGAAAGTGCATGGTTACTGTGCAGTTAAAATTTTGGCTGGCTTTCTTTAGTTTGAACAACATTCTTGTCTACCCCGATAGTCACAGGTGCCATCTCTGCAACAGAAAGAGTGGTGGTGGCAACATTTCCAGAATGTTAAAAAAACAAGCAAACAAACAAAAACACCCATGTGCCTTTTTAAAGCCAACTAGACTTTTCTATAAAACATCTCTGGTTCTTTCAAAGTTTGTGTTATAAGGAGCAATGTAGACAGTGCTATAGTACTTCATATTTTTGCTTATGATGACAACTACCAATTCTTTTTCATTTAAGTTAGACTGAGAAATTTCATTTAATGGCAGCTGAAGGGCCATTTTCAATTGGGAGAGTTCATTTACATCTATGGTAAACTTTATTTTGATGAAAAGTTGCACTAGTATTTTACCACAAGATGAAAAAAAAGATGAGCATCATTTAAAAATTAATGTATTTAAAATAAAGTACAGAGAAAAACATGTATATAATATATCAGTCTTTGTTTTGAATAGAATCTTTCCCCCCAATTCTTAATGTATAGATCTTGTGCTATAACTTTTAAAGCCATACAAATAAGAGTGCTAAACTGTGGACTTAAAAGTAGGTGTGTAAATATTTTTAATCAGTATTACTTATAAAATAAAATATAACAACTACATAAAATAAACCAATATGCTATTTTTTTTACCTGTTAAATATTGGGAGATATTTACATTTTTAAAGTAAACTTTAAAATTAAAAAAAATAAAGATAGGTAATTAGTGTAGTTAAATTGGATCTAATATTCAGTATAAGGGGAAGAGCATGGGAAGAATATTACCTCTACATAGGAAAGAGGGGTGGGAGGAAAAGGGAAGGAGAAAGGGAATTGCATGGATGGTGGAAGGAGACCCTCACTGTTATATAAAATATATGTATGAAGATGTGAGTGAAAAAAGAATAGCATTACTCTAGGTAGAGAGAAGTGATGGGAGGGGAGGGGAGGGATTGGGAGATAGGAAGGACAGTAGAATGAAACAGACTTTATTAATACTGTGTGTATATATGTGACTGCATGACCAATGTGATTCTGCAACCTGTATACTCAGAAAAGTGAGAAATTATATCCCATGTGATTCAAATGTATGATATGTCAAGATCACTGTACTATCATATGTAACTAAGTAAAACAAATAAAAATAATAATAATAAAGAAGAAGAAATTGGAGACCTTATAAAGAATGGAGTCCATAAAGAAAGTGAAGTTGGATCTGAGCCCCTGAAACCAGAAAAACACCTGGGAAAATTTAAATGTTAATATCCCCAAGGCCCCAGACCCATCCTAAAAAAAACTGTTAATGAAGTAGCTTCCTCCAAACAGGGAAGTGCTAGTCAAACAACCCCAGGCCCCTTCTCACCCATATTACTCCTCCCCAGCGCATTGGCATTGCTCCACCTATCTCTCCCCTTTTGGCCATCCCACTTGCATTCTATCACTGCAGGATAGAGGGAACAAAGGACAGAAATGTGGGGGGATAAAGAAGACTTGGATATAAAAAAGGGAAGACCTCTCCTTTTTCAAGAATACTGTCTTTCAGGTCAGGTCCCCTTCTTCCTGTGGGGGGGGATTTTTCTGCTATCCTGTAATAAAGCCTTCCACTTTTCACTCTACACTTTCCTCCCTGTGTTTCTCTCATGTTATACTTCAGCATTCAGGGAAGAAAGGACACCAGTAAGCAGCAGTAAGGACATCAAATGTGCTAGCACTGTTTTCTTCATGTTTCCTAGAACTGATTTTTCTGATTTTCTTGACCATGTTGGATTCTGGTTTTCCCCACTTGTAGAATGTTTTTGGCCATTAGTTCCTGTCACAAATGGGCAAAATTGCAATTTATACAATCGAGGGGAGAAATAAAGAATGTCCACAGGTTTCTGCCCTTTTCAATTCTTTATTCACTCAAATTACTCAATACAGTTTCACTCTATAGGTTCTTAAACAAAAAAAATGACAATCCTTAATGCTAGGCACTGCAATAGACATAATCAATTCACAGCAAACAATTATAGATTAATTCTAAGCACTGAAAAACACTGCACTGAAAAACACACTTAATCATGACAGGCTAATGACAGACATTCCCTCTGTGTGCTAAGTTCAAATGTCAGGTCAAATATCTTAAAGTCTTAGACTTTATGTCCAGCAGATACACACTCACTTTGACCAGGTGATCAGGTCTGGAACCAAGGCAGGCTTTTCATAGCATGGAGTGGACGAATGTTAAACCACAATGCAAAGAAAAGACTACGGACTCCAATTGAAATCAAATTAAAGCAAGTTTGTAATTCCAACCGGCCAAGGCTGTCTCTCCTAAAATCCAAAAACCGCAGGAACAGAAGACAGCCCCACCGCTCTCTAGGAGCACAGCTTTATAGCACAAAAAGTTACAAAAAGGAGGGGGAGAGTCTTGAGAACTTACAGATAACAAAATTTTGACAAGTATAACACAAAGGCTAGTTAATGGTCTACTGTCAGCACTTAGGGAGTAAATTAGATTTCAACATCAGAATTTATGAGGCACCATTAGAGTTTCAGAGAGGGTTGTTATCTGGCCAGGGGAAGTCGGAATTTATGAGAGCCACTAAAGTGTCAGAGAGGGTTGCTATCTGGTCAGGGAAAGCCAGGCATTGGTGAGTTCAAGGCATGGGCAGGCATTCCAAACAAGTTTAAAAATTGCAGTAATTGATGGTAAAGAAGAAATTAAATTTTTATGCCTCCATGTCGAGATGGCTTCCTATCTTAAGAGGAAATTAGGCTGGGTTTATCACGACCAGTTGAGGAGAGGGCCACCGAGACAAGTTGCAGCTCTCATCAAGGTCCAGATGAGGCAGTAGAGTTTGAGAGCAGTGAAGATCACACAGAAAATCTGGAGTGATGACAAGTGATGGGATGTCAGGTCCTCATTGGGCTCTCCAACTCAAGTGCATGCTTGTTTTGGCTGGCTAAATCCCTGTTGGTTTGCTCTATTAATTATACTAAATTTTGGGGCTTTTGACCCCTCCCTTCAATCCTTATCAGCTATCACTGGATTTCTCAGTGACATCATTTACCCTGGGGTCAGAAACAGGTGGTCTCCCCTCTGATCTTCTCCCCTTTCCCTCTTATCAGGTGAGCCCAGCCTACCAGAGTCTTCACTTTGTTTATCAGGGTGAGGGGAAATAACTTGTTTGAGGCCATACTGGAGGGCTCTGCAGGTTTCAAAATGGAGTTTTAAAAATGGAGTTGCTTAGGCTCAGGCCTAAGGCTATCCTCACAGTCTGGCACCACTGAATCCCCTAAGTAGGAGGAAGAGGCCCCTGCTCTTCTCACTGAGGCTTCATAGCTTTTACAGAAGGAGCCCATGACTCTAGCACCACACAAGAGAAGTACTGAGAGACACTCTGGATTATAGGCCACATTGGCCCTGCAGAGGGCCTGACCTTTGAGGATGTGACAGTAAGAAAGAGAAAGAGTATATCTGTGAGGAATACTGGGCAAAAGAACCTCAAATATCAGACTCTTCATAGAAAAGTTCCCTGCATTTATTCTTGTGAAATCTAGACACTTTTTTTGGCAGGCATACATGGATTAAAGGAATGAAGGAATGGTCATCTTTAATGTTAAATTGGTGTTGTGTCTTTTGATACACTCAATTATCAAGTTCACATGACTTATGAGCAGGATTCAGGATTCAATACCTATGGATGATGGAGGACCTTTAGTCTTGCAGGAGGTTTGGGTGGAGTGTGGCTAGAAGGAGGGATCCAAGATGACCTCAGGTTCTATTAGAAGCTGGAATGGATTTTGGATACCTGGATATTTTTTGTTTTGGCTGTTTCTGAAAACAGTGAGTGGGTCTCAGGGAACTCAGGTCGGTCCCCTGGCACCTGCTTAGTTGTAGAGGATGCTGACCTCCTCAGGGGTGTTTGCTATGGTGTCCTAATGGCTTCTTTCAAGCTGATGGGGAAAGAAGATTCAGGCTATGTCCCTGGGTCTGGCCTGGGCAGGACCTGACACTGAATACAAAGGGGACTCTGGGGTTGCAGAGCAGAAGCCTTGGAGCAGGGGACAGAGGAAGGAGAGATCGTTGATGAAGGGCAGGTACCATAGGGGGGCTGCTGTAGCAGAATAGAGAATCCTGAAGACACTGATGAGAGGAACTAGAGGAGGGATGGCCAGGTTTTCCTCTCTTCTAAACCTCACAGTAGCCCAGGCAGTCAAGGACATTTGCTCCAACTGGAATCCTCCCAAGGACACCACTGGGGAACTCTCACATGTTCATTTGTATCCCAGTGGAGATGAGTCCTACAGAACTGGGATGGAGACCCAACACCTCTCTACTCTGTACATGAAGACATGTGTGCCTATTTTTCTGTGAGAATTTCACATGCTCTCCTCTCTAGTGGTGACTTTCATCCTGCAGAGAAAGTTTGATGGGGCTGAGGACTGAAGTCACCAGTGTCAGTTTCACTGTTGGATCCAGGACACTTGTGCTCAGGAGAATGAGAGATTAAATTGCAATTCTTTGCTTTGGGACATTCTTGAAAACTGATTTCCTAGATAAAAAACTGGATTCACTGAAGAACTAGTTCTTACCTGAACAAACCCAGCTACCCTATCAAATAGAGGTTTACTAATCAATACCTACATCAAAATCCCCTGCATACCAACCCTCCCCAGTACAACACTGGCCACATGAATACTCATCAAAATTCTTCTTGACAGACCTGCCTTAAAACTCCCCAGGACACTTTTTTCAACACTAGAACCATCCCCTGTTCTTCCCCTAGTTAACCATAAATAAGACCCTGCCACAGTGAAATTCTCCTTACTTCTAACATGCAGTTTTGCATGACTGATGACTTCCTGTGGCCTTTGGGATTGACAGATCAAGTTGATAAGAATGTTTTGATCAGGTTCCAATGGAATCAACTGATCTTGGAAAGGTACAGGAGCCTTCCCCTCATCTCTTAGGAATATCTAGACAGAGATGGGAGGAGACTTCCTCCACAGCATGTGGCATGCTCTCTGCTGTGAGGGTAACCAGGGCAGGAAGTGGTCTTTGGTGCCAGGCTGGTGGAAGGTTTTTGTCTCACTTCCCTGTCTGCCTATGTCACTGTGAGCAGCAGCACTATCCCACACCTGACAGTAATAGTCAGCCTCGTCTCCAACTTGGACCCCACTGATAGTCAAGGTGGCTGTGTTCCCAGAGTTGGAGCCAGAGAATCGGTCAGGGATCCCTGAGGGCCGCTTGCTGTCTTCATAGATGATGAGCAGGGGGGACTGTGCTGGCTTCTGCTGGTACCAGTACACATTTTTACTACCAATGTTGTTTCCTCCACAGGTGATTCTGGATGTCTGTCCTGGGGTCACTGATACTGAGGATGGCTGAGTCAGCACATAAGAGGCTAAAGAACCTATAAGGAAATAAAAGAAGAGAGGGGATTAATGGTGACAGATGCCCAGTTTACCCTAGGCTGAAAGAACTTCAGGAAATATGTGCAACAAAGTGCATCCTCTGGCATCAAAATCAGTCATAGTGGCCCATGAGCCTGACTGAGGAATGGAGATTTGAATCCATGAGCAAGCCCAACCCCTTTCCTCCAAGCCAGAGAGCAAAGTGTTGGAATTTCAGCCTAAAGTCTCATCCTGAAGCAGGTCCTGAGCATCCTGCCCACCACAGACAGAGCTCTGCTGAGCTCAGAATTAAGGCCAGGTTAGTTATACAGGAGCCTTGGGCTGGGGTGTATGTTGGGGCCTGGGGGCAGCACCTGTGTAATGAGCCAGGAGGCTGATGAGAAGGGCCTTCCAAGTCATGGTGCCTGTGGCTGCTTCTTGAGTCCTAGGCTGGTCTGTGTTCCCCCCAGGCCTCTTTATTCCCTTTTTGGGGACAGCTGCCTGTTATGCAAATCAGCCCAGGTCAGAGCTGCTACTGGAGGAAGCTATGTGGTGTCCAGAGAAGGGTTCAGCCCCAGGGAGCCAAAGAGTGGGAGGGGCATCTCTGAAAAACTAACCTCAGCTCACAGAATGCTCCTTTACTTTCTAGTCCCAACTTCTTAGTCATGTCTCCATCCCAGGCTATTTTCTAGCCAGGAATCTGGGCTGACCTTGTTATATAAAGATGAGTTTGTCTTTGTCATCAGAACAAACTACTAAGGTTGACAATAAGAGGTTTCATCAGTTATGAGATTCTGTCCCAGATACAGCTCCTAAGTCTGTGTGGGTCAAATTCTTCCATAAGTGTTCCTGGTATCTTAAAGGTCCAGTGAGGTACAATATCTCTCTGTCCTTTGTGTGAAGGCCTCAGGCAGATCTTGGGTTCTCAGACTCACATGTCCTAATGACTGTAGGCAGGTTCTCCACCTACCCTACAGTACTAACAGTTACAGAGCTTCAGCATGAATGGTGGCCTGAGGAATACTAGACCTCTGCCATATCAACAGGGACATTCTACAAAGAGAAAGGCCTTCCTGGAGACATAGACATCAATGAACATGTACATCAATGTCATTCCCCATACTGGAGAAAAATCCAGCATTTCCTCCAGCTCTCATGTCATGGTCACTAGCCCTCCTGCATGTGAAATCTCCCTTCTAGGGTGAGATCTGGTGTTTGGGGAATGTGTGACAGGTCCAAAGTTTAGTTTAATGAAATGAGCTTGGTGAGGGAAGGAGGTATCAGGAAAAGCAGGAAGATTTCCTGTGCAAACACCTAACAAATTGGAAAATTCTAGAAGAGCTACATATGAGAGAAATGAAGACCAAAATAATTGTACTTGTTTCAAATATGATACTGTAGAAATATGACACCTTTTCCTCTAGATCTCAGGTTGTAGTTACTACTAACCCTCTTATACTTTTGAATCCTGAAGCCCAGGCCCAGCTCATGCATAGGGGGCTTTGTCAAGTGGTTCTCAACTGCCCCCTAGTGGCTACTCTACACTGGTTGCTGCATGTCAGGGCATCCTTTGTCCAGGTGCAGATTTAGAACCTGTCCCTCAGGCCCAGGTTTTCTTCATCTTTGGCCAAGGGAGGAAATTTGTCTTCTTCCTATGGATGTTACCAGTCATAGGATCAGGAAGTAGAAGCTCACATTTCACAGTAAAATATGAACAGGTGCTTTTGGTAGAGGAAGGTTAAAACACACCTGAGTTATCACTGCATATTTTTTAAGGTGGTGAGTGAGTGGTCATGGAAGTGGTTCCTGGTCCTGGTGCTGGGTAACACTGGACTCAGGAACTGGCTCTTCTTAGTGTCAGCTGCAGGTGCAGAGTCAATATGAGTGAGTGGTGAGAAGCACAGAGACAGACAGGAGCCCATTCACACCAATGCCTATTCAGACTCACTGTGGTATCCGTCTGCCTCCAGGAAACTCAGCAGGAACATGATGCATCCTTTGCTCTAGGAGTTTCCATCTTCTGGCTGAGACTTTGCTTTGGACACACCCAGTGTGCAGTTTAATTATCTGTCCCACCCACCAGAGCCTGTGCTTTGTCTCCTCTCTTTCTTGAAAATCCAGACACTTTTTCTGAGATAAGCAGCCAGCATTGACCATGTAGTACAACACACAACCATGGCATGGAACACTCAGTTGACCAGAGGTACTTGTCAGTGCAATCCTCCTCTTGTGAGGGAGAGAAATATGTAGGTCTTTGCATCATTTTGCTCCTGAAATGCAGGTGTGATGGCTGGAGCCTGCAAGATCCATCCTAGGGTCTTTAGTAATAAACAAAAATGGAAGGCTAAGATGTTAGTGATGGTGGAACAGAAGCTGAAAAGGCCCCAGGTCCAACAATGAAAAGGTGAGTAAGAGAGCTAGAAAACATCATGCCTTAGTTGTTTTGTTTTGTTTTGCATTGTTTTTTTTTCATAAGGTAAGTATTTATTTATAAGTGCTTTGCTTTTGCAAGAGAAAAAAATAGCCTCCATGCTCATGAGTCTGTTTTAATGCATGTATTCTTGCATTTAAAAAAATATCTACAACCCACTAGGGAAATAATTAACAAAAATTTAAAAAAATAACTAAAACAATGCTGGTGACAAAAAAAACATTCAGCAATAACGATATGCAGATAATTAATACACTGATTAGAGAGAGTTACAGTCAGGCTGGGATATAACCTGAGGCTGGGACTCCCCTGCAGATGTGTCACTGGAGCTGCCTTCAGGACTGATGAGAAATTAGAGCACATTTGTGGGGACAGCAGAGTCCATGAAGTGGGGGAAGAGTCTGGGTGTGTGATGATGGGAGAAGAAAGTGGCAATGTGAGGGGACCAGGACTGCAACCTGTTTAGTCCAAGATACTATTGTCTCCTAAGGAGGATTTTGATGTCAGGGCAAAGGCACAGTCAGATTGTGATGGTAAAATTTCCAAGTAATAAACTCAGTTCAGTGGCATCTTTGTATCATGTTATGACTCTCAAGTCCAGTGAGAGATGAGACACAGTGGGTTCCTCTAATCACAGCCCTGCTTACATGGAACTTGATATACCAAGAGGGTGGTTGCTGGTTCCTCCCCTCCACCCTGTACCTACCATGCAGCCAGGTGGGAACTTAGGATAGAGCCTATGTCTCCTGATCTGGGACAGATGTTGAGTGTCTTCTAGTGTCTGGTGAGTGACACAGCAATGTTTTGCTTGACAAGCCACAGACTCTATAACCTGGAAGCATGGAATATTGAGGGTATACTTCATAGGAAAGGAAAAAGAGATTGACAATTCCTATGTCACTCAGGGAGGAGATGAGAAGAGCAAAAGCATCTAGACTCCCAACAATTACCTTCCCTGGATATACAAGGGTCATCCTGGGCAAATCCCCCTCATTTTCTCATCCTGGGATTTGTCCAGCTAGATTGATCTCTTTCAATGAGAATATCTCCTTGGTGCTTGGAAATATCTTCAGTCAAAATATTAGGATCCTGACGCTTAATCCTCTGATTAATTGGCTGCATGTAGGGGCTTCTGCTACTCCTCACACGGGTCTGGCAGACTATTGGAAGTATGTCCAGGTCCCTGCACCATTCCCAAAGACCAAATATCCAGATTAGAAGCAACTACAGCAGTCATTTCATGATATTTACCCAAACATTCCCCTGAATCATCACTTAGGCCCTATGTATTAGTATACAAAATGTCATCTATTGTCAACTCAGGGTCTATTAGCATTACAGGTAAATTTAATAATCAGTAGTAGTTTGTGCAGTAAATTATCTGTAGTTTTCTCCTGGGTGGTCCAACACTTCTACAAATTAGACATCAGTTCATATGCAAGTCTGGAAGGTTTATGTAGAAACTTTTTATTTTGCTTTTTCAAAATGTCTGTAATGGCATATCTATGTGATTTCAAAGACCTGGAGTAAACTTTGAAAATCATTTGTCCTAAATTGTATGAAGAATCCAGCCTGGATATAATATTATTAGGGGTTTCAGAAGACATTTTCATATAGAGGACAACTCTAAATATGGCTTTGCAAATCCCAAGGTCATACACCTGTTCTACCGTTTGAGTGCTCTCTCTTTCTCTCTCTCTCTCTCTCTCTCTCTCTCTCTCTCTCTCTCTCTCTCTCTCTCTGTCTCTCTCCTCTTCTCTTTCACTCTGTCTCCACATACCCAGCCCTATTTTGTATGTTATTTAGAGACAAGGTCTTACTGAGTTGCTTAGCACCTCTCTTTTGCTGAGGCTGGCTTTGAACTTGTGATCCTCCTGCCTCAGCCTTCCTAGCCACTGAGATTATAGGCATGTGCCACCACAACCAGCCAGATTCTGATCTCTTTCAATTACTTGTCTTTGCATAAAAGTGTCATTCCAATCCAGGATTTATCTCTTTAATGACAAATATGTGCCTGTTTTGTACTGTTCAGTATATATTTTGATCAGAATTGGGAGGCTTAAGAGCATATCTCCTTGGTTGTGGGAATGAGAGGGATCTGTTCTTGATCAAATCTAAGAGACATGGGGCACTGCCTAATGGCATGGGCTATTGGGTGATCTTGGATTCAAATACCAACTTCTTTTCTGGGCACATAAGCCCTTCTCATCCTGAGGACTCCATACTGTTAGGATCATATTTTTTTGTCTTAACACAACGCCAAATTCTGAAAGGAGGGTCAGAAACCAGGTCTCCCTTCTGAGACACTCCACAGTGAAATGGAGGAAAGAGAGTGCTTGTATCTAACCAGGCTCTCTGGAGTCCTTCCATCTGGAATCTGTGAACTAGTTTCTGCAAGGCATTTTATGGAAGTGACAAGACTTTGCATATAAGATCTAACTAATTCCTTGGGAAAACCACATTTCCAATAGACATCTATGCTGTTCTGTAATTTAGCCATAGTGAGAAACCAGGTGAGTGAGTGGAGACCAAAGTCATGTTCATTGTTCAAAGGATGAGTGAGATGGGTGAGGAAGAGCCTTCCCATGTGTGTATCTGTGTTCATTTACTATGGAATAGAAATAGTCACTCTTGTCTCCAGCCTGGTCCCACTGATGGTCAGATTGGCTGTGTTTCCCAAATTGGAGCCAAGGGATTGGTCAGAGTTTTGTGGGGGTCATATGCTGTCATCATAGATGAGCAGCACAGGGGCCAACCTGGTTTTGGTTGGCAACAATGTGCATATTGTGCAGGGCCGAGAGAGCCGAGAGAGCTCAGAATCAGGGTTAGGCTTATCCTAGACACCTAGGCTGTGGGTGGGCAGCATCCCTGGGGCAGAACCTGCACAGTGAAGGGGAGTCCAGCTCATAGTAGAGGCCTCCTTGATATTGCTTCCTGAGGCTCAGACTGGCCTGCCTTCCTCCTAAGCCAGCCTCATTCCTTTACTGGGGATCCCTGTCTATTATGCAAATCAGCTAGAATCCATGACAGTTCCTAGAGGAGCTCTGTGTTTTCCAGAGCAGGGTTTGGTCTCAGAGACGCAGGAGAGATCTGCCCTGAAGACCCACGCTCAGCTCAGTAAACACACTTTCATAAGCTGATTTCACAGTCTGGGCAACATTTCCATCCATTGATAGAAATAGTGATAATAGTACTCTGAAATAACTGGTCATGTGACTATGCATAACCATCAGAAGCAAGGTAGGTACATTTATGAAGAATGATTCCAAGTGGCTGTCCTGAGGTCAGATCTGCAGAGAAACATGGGGATGATTCATCATCTTTTGATGTAGTAGATATATGGCCAACTTGTTTCTTGTTGTTTCCCATTTCAACCCCCAATTTTAGATGTGAACCATTTTTTTCAGGCAAAATGCGCTGCAAGAAATGTCTTACATCAAACATCTGGGTACATCAGCCCTTCTCATCCTGAGGACTCCATACTGTTGGGCTCATAATTATTTGTCTTAACCCAATGCCAAGTGCTGAGAGCCATAGCTAAGTAAGAATGATGCATGGCAATTTCCTTGTCAGCCTACCCCATGTTGCTTAGAGGGAGGACTCTCCATTGTGGATATGGGCTTGCCTTGGACCCAGGTCATTTGCAGTGACATTGCATGTATGTTTGAGTAAGGTGACCCTGCTCAAGGACCAGGGTGGATCCGGGTTTAGGGAGGATCCTGCTGGATTAGGGTGGGTCCAGGTTTAAGGTGTATCCTACTAGGGATAGGGAGTATCCCGCTCCTTGGGTTTAGGGCGGTTCCAGGTTTAAGGTGGACCCTGCTGGGAATAGGGCGTATTTTGCTGCCCTCAAGGCGCCCTCCCGCTCCTTGAGTTCCCATTGAGTTCTTGCGGGATTCAGAGAGTATTTTGGGATGCAGAGCCTGGTAGAGGTGTGGATTTTCCCCAGAACATGCGTGTAGAGTGCTGGTGACAGTTTGGGAATAAAGAATTGCTGTTTGAATCTACAAAGCTGTGAGTGGCTCGTGATTTTGTGCCCAGCCCTGTGGCAGCCAAGTTCTGAGAGGAGGGTCGAAAACCATGTCTCCCTTCTGACACACTCCACAGTGAAATGGAGGGAAGAGAGTGCTTTTTATCTAACCAGGCTCTCTGGAGTCCTTCCATCCTGGTATCTGTGAACTAGTTTCTGCAAAGCATTTTATGGAATTGACAAGACTCTGCATATAAGATCCAGCTAATTCCTTGGGAAAACCACATTTCCAATAGACATCTGTACTGTTCTGTAACTTGGCCATAGTGAGAAACCAGCTGAGTGATTGGAGACCAAAGTTATGTTCATTGATCAAAGGATGAGTGAGATTCAGGCCTGGGTGAGAAAGAGCCTGTCTCATGTGTATATCTGTGTTATTGTAAGCCAGTGTGAGTGGCACTCACTGCCATGTACTATGGCGTAGAAATATTCATGCTTTTCCCCAGCCTGGCCCCACTGATGGGTGGGGGGTGACTGTCCTGAAGTCTGATCTGCAGAGAAAAATGGGGATGATTCAGCATCTTTCGATGTACTCGATAGATGGCCAACTTGTTTCTTCTTAACTCTAAACCCTCAAAATTTATGAAGAAAGTTCAAGGGGGAACTATGCTAAGACCCATTTCAACCCCCAATTCTAGATGTGAACCAATTTTTTCAGGCAAAATGCACTACAAAAAGTATCCCCAAAGAATATCCTCAGCATAAAAGAGCACTTTAAATGTCAGGGAGAGCAAATATAGCTGCTGCCTATATTTCTAAAGTTTCATGGGCACCACAATGCCTGCTTCTTTAAGTTTTTCAATGGTGCTGTCTCACAGTCAGGGCAGATCTGGTGTTTGCACCATTGACTATATGACTGGGAAACACTAAACCATTTCATGCCAGAACCATTAGATTCTTGCTACACAATGAGTCTTCCCCTATTTCTACCCTATTCAAATTTGCAAATTAAAATAGCATATCTTTGGATGGGGAGTGGCATAAACTAGTGCCACCTTAAAGATCTAAGGGAATCATGGTTATGGTTGGTTTTCATGTTGATTTAATTTATGAAATAACATTTGAATGAATCCTGGAAGGTAGAAATAGAATTCTGCATGTCCAGACAGAAAGTCATCTTACTGTCCATTTCTGAATGAGCTGTGGTCTGTGCTAGATCAGAAAAATATATGTCTTCAGGTACATAGAATGCATGATTGATGGGGAAGTCGAATTCCTCTCTATTCCTCTAAGAATGCAGGGTCACAAATGGTGTGCATTCAGAGGAAATGCACATCACTGCATATATACCTTTTACCTCTGTACTTCATTTACTCTCCATGTGTGCTTGGACCAATGTGACAACCAGAAGAAACTCCTGGCCCTATACTATTTTATTGTCACTGTATTGGATTAGTATGAATTGGCAAGTATATTGAATGATTTGCAGAGACATGCATTCCAGAGAGTGAGAGAGATAGCATAATAAATTTAATTCTTCCATATTAGCTCAAATATTTAAGGTTTAGCTGTTTGGAGCTTTCCAAGCCAAAATAATGGACAAAATCTTCCATAAAATAATGTTTCCACAAATAATCTTCCACAAAATTATTGGATTTTACCCTGCACACCAATGGGAGGAGAACCCTCAAAACCTATAAGATTTGCACAAACAGCATAGTTCAAATTTAGGGATATTGGTCCAATTCTAATATTAAGAGAGATTAATGAGTAGATGTGGATTCCAAATCAGGAATGACCTCTGTATGTCACACAGGGGGGTCAGTTGCCTATCTCTGTGGGAAATTGTATCCAGTAGTCTCTGTGATAGTTTTGAAGTTGGCATGAGAGCACAAACCTAGGTTAGTCTCCTCTAGAAGAATTTACATGTTGAATATGGAGTTCTGGATTAAGACCATGTTATCTGTAACAGGAATTACGCATCTTTTGAAAACCAGATCCTGCAATTCCAGGTCCTGGCAGAAGCAAGGTTACATGGGACTTCAAGGGATCACACATCCAAAACTGTGTGAACTAGCAGTCATTATGTCAGACAGATCTAATAGTGATCACTGTGTGATGGAATTTATGTGTCTAAGATGGAAAAGGAGCAGAACTGAGACTGAGTGACATACTGGGCAGGTGGTCCATACCCTGGGTATCTGGGTGGAGAGGCATTCTAATATTCAGTAGCCTCTCACGGATTTTAAGTCTGGGGTGTTCTAGGTCATCTCTGGCAACCTCTGGTGAGGCCCTTCTTACTTACTGTTGGGGACACTCTGCAGAGTCTCAAGATGGTATAAGGCATTATATGGTAATAGTACAGGTTGATAAGACTTATCCTTGCTCAGGTTTCTCCTGCTTGTCTTTTTGGAACTGTATCCCACACTTACCATCCCATTTAAACTTAATTTCACCCCAGAGTTCCAAATATCATGATCATTTTGTTTCCATCTTCTTACTGACTGACAATTAGGGTAAACTTCAACATAAGTTAAGGTGGGAACCTTAAACAACCTGTCCAAAAATATCAGTTCAGCATTCCTTGCTTTTCCATAATAAAGATAGTATGGCCTCCAGTTCTTGAAAACCTATTGCTCCTTTCCAACTAAACCCTCATCAGCATGATGTCCTCATCTGTCCACAAATGTATCAGTGTTCTGGTCATGACCACATAGCCAATCTCTAAGAAGTTATAAACTTTTCCTAATACTTTAGTCTTCTGGCTCCTCAACAGAATCACCCATAAATTTCCATTTCCATAATTTTCCATTTTGAACTTATTCTAGCCTTTTCCTCTAAGGTCCTCCAGTCTATATTTCTAAATATTCAGACATTGGTTACTAACAAAGGTCTTATTACCCAGTTCTGATTTTCTTAGTCCTTTTTTTGAGGTTATCACTGATTAGAGACTGGTAACTTAGGAGGGAAAAAGGTTTATTTAGCTCCATGTTCTATATGTCCAAGAAAATGGCACCAGCATATATTTGGTCTCTGGTGACGGTCTTTCTGCTGACAGAGAATCTGTAGAATCCTGAGATGGCTGAGGTCACCCGGTGGCAAGACAGAATCATTGCTCAGGTTTCTCTTCCTTGTCTAGAGCCACAGTACCATTGGATTAAGATTCTGCTCTGTTCCTTCATTTAACCTTGATTACCTTTCAAAGGTTTTACTTCTAAATATATAGTCATATTACATTTCTAACCTCTAACTATCTCACAATGTGTACTGAATTTCAACCTCAGTGTTGGTTGAGACATTAAAGCCATAGCATAAAAATATGAATCAAATGTAGGCAGCCCTCTGTTCACCAATGGTTCTTGATTAAAAATAGAAAGTCACTATATCCTTATTAAGGCCAAGCTGAAAGGGACCAGGGATGTCAGGAATGAACACTGGGTCCTCATACTGGGGAATGGAGGTGTCTGGAAGGTTTAGGTGATGAGGAATACATAGAGAAGAGTCATAATGAGTATCAGCTATGACCTTGGGACAAGTCACAAGGAGTTTCAAGTATTTAATATGAATATGTAGATATAGCTTAGCCAAATATTTCTGTTTTCTCATCCCCCTTCTTCTTCTTATCTTCCAACATAAGGCATGCTAACTTTATTTCTTTGTCTTTGAGATAAGTGTTTGAAAATGGAATGTGGATCAGTTCTAAGAAGAATTATGTCCCCCAAAAGTCAAAAAAGGATTTTTGCATAATCTTATGGTGAAAGAGTGAGCATGTTTACGGTTTTTAAATTTTATTTTTTAGTTGTAGATGGACACAATATCTTTATTTTATGAAAATTTTTATGTGGTGCTGAGGATCGAACCCAGTGCCTCAGGCATGCAAAGTTAGTGCCCTACACACTGAGCCACAACCCCAGCCCATGTTTATGCTTTTAACAAGCATAGTTTCACAAGAACATGGATCATGGTATCGTCTTTCTTTGGACATTGTGTGGATTATAAATTGTGTAGGTTCCAATTACCAGTTGGTGGACTGTGTACTTTATATTTTGAGATATTT
The DNA here is from genome assembly GCF_048772815.1 of Callospermophilus lateralis. Classification (NCBI taxonomy): domain Eukaryota; kingdom Metazoa; phylum Chordata; class Mammalia; order Rodentia; family Sciuridae; genus Callospermophilus; species Callospermophilus lateralis. The sequence continues at coordinate 125,194,812 of NC_135305.1, read as the reverse complement.
CCCAGAATTTTCTTTATTCTATGTTTCCGGATAGCCTGTTGAAAAGAAATTTGCCTGTGTGAAATTCTGCATTACTAAGGCATTTCTAGGAACTATTAACAAGCACAACATCAGTTGAGAAAATTTCCAGGTATGGCATAAAGTACTTGGCTGAATGTATTAATGACTGTATATCCCATGAGGTTTACCATGGCATACCATGATCACCTGGTGGCTGAAAGGGCAATTGGAGCTATGATGTCTGTAGTTAGGTGAAGTTGGGTTCCTAGAGAGGCAGAGCCAGGTTTCTCTTTCTCTTTGTGGGAATGGGTAGTTGGTCTTGCAGAGGGCTATCACAAGGACCACTACACTGATTTGCTGTGTTCAGAATCACAGCAAATATGATTCTGCATAGGAATCTGTGGCTCCAGGAACTTTTCAAGAGCTGGGAAGTCCTGGGACTAATCTGGGACATAAGGACCTCAAGTTTCCCAGTCTACACTAAAAGTAAATTCAGGGATCAAGAACAGAGGTCAGGCCTGGCAAAGTGGCACATACCTGAAGTCACAGAGGCCCAGGAGGCTGAGACAGGAGGATCGAAAGTTCAAAGCCAGCCTCAGTTATGGCAAGGCGCTTAGCAACTCAATGAGACCCTGTCTCAAAATAAAATACAAAATAGAGCTGGGGATATGGCTGAATGATTAAGTGCCTTGAGTTCAATCCCAAGTACCCCCTCCAAAAAAATTAAAAAAAAAAAGAACAGAATAGGTCAGACGATGCCTTCGGTCTGTCCTTCCACCACTCAGGTCCTCTATCCCTGACACACACCTAAAGAAAAAAAAAAAAAACACCAGAACACCCTGGTTATGTCACCTGTAAATCCACTCCTGTCCCCTCTGCAGAGCCTATCTGGATGCTTAAGGAAAGGGCATCCTAGGGCCTTAGATCTGAGTGAGCTGGCAAGACCAGTTTATGACTTGAACACCTGTCCTCCTGGGGGTTATAAGAATGTGACACAGAAAAGAAAGGGGTTTGTGTCTCACTTCTCCATCTGCTGAGTCACTGTGGGTTTCAGGATTGCTCTCCCATCTTTGACAATAATAATCTGCCTCATCTGCTGCCTGGGCCCTGCTGATGGTCAGGGTGGCTGTGTTTTCTGAGCTGGAGCCTGAGAACTGGTCAGGGATCCCTGAAGGCCAGTTACTGTCCTCATTCAGGGGACTGAATTGGCTTTTGCTGGTACCAGTGAACATATGCCTTAGAACATTTTCTCCAGAGCAGGTGACTGTGGCCCTCTGACAGGGGGATACTCACCCTAAGGGTGACTTTGTCAGTACATAGGAGCTGGTGGAATCTGCAAGACAATGTTTATAGCAGCTCAATTCACGATAGCTAAACCATGGAACCAACAGTCCTTCAATAGATGAATGGATAAAGAAAATGTGGTATATATATTCAATGGAATATTACTCAACTTTAAGAAGAATTTAATTATGGCATTTGCAGTAAATGGTTGGCATTGGAGAATATCATGGTAAGCAAAGTACACCAATCCCCAAAAACCAAAGGCCAAAGTTTTTCTCTAATACATGTATGCTAATTTACAATAAGTCGGGGGGGGGGAAACGATAGAGAAGAATATAATACCTTAGATTAGGTAGAGGGAAGTGAAGGGAGGGGAGGGGAGGAGATGTGGGGATAGGAAAGGTAGTAGAGTGAAACAGACATTATTACTTTATGTATGTAGGTGACTGCATGAACAATATGATTCTACAACATGTATACTCAGAAAATGAGAAATTATATCCCATCTATGTATGATATATCAAAGTGCATAAATGCATTCTACTGTCATGTATAACTAATTAAAACAAATTTAAGAATTTTAAAAAAGAGAAAGAGAGGAGGGGGGACCTGAAGATGACCGATCCATTAGAAGAGACCTACCTAATCACTATGTTGGACTGAGCTCCTTGTTTGGCGTGGACCCAGCTCAGGGTCCTGTGGGAGCTGAGTCTGTGGATAGCCTAGCACATCACCTGTGCAGACAGAGACAAGGGTGAGCAGGAGAGGGGTACAGACCATGGTAGAAATTTCCCAGAAGTCTGTCTCCTGAGACCAGCAGCACAACTGGGCTCCCCAGGCTCTCGCATTCCTTCTCAGCTCTTTTGAGACAAGAATATTTGGTTCTTATGCAAACTTACTACTCCCCATGGGCTCTTCATTGAGGGCAAGTGGACAATATTTTCATCAGCTATGGGGTAAGAAAAAGAGACTGAGGAACAAGAATGGAGCTCCCAATTCCTCCAGATGCTTCTAGGGCCAGAAAATCAGCCTTGGACTCCATGGTCTCACATCAGAGCCTCCTTCCAGGAATTGAAACCATGACAAAAGTCCTGGACTTAGGTGTGTCCTAGGCCCAGCTCAGCAGGGCTGTTGACCTTCCAAGAGCCTGGCCATGGGCTGAGATGGAATCTTCTCAGAGACCAGTGATAACACCCCACTCAGCTGAAGGTGAGTCATGGATTCTTGCCTTCCTCCACCTGTTCATGTGTCTCTCAACTGCACTTTTCTCCAATCATTATCATTTGTATTCAATCCTACAATATAAGCCTTTTGGGTAATTTTTTTCACATGGGATATTGTTCTTGGGAAACAATCACCTGTGTTTTTATTCATCACAGCTTCTGGTCTCATTTTATGTCAGGTGTTTTCTCCTTTCTATGGAACCCTCCTTCTTGGAAAAGACTAGGAATTAGAACAGGAATGCTCTCTTTTATTAATCATTTATCAGTGATTTATGTAATCTTGTTAAAAGGGCCAGGCATCTCTGAGAGTTGAGATTTTGACCATCTCTGGATGTCATCATGGTACATGGATCTGATCTCTGGATCAGAGGTTCTACCTATAAGGAGAACCCTCTTAGTGAACCATGGACAGTCAGTGCTATGACTTCATCAGAGTGTCCTAAATAAGGCCATGGATGCTCTTTCCAGGGGAAATTCCTGGAGTCTCCCCAAATATTGTGATTGCAACTGATCAGAGGAGCTGCCATCTTCAGAGCTGATGTACTTGGAGGTGGAAGAAGGGGCCAGTGTGGAGGACCAGGTGTCTCTGCAAAAGCTTATGGGAAAGGGATCAGTCCCAGGACCACTACTGGACAGCAAAGGATTGTGCCCTGTAAGTGGGTAAGAGACCCAAGCAGCTTATGTAGCTGAAGAATCCAGGCTGGAATATCCATCCTCTCACAATGAGCTTGCTGGTATAACACCTGCACATCATGTAGTCTTCACAGCAAATGTAGAGCCCTCTAGCAACTTCCCAGCCTGATACCTGGGACCACTTTCTCCAGTGCATTTCCTCCTATGGCCAACTTCTGTGATTCTGGTTTGAAAAAGTCTGAGTCTGACCCTCACAACCTTTGGTCACTAAACACCAAGGCCAAGGTCATAGGATGAACTCTCCTGACTTCCAATCTGCGCACTGTTCCTTGGATATCTGTTGACCTCCAAGGCTGGCCTTCCTCTTGGGTTACCCTGGGCATTTGCAACTTCTCTTTTGATTTATCCTTGTATCAGTTCTGCTGCCCTCTGCCAGTGTAGGAGCTTCAGAGTAGGGGCTTACCTCATCCAGGTGACCCTTAAGCCCCTGTCATCTGAAAGGGTATGGGTAGAGATTACAGCCTCAATTTGTGGCAGCCTCACCTACCCTGTCCTTCTCAGCACAGTGCAGAGAGGTGGTCTCTTCAATGTTCTCCAAGATGGGTCATGAACAGCTTATGTAATTGAGTGTCCAAATATAAAATCTGTTTCTGGTACATGCGTTTTGATAGAAGAAGGGAAAGTGCAGAATAAACTGCAGCCCTACTACAGAGGTTCCTGGTCAGAGAAACCTAAGTGACAGGCCTAAGAGAAATTTCCTTACAATACATAAAAATAGGCATCAAAACTGATGTTACTCCTTCTCCCATCACATCATGTGTGGGGCTATTGGAACACAGGATGTGTTTGGCACCATAGCTCATCTGTGTGCTGATGCCACCACTAATAACCTTGTCCTCCTCCTCCATCTCTACTTTTCTTCTCCTGCTCCTTCTCCTTTTCTTACACCTCCTCCTCACCATCATCATTTTTACTAAAATTATTATACTTCATCAAACATATATACTTTGTATTTCACCACAAAACTTTCACCATTCATTAATGTATAATCATGAGTAGTCTGTGTATTATAATCTTGCATCAAAGACAATTTAGCAATAAATGGTTTTAAGTAATATTAGCAAACTAAAACAAATCTTCTCATAATGGTCACATCCCACTTTTTGCAACAAAAAATTGGCATAGAATTTGTGATGATTATGCAATGAAATTCTAGTTTGTGGTGGAAAACTTCTGTAAATTCTCTGAGTCTCTCCTGGGGAAGTTCAAGCCCACCTCACAAAATATTTATGATTTTTTTCAGATTTCCTTAGAGGAAGGAGAGGGCTTTAATGACTGTGCCACTTAGCAAGACCTGGGATGTCTCCTTTCAATTAATATCTTTTTTGTTCTTTGTGGCACTATGTGTAGTTTTTTTTTTTTTTTCTAAAGATTAGTATATGCTTCCCCACTTCACAATAGGTAAAGTCCAGGAGAAGTGAAAACAATGATGTCAAGTTGATCCAGGTCTTAGAATTCAGGTCCTAGATTCATAAGACAGAACATGAACACATCAGGGAGAGGAAGAGCTGGACTGCAAAGCAGGTCCCACGTGCTCTTTGGTTCATTGCTATTTCCATTATGGCTTGACTGTCACCAGGAGCCCAGCTTAGTTAGCAGGGATTCTTTTGGTAAGTGGACACACTAGGGCCTCCTGTTACAGATATTGTGATGTTGCCTGCAAATGTACCTTTTGTGTTCAGATCAGAAGGAGCCAAATTGTACTGATGGCAGAGGGAAGCGCAAGAGCCTCCAACCATGAGGACATATGTTCCCTCTTTTGTTGCCCAGCCTGTGTGATGGAGAAGTGAGTGAAGGTGCTTGACCTGAAAGTGGCACTGGAAGTGTGTCCCAACACAGAAATTGTGCTCATATTTGTAACCACAGGGCTGTGGTGTGCTCCTGTGAGTCTCAGGTACTGTGGTGGAATATAGATCCAGACATGTCTCCTCATACATATTTTCTGGCCATGATTTTTCTGTTCAGGTGTGAGCAACATGCACTGATGGAGAGCAGAAAGAGATCAACTAGGTCTTCCTCTTGTCTCTGACCATGCTTCTGCCAGTAAGATTCCCCATTAAATTGTACTCTGTGCAAATCTAGAACTGTCTGTGCCACAACCTGCATAACATCAACAAATGAATTATGAGTAGAGGCAACTGGAGTTGGAGAAAAACATACAAAGAAAACAGAGACATTTCATGGAAAGCTGGGGCCAGGTTGGCCACTGCCCTCTGATGGAGAAACAATGACCCAGAACAAACTCTGCAAGTTTTTTATATAAGGTCTTATAATCAGGAAGCTAAACTATAGGGGTGTTGTAAATTTTTCAAGGCTTATGAGTTGCCATATGCTTCTTTGTGGACTTAAAATTTACAGAGCTGGAAACAATTTGCAGCTATCTTACTGTTGCACTGCTAAGAACATTCTGCTATTATCCTGCTGTAACCAAGACAGCCATTGTCCTGGGATATCTCAGAACTGTTAACAACAGTAGTGAGAGTCAAGGCTGATAACATTATGGCCTTTGGCAAGGAATGTTTCCTAGGTTTGGCTTTTTGAAAACTCCACAGAATGAGCAATTGACTGTGGTCTCATCTACTCTCCACTGGGTCTTGTTCTTGCCTAGAATCACACTTCTGTCCATAAGTTCCACAATAAATTGGAGTTTTCACAAATATAGAACTATTTTTTTCTTCACTTTTGTGGCACCTTGAGCCCCATTCTCTTATACTGTGGCTGGATTGTTCTTGAAAAACACCCACATTCATTGGTATCCTAAAACAAATTTAAAAAATTACATGTGAAGTTGTGCAAATCTCTGAAACTATGTGTTTAGTGCTTCCTCCATGTTTTAGATAACATGTTGGATAGAATAGCAAAAGTAGACTTGACCAGAAGTTCCAAAGTAGTTGGAATTAAAACAGATGTACTCTTTCTTCTAGAGTTCATTTAGCTAACACATGGGTACAGAATATTAGACTGGGAGACATATTGTGTTTGTGTGTTCATGTGTATGGGGGGGTGTGTTTCCTATGAGGGTCTTCCTGTTTTCTAGGCTGACCTCAAACTTGTGCTCAAGTGATCCTCTGGATTCAGCCTGCCAAGAATTGGGGGTATAGGTGCTCACCACCGTATCTGGCTATATACCTTGCCTGAAAGGAAGAAATATTTTTTTCATACTAGAACTGGAACCCAGGGGTGCTTGATCACTAAGCCGCAGCCCCAACACTTTTAGGGTCTCACTAATTAACTTAGGGCCTCACAAACTTGCTGAGGCTCGTTTTCAGCTTCTGATCCTCTTGCCTCAGGCTCTAAGCCACCGTGCCAACTAAAGGAAGAAAATCTGACAGGACTTCTCAATGACAGTAGGAAGAATCTTTATTCTTAAAGTAACCTAATCTGAGATGTACACCTGTTTTCATGTGAAGCATGTTGTGTGATTGCAATATAAACATCTGAACATATGGACAAGTGTCTGAACTAAAATTCTGAAATGAACACTATTAATGGCATTACCAATATAGGGTTTCTACAGAGAGATGGCACAAAAATAAGGGATGGCACAAAATAAGGGATCCATTTTCAAACAACAGTCATGGGGTTTCATGGCAAATTCCATAATTGCCTGAAAATTCATTCCAATTCATCTGTTTTGATTTTTTAAGTGACAGAGTTATGTTTTTTTTACATTTTTGTGTGTTTCTCTGTCCATGATAAATCTGACTTTGAAACTTGAAACAAAGGAGAAAGAGAACCACTGAGAAAATGTTTCTTCCTAATGTTTCTCATAAAAATTTTTATGAAATGCTTTTTAGTCTTTGTAATTTCAATTTTTTGGTTTATACTAATAAAATTTTCATATTGAAACAGTTTGAATCTTTTCTTTTTTGCAGCTAAGGTGAAGTAAGCACATCTTCTTCTATTTCTCTATCAATGCAGTTAAAATGAAATTCTGCAAGAACATGTGGAGCAGTGTGTGTGAACCCTGAAATACAAGTCATATATGGGAAGGTAGGGAGAAAGGATACTTAAGTGCAACTTACCCATAGATGAGCCATCTGCTTGTCCTGTTTTCTCCTTGGCTTGGACTCCATGCAATCCTGGGACTGAAAGAGGCCCTACATAAGATAGGACAAACCAAATGTTTACTGTTATATCCTGAGAAAGTTGACTCCTAAGGGTCAGAATAAGATTGAAAAATCATGTTTTGTTTCTTTTATCTTCCTACTGTCCATTTCAAAACCCAGCCACCGGGACATTCTGTTCCACTGACAGCAGTCACAGCAGAGGGAAGAAGGACCTCATCTTCTTCTTCTAGGAGAACATTCCCAAGAGCATGGCATGAAGCTCCCTTGGTTCTGTTCCTGTGTTCTTGGTACTCAGTGTAGACATGTGAACAGGTACAGATGGGCTCAGCAATAAACATACACATTATTTAACCAGGGAAAGAAGGGAGAACACTACAGATAAGGTAGAATTAAGGAGGTTTTCGAGAGGAATGAGGTTGGGAAAACAACAGGATCACTTATGAGCTTCTGGTATTGCCTCTAAAATGCAGACACATGAATCTGATGCTAAAGAAAATGAAAAAAAAACTGAAAACAGGATTGTTGGGTAGTCCACAACTATTTCCCAGGTAGCAGACTGCATGGTGTATACAATAAGTAAATGCAAATAGTATTGCAAACTTTTATAGATTAACTTAAGATAGGAACCATAACCTACTCATGGAAAGTTAGAACTTGTATCCTGAACTCAACTTGGCAGATTGCCTGCTAAGAGAGAAATATGCAAATAGTGTCTGAACAAGATGCAGAGTTTTATAAAATATAACTGGAATGTTTGGGATAAAGTTCAACTATCTTGATATATAATGGATTAAGAAAACCATAATATTCATGTGAAAGATCAAAAATAGATGACATAGGGGTAGGCTTTAGGGAACAAAGGCTTTAAGGGCAACCATTGCAAAATCCAGCCCAGAAATATGAGCCAACACTGCTGAAGTAAATGTAAATCTAGAAAAATACAGTAAGGCAATTAAAATTTAAAGGTAGGCCTGTGGAATGATTATAGATGGAAGCTTTCCTGGAAAATATGAAATAAAGATTAGATACTAAACCGGAGTCACACTGATAGCCTTACACATAGACTAATCAAGGAAATAGAAGGAAAAATTAAGCAAGAAGAATCCTTCCCTTCTCCAAAAGGAAAATTTATCAGTAACCTGGGGGATTATCATGTGGAAATGAATGTATTCATAGAAGAAGAAACAGGTAGCATAGTCTAATATCTGGTTCATAAAATCAATAAAATCCACACATTCAAAAAGTTCAATAAATGTCAGTACAGGAACATGGAGGGAGCCACATGCAGGATCATTAACTGCATCCTCTTGTTTTCATGGAAACTTTTTGGAGCCTGGTCAGGCTTCAGCAATATTTTTATTGTTAGTAAAATATTAGTTATGAAGTATGTTCCCTGGAGATTCCATCAGAAAGTTTCCTTTTCTCTCTCACTCTCCTTGGGCCCAGTAACAACACAAACTCCAATCTCAAGACACCTCCTCACTCTCTCAGAGTCGGTGCTGGATTCTATTCATAGCATCACTAGTTAGCTTTTTATTCATTGTCTGGAAGACTACATGAAAAACGCCCCTGAGGGTACTTATTTATTATGTGGATGGAGAGCATGTGCCTCAGCAAAACTGAACTAAAATGCTTCTAAAAGATTTATGAACAATGGTGTCAGGAACAGGATAATGAAGAGCTACACAGATTTAAAGCCATGCACTACATGAAATTTGTTTATGGACTTAGATTTGAGAAATCCTGATTCCTATTGTGTAGTGAGAGCCATCCTGAAATACTTGTACTAGTCTCAATGCCTGTGGATAACAGTGATGGGCCTGGGGCAGAAGAAAATCAGAAAGAGTGAGTGGACCTGGTTAGAGCATCACGTCAGTTTCCATCCTTTCCCTATCTATGGCTCTGCCTACCAGTCCCTCTCTACCTCATTTTTTCTCCCAGAAAGTCAGACACTAAGTTGTAGAAAGTGAGTCCAGGTGGAATTGGTGATATGGTATCAGGGAGAGAACCCTGTGTGCCTCATGAATGCTAAGTGTCCCCCCTCCCTCTCAGAAATGTTCCTAGTCAGACTCATTCAACTGGGGAAGCGACTTTCAAAGGCACTGGCAACAAAGACATCATGGACTCCTGAGGATATCATGCCAGGTGGAGGCCCAGATTCTTGTCTATACTTTCCTATCTCTGCTAGTCTCATCAGAATCATGAGCAGGAATTTCCTAATTTTCCTTCTTACCTGAAGTCCCATGTTATGGTTTAGATGTGAGGAATTCCCCAAAAGCTCACATGTGAGACAATGCAAGAAGGTTTGGAGGAGAAATGATTGGGTTATAGCCTTAACCCAATCAATGAATTTATCCCCAATGGGATTAACTGAGTAGTAGTTACAGTGATAACTGGAAGAAGGCACTGGAGGCTAGAGGAGGAGCATTGGAGTTATGGCTTTGGGATATACATTTGTATCTGACAAGTAGAGGTCTCTCTGTACTTCCTGGTCATCATGGGAGCTGTTTCCCTCTGCCACAGTCTTCCACCATCTTCCACCATGATGCCTTGCACCACCTCAAACCCTGTGGAATGGAGCCTGCTATCTATGATTGAGACCTCTAAAACCATGAGCCCATAAATAACACTTTCCTCCTCTGCAATTTTTCTGGTTGGGTCTTTTAGTTACAGCAGTGAAAAAGCTAAATTAATACCCCATCATTCAGAATTATCATCAATCTACTTTCCCTCACAAGAAGTGTTATCAAACTGGGTGAGAAGTACCAAGCCTGGAATTCCAATGAATCAGGAGATTGAGGCATAAGGATTACCATTTCAAAGCAAGATTCAACAGCTGAGTAAGATCCTGCCTCAAAATAAAAATAAAATAAAAAATGACTAGAATATGACTCAGTTGTTAAGTTCCCCTGGGTTCATTCTGTGGGCTCATTGCCCCACCACAAACAAAAGTGTTTTCAATTCACTGCTGGAGATCTTGAGCTAAGGAGCAGAGAATATGAGGAAACGTACCCTCAACAAAAGTCCTGTTGGATGTGATTTCCCAGAAAAAAAGAACTCATCAATATCAGATGACCAAGGGAGAAAAGCCCTCACTTTTTGCCATGATGCTTCCTTGCATGGAATGAGAAAAAATGAGATGGGTAAACATAGTCACCATTATTTGTGTTTATTGCATTATAGATGTTTATTTTATCAATCCCTCATACTGCAAAAATATATTTTTATCTTGAAGTCATCTTTAGGATTACACAATAATAGATTGTAAAATTAAGTGAAATGAACCTGGATTATTTCCCTTTATTTAACTACAAAGAATATGAACTCAGAATATAATTCAGAGTAGACATGAATTTTATAAGAAAAATATAAAGCAAGAGTAAAGTGTTAGTCTGAACTCTTTGGTATTAGGTCTAACAAAATATCCCTGAATGCAGGAACAAAGAAAATGAAAGGATGAAATCTGGACCAAGGCCCTGCCCTGTCACCTCATTTTGCTGTGATAAAGTGGAAGCTTGGTCCTTCCTCCTTGCACTTCCAGCATTTCCAGAAAACACCCACGCATTATGTGTAAAAGAAAAGATGAATCTGAAGGTAAAATTCCTGGAGGTTCCAAGAATGAGACAAGAATGCAGCCTTGGCTCTTAGCCATGGAATTTCCTAAGGAAAGTGGGAATTGGACTGAATGCGGAGTCCCCTATGGCATTGAAGAGTGAAACATTGGCAGGCATTTTGAAATATGAAAACTTCAAATGTTCAAATTTGCTTATTCATAGTAGGAAGGCATTTTATAATATTATTCAAAAAATATATGCATATGTAATTTAATTATTGGAAAAAGCATAGGAAGATGTTGATGCATGCTGAATCAAAACATCCAAAGCCTGCAAAGTGCAATGGTAGGCATAGAAATGTCATATTGGAGTGAACGTAAAGATGTCAGGACTTGGAAATTTCATTGATAACACTGGAAATTTTTTGGCAAACTGGTGAATGTTGGTGACTGTTCTATCTTGACTGGGGCCTCCACCAGCTGTTTAAAGAATTCCTGAAAATATAATGAAATACATATATACATATATATGTACACACACACACACACGCACACACACACACACACACACACACATATATATATATAGTACATGTATATTACATGTACATATATCTTACTGTGGACAGTGGTGACAGAGAATGGGAGAGCAGTGTATGAGACTGGGGTCTCTGATGACCTCATGGCTTTGGAAAGCCTAGTGACTGTGGATGTTCCTTTACAAGTTTGCAGGATGCCTAGCTGCTGTGGCAATGTCCTGCATGAGAAGGCTCTGCAGAAGAGTCTTAGCCTCAACCTTGATCTCAGGGCACATAGTTCCTGGGAATAGAGGAACTCTCCTGCTAGAGAACCACAATGTTTCACCAGCCCCACTAATTCCAAAGCTTCCCATTTAACAGTAACTTTAAACAACAGACTTTCTTGAGAGCTAAACAAAGCTCCTAACATTGCACATTGCAATTGTAAACTACAATTACAGAAAAGCTACATAAATGTTTCTTGCCCTGTAGTTTATTGAGTACAAAGAATAATACTTTGCATAGTCTTTAACCTAATAATGGGATATATATATATATATATATATATATATATATATATATATATATATATATATATATATTATATATATATATATAAATAAAGATGGCTAGTGTAACTCTTTAGATCTGCTTCTCCATCAGAGAATGGCACTCCACCTGATCCCAGATATTTTATCTTCAAAATCTGCGTCTGTGAGTCCTTTATTTCTAAGCCCCTATCATACCTCACCAGAACCTGTTAGACTGGGTAGACTGGTCACGGCATATTACAACCAATAAAATTCATACTTTAAATTTTCAATTTTGATCTTTTCTCAGTGTAGCTACATGTGTGTTGTAACTTGATTGCAATACTGAGGAGCTCCACTAAGCTTTGCAATTATAAGGGCAAATAATATACTCTACAGTATATGGTGTTGGTAAGCAATGAAGTTCACCAGGCTAGGGGTACTAAAAGCATTGTTTACTTATATCTTTGAGTTATGTGGTTTTTCATGATGGAACTATCATTGAAGACCAAATGTCTTTATATATAATTAGCATTTCATTCTAATTGGGGTTCTACCTAGTCATTGGGTTGGTATATAATATACATTGAAAATCCTGAGGAATGGTATTCTCACCCACCAAATACCTTTGAAAAATGGATTCCTTTAGTTAGGAGTTCATACTCTCCCAGAGAAAATTCGGATACAGGGGTCTATTGACTTGTGATTCTATAAAAGAAGGAGATTCCACTCTCAATCTCTCCTGCTTGGTTTCTTTCATTTGGGTTTAGAAATCAGTGACATTGATGAAATCTTGAACTTACTCTGTCTCACTCCCTTGGCAACATTAATAACATTGTTAGGGATGGACTCCTCAGGACTGATCTACCCACCAGACACCCACTATGAAACTATTTTTCCATGTCTTTTCCTTGTCTCTCCTACTAGTCTCAGTTGAACTTCCTTCAAGAAAAGGCAAAAAAGAGATCACCCATCCAGGGTCACCCTGACTGAAACATGGTGAATATGAAATGAATAAAACAATGTCATTGATGACAAACTACACCAAGGCAGGCCTGCACCATGGAGGGATATGGAGGCATTTACAATGAGGATTTCCCTGATAACTGGAGGAATTGTACCTATAGATATGGACTTGACCCTCTCTTAAACAAAATGAAGAGTTGGACAGATACACATCTCCTGAGACCACTTCACACTGAGCAGAGTATGCTGTCACTGTACCAGGAACATAAAATGGGATATATTTTGTTCATTATTTCACCATGGAACTGGAGAACACCTGAAAGGGAACTGAATTTCTAGTCCATGTTTCAGGAAGCTAACTCTTTCGATTTAGAAAGCTTTATCAGAGCAAGAAGGAGCTTTTGTCCTTAGAAGAGGTTTTGGTCTCACTTCTCCTTCAACTTGGCCCACTGTGGTAATTGTTATTGCCTGCATATGAACAGCAGTAGTAATCAGCCTCATCCTCCAGCTGCAGCCCAGAGATGGTCAGAGAGGCTGTGGTGCCAGTCTTGGAGCCAGAGAAGCGATCAGGGATCCCTGAGGGCCGACTAATAACATAATAAATCATGAGTTTATGGGTTGTTCCTGGACGATGTTGGTACCAGGAGACAAGATTATATCTCCCAATGTCACTGCTGGTCCCAGCACAGGAGATGGTGACTGACTGTCCAGGAGTTCCAGAGACAGAGGGAGGCTGCGTCAGAGCAGACTGGGCCCAGAAACCTGAAAAGAGATGTTGAATCAGACCCTGGCCAAGGTAAACCTGAGCAGGAGACAAAACCTTAGCCCAGATGTCCCCCAGACCCCCTTTTCTGCAAATGTCACACAGGTACCCTGATTGAGGAGTGTGAGGACAAGCAGAGTCCAGGCCATGGTGGTGGTACCCCAGAGCACTCCCTCCTGAGACTCCAGCACTGGACCTGGCACCCCCAGACTTATTTATCTGCTTCATTGCCTCAGAGAAATGAAGGAGGTCCTCAATGCAAATCTGCTTCCTGCATCTGACTCTCCTCAGCCCACTCTGGCCTGTCCTGAACTCTACACTTTTACATCTCTATCCTGAAGAGTTCAGATGAGCAGATATAATCTCCCTGTCTTTAGATTTCCTGAGGATCAGAAACATAAATTATCTATTCTTGCTTGAACAGGAAAGAAAGATCTGCTGAAGTCCTTCATCTCTGTGAGCACCTAGCTCTTCAGTGTCTCTGCTGAGATCTCACTGTGTCTTCACCCTCCAGGCCTGCCTCACAGTGCCCTCTTCTGGTGCTCATCCTCCAAGATCTCTCTACTGTGAGGAAACAAGTCTGTCCACCCAGGAAACACCTGCTATGGTTGTTGTTGGGGGGTCTCCCCAGAGGCAGCCGTGTTTCTGCCCCTCCCCTGTGCTACGTGTGGAAGCACATGCAGCATCAAATTCTATCAGTATTTGAGTCACTCCCTGGTCACTCATCACATGCCATGTGGATCAACCAGTGGTCACTGGGAAGGAGTCTCATGGAGGAAACTGGGTGCCCCACCAAGGGCCATAGTCCTAATCTGATTCTGCATTTTCATTCCTGTTTGACCATTTCCAAGTAATGACCAGTTCTTGCTAAGTGACTGGATCTCAGTCTCAGAAGTGAGTTCCATGAATCCTTCTTCTTGTGGAGGGGATCTACAAGGAGATGAAGGCAAAATGGGAAGGAAAAAATGTTGGAAAATGGGTCATTTTTATTAAAACAAAAGCTATTTATTTTAAGTTATTTTATTTTATCTTATGTTATTTTATTTATTGTGGGAATTAAAACCAGTGTTGCTGTTATATTATATTATAGACAGGGCTAACTGAGTTGCTGATGGCCTCAGTAGGTTGCTGAGGCTGGCATTTAACTCATGACCCTTCTGCCTCAGTCTCTCAAGCTGCTTGGATTATAGGCATACACCACCTTGCCTAGCCAAATGTTTTATAATTTAATTTATATTTTATATTTTCGTTTATACTATCTGGTAGAGTGTGTTATTGTTACTAATGGAAAAATTGTTGAATGACTAATTCAGGCTAATGAATTAACTCACTTTGGATTTTGAAGCAGCTTTATTGAGTTGTAGCTCATATATCAACAATTCAATTATTTCATGTAGTCACTCCAATGCCTCTTATTGTGTTGAGAATTGTGCAACAATTGTCACAAATAATTTTAGGGCATTTTCAGCACCCAAGAAGGAAAATTCATGACCATTAGCTGTCATTCCAATTGCTTTCTCCCTCAACATATTCATCCACTCTGCCCACCTGTGAAAGAAATCACTTATCCTCTTTGCATTTCTATGTGATTCTCTCTTCAGAAATTTCAAAATCACTTTTATTTGAGGAGAAATTTAAGTTATATTTTAATCAATTTTTAAATACATAATCTTTTAGTATTAACTATAGTCACCACACTATGCAGTAGACCACTAGAAATCATTTCTTCTGTCTGAAAAATGTGTCACCTTTTATTAAATCATACTATATCCTGTTCCCTTCCCCACCTCAACCCTATTGTGGAACCATTTAACTGTCCACTTCTGTGAGTCCTTGACTTCTCTTATAGATTACACATGTAACTTAAATCATGGAGTTTTTATCTTTCTGTGCCTAGCCTATTTCACCTAGTATAAACATCTTTTCATTTTACTATAGAGTTCATTCTTATCTGAAGATTACATTCAATTTATGTTTAACTTATGTGTGCAGTCCAAGAGAAGCAATTATTTAGATTATTTTCATGGTTAATTTCCATACTACCCCATGAATGTGGCATGACCAAACAGACTTATCTCAAAGATATAAAATAAAAACTACACAAGTGTGACAAAGAGTCCTCATTCATTAAAGTGATTTCTATCATTCTGCATTTTGTGTGGCCTGTGATTCAGATTGATTTAATTTCCTAAGTAAAAACATCATTATTGTTTTCAGATTCCATTTAGGATAGAGTAAGCACACACTCTCTTTGCAGACCAAATTCAGCCATTAAACCTCAGACAGCATACATGGAAATCTTTGTGACCACCTAGGAAAGCAAATCACAGAAGGCAGACTGGAGGAGACAGCAGCACATTAAAAACACCACAGTGGAGAGTTTTCCACTTCTGCCCTTCATACTTGGTCTGCTCTCAGGCAGCCTGGGACCTTGCTGAATTCTAGGATACCCCCACTGTTGGGAGCTGAAAATAAATTGTCCCTTTGTCTGAGCCATTTTTAAGTGAAGGTGTGCACCTCAGAGAACTCTTGGCGTCATCCCATAGATCTGAGGCCTCTCCATTACCTTGGCGACTTCCTGCTCAAAGAGAATTCTGTGATAACATGGAATTTATTGATTCAGACAGCCCTATGTTCAAATGCAACTTTCTGGAGGCTGGAAAAAAAAAATACCAGGGAGCCCAAAGAGCCTTGAGGCACCAGCTGCCTAGAGGAGGAAGAATTACTGCTCAAGAGATAAATCTCCAATCAGGCCAGTTTCCCTAAAGCCTCTCCCATCTTGTTTATCTTGCAAAAGTTTTCCTCACAATAAATCCCCCTTTATTTTTTTTTTTTTTTTTTGCTATAAAATAACACATTAGTGGGCTTTTTCTCATTTTTGGGGAAGGACTCCTCAGTACTGATCAACCCACCAGACCCCTGCTGTGAAACTATTTTGCATATCTTTATCTCTAAATATTATTTCAGACTTTTGATTTCCCAGCAAGTTCACACATTTGTTTGGTTTACTGATCCCTTGCTGTGCAGGACACAGTGACACCCCACTCTTCTGTCTCCTGCAGAAGAAAAGGAATTCCTCATGCTCTGACAAACTTGGAATGTCCACACTTTCTTTTTCTTAGGGTTTTTCTTTTCTCCATTCTACTTGATCTTGACTTGGGAAATTGTCTGTGTTCACAGTGGTGGCAGCAGAGACTGTGGGAGCTTTCCTTTCTCATTTGAGGAGATGATTTCCCAAGAGAGTGGCCCTTTTTTAAAAAAAAATACATGACAATAGTGGAAGGCATTACACTCATTATTACACATATACAGCATAATTTTTCGTAACTCGGTATATAAATTATCTTCACACCAAATTATGCCATTATACATGTACTCTTTTTTTTTGCATTACAATTCTTAATACTCATATAAACCAAAATTTTTCATATCTCTGTTTGTATATAAGTTGTGTTGACACCTAATTCAAATTTTCATACATGTATTTTGAATAATGATGACCATCACATTCCACCATTCTTGCTAATCTCCTCCCCCTTCCTTTCCCTCCCAGAGAGGATCACTCAATTCTACTACTTCTATTACTCTGTGTCCTCTTAGTATTTGGTGACATTATCATAGGAAATGGGCAGAAGACAAAGGGAAGGCCCAAGGACACATACATAGTGGGAAGGTGTGGAAAGGAATGAGCTTGGAAAAATCACGATGCAAATCAGGCTCAATTCTGAGCTACCCTTGCATCGTTCTGATCCCAGAGAGAATACGAAAGAACAAGGACTAGAATTGTGCTCACTGATACTCAGTTGACCCCTGCAAATCTCACAATAAAGAAAAACCCAAATGCCATGGCTAAGGGTTTCTAAATTGGTACAATATGGAAACCACAATCCAGAGAAAGTTGGTTTAGTCTAAATGAATATATTGTCTACTGAAACAAAAATATCAACATAGGATTTTATTTTTTTACATTAATTATAGATGACATTTTATTTATTTTTTCTATATTTTGAATAGATATATCATATCATAATATATAATTAGACATATCCTATATAAAATACAAGACCACTAGGCATATAAAGAACCAGAAAGTCTCAATTGATATTAGGACAATGAACAGATATTCTATTGACCAAATTGGATAGCCAATATCATAATAAAGACTGTATTGCAAAGATTCTACACGACCTTTAAAAATGATGATAGAAATAAATCAAAGTATCTGTCAATGAGTGGAGAGAGACAAAGTTCTATCAAAGAAACAGAAGATAGAGCAAGCCACAAAATGGCAGTACCACAGATAAGAGGTATGCTAAAAGGGATTAAGAGAAGATTATCTCTGGAGAATCAAAGAGTAGTGATCTTCAAGTCAGAGCAAGGAAACCATCCTATCATATAACACAAAGAGGAAAAAATAATTATTTTTGCTTATTTAATCAAAAATGACTTCCTGTTTCTGGTCTGGCATGTCAGAAACTTGTAAGTTGTCACAACACACTTTTCACTTTTATACCCTGTAGTCCATTCTCCATATGACAACTATAAAGCACTTGATAGCATTATTGGGCTCATGGAGAACATACCGAAGATTCCCTTGATGTGTCTCTGTGTTCAGACTGAGACCAGATTCCTCCCTTGATCCCCTTCCCTGCAGCATCACCTGAACCCATCCCTCCACTCCTCTCTTCTCTCACACACTCTTCACTCTGTCCTCTTCGTATTGGTGGGATCCTCTTCACTCTGATCCTCCCTCCAAGTCTTCCTCTCTGCTCTTCCAGATCCTGAGATGTCCTTGGCCCTTCTTGCCTTAGTTCATCACTCAGACTGACTTCTAAGAATGGAGGGAAACAAACCTGTCCATTGTCTCTGAAAAGTGTAAGGAAGGGAACAAGTTTTGAATATTTGTAGGTTCAGGCAAATGAGATAGAAGTAGTTACTGTATCTCATCTTCTGAAAAATATGCCTAAGTGCATTCAAAACTTCACAAAGAATTTGTGACTATATTTTTATGTGTAAATGTACTTAGGGAATCTTATTACTAGAATTCTAGCTAGAAATTGGTTGGAGTCACCATTGAAATCGTGAACTGTTAGGAACCTCTGAGGGGGAAGGAGTACACCCACAAGACATCTCTCCCTTCTAGAACAAAAGGATCCTCTCAGGACAAGCCCATCCTACTGAGAGACAGTTCACCTGCAGGACACAACCAGGACAGGGTTTCAGGTTTCTAAGGGAAGAGAGAATCCTGATTAAGAACACGGTCTCCACTTAAATTCTGTGTGTAACACCTCACTTGACTGTGATAACAAATGTAAATGATTTAAAGACAGCATCTTTCCCTTTGTCCTCATTCCCTCAGTAATATCCTAAGATATTCTCAGTGGTTGTTACTTTACCAGCAGACACAAATAGAGAGATGTTGACCTCAGCATGATGGATGCAGAAGGGATTCCAGGCAGGTCTGAACAATATGGGAGTAGGAGGCAGTAAAATGAGGTTTTCCCTGAGAACTACTAGGACTGAACCAAATAGGCATCTTCATATTATTCTGCTCCTACTGTAAGGATGTGAAAAAAGTTGCACATGTAGGTACAACATCACACAGCAAATAAAAAGCTGTTATTGTCCTTACACAATAAATAAGCAATTGTGTTTCCTTTTGCACTTTATGGTAGAACAAAAGTGGAAATGATAGAGAAATGAATTCTCAGGACCATGTGCAATAAGCCTTTTCTGTGCAGGGCTGAGGAAGCATCTTCAGAGTGAAGAGGAAAATGTGAACTCAGGGCAGGTATTAGACCCACTTTCCCATGAAGTTGGAACACTGTGTAAAGTGTTGTTGCTTGTATATGAGCAGCAGTAATAATCAGCCTCATCCTCAGGCTGAAATCTAGAAATGGTCAGAGAGGCTGTGTTGCCAGACTTGGAACCAGAGAAGCGATCAGGGTATCCCAGAGGGACGATTAGTGACTCCATAAATCAGGAGTGTGGGGGGATGTTGCTGGGAGATTTTGATACCAGGAGACATCATTATATCTCCCAATATCATTGCTGGTTCCAGTGCAGGAGATGGTGACTGTCTGTCCTGCAGACCCAGAGGCTGATGGAGGCTGAGTCAGAGCAGACTGGTACCAGGATCCTGAAAAGAGAGAAAAACACACTCTGGTATATCAATGCTGTTCCTAGGTGAGCCACAGCTGGAGAAGACACAACATTAGCCCAGACTCATCAACCATCAGCATGGGTTACACAAGTCAGATAGTCTCAATCACATCATCTAGAGACAGATGGAGGATAAATATGTATCTTGGTACCAGGAGAAGCCATACCATGTGCCTGTTCTAGTCATTTGCAGGGATAGCAATGACCTTTAGGAGTTCCTGGTCAATTTTCTGGCTCTATCTAGGCAAAGAAGTTACCCTAATCATGCTGCAGGTTTGAATGAGGGTATTACATTGTTACCTATGATGGCAGAGGGAACAGGTGGCAGTGATTTGCAGTGACACAAACAAACAGTGAGAGGAACAAGATACTCCCATTCAGGGGTGACTCTCACTCTCACATACCCCCTGAATGATGTTGAGGCCCTGGTCTCAACTTAAATTGAGAATTCACTTTCTCAATTTAGACCAAACTACAGGAGAAGAGAGTAAATGTACATTGAAAAGGTACTTTCACAAAATTGGTTGTTTTTTTTAATGGTAGGTATATTCATCATCACCACCATCATTGTAGACACCAGGTCTATGGTATGAAATTCAGTCATATTTTTCTAGAATCCTGCAGAGCCTAAGTCATAGTATCCTAGGATGGAAAACATCTCCCTAGAGCTTTGTCTGTGCATGAAACAACAAGAGTGTTTTCCTATTTTGCACACTGAGTTTGGAACACAGATGGGTACAGTCTCAGACTTTCTGTCCGTGAGAACTTGCTTTGAGAAAGACAAAGCACTGTGAACCCAGTAGGATGGTATACTCAGAATGAGGTAGGCTGATCTACTCTGACAATATCTGGGTTTCCAAAATTTAATTTGTTCTCCACAAAGTAAGAAGGAACAGCACACATTGCTCTCAGGTGTGAGCAAGGGGTGCTTTCAGGGAGTTAAACCTGACTGGATCTGTTGAAATCTACTTTCACCTTTTCAAAATATATTTTTAATTAAAAATAATACCATTCGAGATCAGACCCTGCTGCCTGATGAATTTGGCTCCCGTTTGGGGATCATGAATGAGGAGTTGCCATCTATCAACACTTTATTTCCACTGAATACTTTGGAAAATCACATCAATAGGATTTTACTCTTGGAAATGTAAGTGGGGGTGATCGAAATCCATGTGGGAAAGCTGGATTTCAGTGGGAAGTTGGAGCCTTCCCTTGATTAGAATTTAATTCCCTCAAAGGCACAAGGTGAAACGTGAAAAAAGCAGTATTATTAGGGATATCAATTAAAAAATAACAAATATTTTCTTTTCATATTTTTCTTCATTTAAAGTTACAGAATAGCTCTTTTATAAAAAGAAAGACTAGATAATACAAAAGGTGTGATAGCGAAAAAAATCCTGAAGAAATTTCTCTAAAAATAAAATGGTATTTTCTTGCAAGGATGGAAGCAAATTTAATTATCACTTCTAGCACTTTAAATTTATCACTTAAAATACTCTAGAGTACGTATAAACACAGCCCCCACACAACAAAATTAACAAAACAAAAGAAATGGGAAAAATGACATGACTTTATTACAAAACCTTAAAGGGTCTACTTTGAGATTCCCATATGTGGGCTTGACATGAACACAAAGTTCCTTCCCCCATCACACCTTCCTGTAAGATGGAAGAAATTTCTGGCCCCAAGGGCCACAACTGAAGCATCACTGACTACCTCTGCCTGAAGTGCCACACAGCCTCCTGCTTGCTCTAGGATCAACACTGGAAAACTTCCATTGCTCCTGAAACTTGGTTGGAGCGATATTCCCAGTGTGAACATACAGCTTCCAGAAACCTGCTTCGGCATAAAGGCTTCCATTTTCTTCTTGGTGGGAAGTATAGGACAAAATAATATGTCCTTTATTCTATTGCTGATGGTTCAGAATGCTGGAAAAACTAGACCCTAATCATTTCTGTTAATATGGGGGCATGAATCATTTTATGGTTGATTTCCCATTGCTGAGCATATGTGTTTCATAAAATCCTCCTGCATACTTATCCTTTCAAGTAAATAGAAATTGTATGATGATAATGACATAGCACTTGGATAATTTTCTATATATTTAGAGGCTCAAAGCCCCTGAAGACTATCTTATAATAAGTAATGAATAGATAATAGAGCCGAGGGAATAAGCTGTGAATGTACACAGTTGCCCATGCCATGTGAATTCACATTATTTCTGCTACTGCTTTCTGAAGAGTAGAGAAGGTCTGTTTCCACATCAATAGTGCGTATGCATCTTCAGACATGTTATTGTGCTCTACAAGATCCCAAACTGGTGCTGACAGTGAAAAGGGAGTTCAACCTGACTGGATCTGTTGAAATCTACTTCCTCCTTTCAAGATCCATTGAACTATGGCAAAATCAGAACAATCAATTAAATAGATATGGAAGACTAATGTAACCCACGAACCCTTTATATACTAAATTGTGGTATTACAATTATAAATATGTATGAATAACATTATTCATTATGGATGGAATGGAGGTAGAGAATAATTTATTTTCTGTATTAGCAGAAATAATTTAGTGTTTTCAAGCCATTTAATATCATTTACAAGTCCTGCATGCTGTTAATGAGCCACACAAATAGCCATTGAAAAAACTTGGTGAATGGTCATGGCTGTATATAATATCTAGAAGTCCATACAGCAATGGAAGTGGCTCCCCCTGAAATGTACCACTTCCATGTTACTGGGGTCTTCCTTATGTCTGGAAATTGCGGAAAAGGCTGGTGCTGTCATTGGGCCACTGTCCTTGGCCATCAAGAATGGAACACAGCTCTAATCATCTGCCAATCTACTGGAGGGATCATTGTGATGACAAGTTCTAATGATTCGCTTTATACCCTTCTGCAGGTCACATATTACAATAGCCTCTCAGGTAGTGTTCAGTCTGAAGAGGATGCTGCTAAATTTTATTTTAACCTAGCATACTCTTGAGAGAATTTGGGCATCTTCATTTGTTTAAATCTACTTCAAATCCCACCTAATGTTAAGCATGACTCAGAAGTCTTATTCTATTCCTGTCCCTTCTTGGATGGTTATTGTCACAGTCCATTCCTGATGGTATGCTAAAATGTTTTCAAATGGATAATTCACAAAGTACAGACCTGTATGTCTCACAGGCTAGAAAGTCTAATCTCAAGTTACCAGCATATTCAGTGACAAATGAGGACCTTCTTGCTCCAATTCACATGGAGGGAAAGATAGATAGGCAAGCCAGGGCCAAATTAGTGTTTTTTTCAGGTCTTTAATTTAGCAATCCTCTTGATATTGAGAGAGGGACCCTTATAGCCTAGTCACTCTTTAAAAAATCAACTTGTTAAAATTGTTGCATTGAGGATTAAGTTTCACCATGATTTTTGAGAAGACTCAAACACCCGAACTATACCAGTGGTTCATTCTGATAGTCACTGAAGCTAGAGAGGAAATGCTGATACTACATTGGGTCCTTTCTCTTGGATATTTGACTTCCACTGACTTCAACACTGACCTCTATATGATAGGGTTTGATTCTGCTTTCTCTAAGGGCTAGGTTTTATCAGTGGGATCTGTGTTGCTTTCCATGAAACTCATCAGGAAATCCTCTGTTCCTAGGTCTGCTGTTATTCCATTTGGCCTGTGCTCATTAAGTGCACTAAGGTTCATTATAACTAGTAGGACTAGATCCTTTCTGTTCAGTATTTAGATGTTGATGCACAGTTAAGCCCTGTGCATTTGTACAGTCCATTTTTAATATCCAATTACCAGTATTGATATCTTTTATAACCTTTGAGAACTGAATTGCATCAGGGGAACATGCTGGTGATGACTCTCCTGTCCAAAACCCTGACAGGTGTGGACAAACTTCAATGGACAAATAGGCAATTTTAGAAACTTGTCACTGAACAGATGTAATTTTCATGTTCTCAGCTGTCCCCACACATTTCATCTCTGCACAACATTTGAACATAGATTAGGTGTGTTTGAAGTAAATGGGATTATGAGATTTCAGGTTTTTCCCATCCCTCCCTCAATTACATATTATGAATGTCTACTTACCATTTTATTTCTGTTCTTCAGTACTGTCTCAAGTCCCAGTTGACAATTTTTAGAATCTTTATTTTTATTTTTTATTTTTATTTTTTTTTAAATTTTAGTTCATAATAGTTATGCAGATCATTAGGATTCATTTTGACATAATTTCAAATGCATAGATATAATTTACTCCAATGATGTCCCCAGTACTTACCCTTATTCTCATCTTTCTCTCTCCTCTTATTTCTTCTCCTTTAATCTTCTAATGTTTATATATATATATATATATATATATATATATATATATATATATATATATATATTATTTTTTTTCCTTAAAATTGGTGTCTTGTGGCTATACATAATGTGGCTTATCTCATTTAGCATTAAAGACTTCAGCTCCAGCCATGTATAACCAAAAGATATAATTTCATTCTTTTTCATGCTGATTCTCCATTGTGTATAAATACCACATTTTCTTTATCTATTCCTCAATTGAAATGTCACCTAGGTTGGTTTCATAGTCTGGCTATTGTGAATTGTACTGCTATAAAAATTGATGTGACTATGTTCCCTATAATATGCTGGTTTAAGGTCTTTTGGATATATACTGAGGAGTGGAATAACTGAGTCATATGGTGGTTCCATTCTGAATTTTCAGGAGGAAACTTCATACTGCCTTCCTGAGCATGTACACATATTTGCAGTCCCACAACAATGTATGAGTGCACTTTTATCCCACATTCTCACCAACACTATTGTCGCTTGTATTCTTGAAATTTGTCATTGCTACTGGAGAGAGATAAAATTTCAACGTGTTTTGGATAGTATATTAAAACCACTTTGAAATGTGTATCATTTCAATAATGTTATTGAAATAGTATAATTTCTACCAGGAACTCATGAAAACTTATTTGGATATATTTTATATTCTTTTTCTCATATTATATCTTTGGACTATGTTATGTGCTATACATTTCAATCACATCTCAATTTGGACATTGAAGAGTTCTCAAATATTTTATCTGTTTTTATCTTCTCATTTATATTTTATATAGTGAATTTACATGACCAACTTCACAGAAGCATGCTTTATAATCACCAAAGTAAAATTATTCAGAGTAACAGTATATTTTGATATGTGCAGTCAATGATAAAACTGATTTATGTTTCACAGAATTAATTTGACTGCAAGGAAAAAAATCTTATTTTTGGAAGTACCATGTTTGATGATGTGTTTATATATATTCCTTAATTGAAGGAATATACAGTCATAAAATTTCAAAATGTAAATACCATGACTTTGGGGTGCAAGAATAAAACATTTTTTTAGTTTTTCAAAGTTAAAAGCTCCTGCTATCATTCACATTGTTCGTAGGAATTAAACCTTGATTTTAGGTGAATGATTTCATCATCACTTTTTTTTTTACCATGAAGAAAACCCTTCTTAGGGAACTCATTTTGTATTTGCAAAGGTCATGAAAGCATTTTGGTATAAGGTAATGCTCACCAAAGATTAATTCATCTAGTGATTAGATGGATCTTGCCTCATTCCATGGCTGTCAGTTGGCTTTCTTCCCCAGGCACACGTTTTTGTCCAAGAAGCTCCATGGTGGCATGAATTCATGGGGTCATGAATGTGGATTTCCACTCACTAAGATTACCTGACTATAGCCTCTGTTCCATATGGCAAGAACAGAAACCTACACTGAGTTTCCAATATGAGGTTATTGCCTGTGGGAAGCAGTCAGTACCTGAGGACAGATTGAAGACATTAGAACTTTTTTCATGAAAGACTGATTTTGGCTCTTATTGAAAGTGGAATTTGCCCTTTAGATAGCTTGTTTTTCTTGCCTGCATTTCCTTTGCTAAACTGGTATCCATGGACTTAGGGAACACCTTACCCACCATCATCGTATTCAATGTGGGTCTTCTGAGAACAACAATTATTTCACAGCCAAAAAGAGCAGCAATGAGGCCAGTTTCTGCCATTATTACTCTTATGATTGTTCCCTACGTCATTAATCACCAGGGTTGGGAAAAATTTGAGTTGCTTTTGAGGACTCAATGATAAATCCAGGAGTGACTTTGCCTTTGTTTAATACGTGATGTTATTTGTTGCATATTCAGAATTCCCAGAACTTGAATCAGGCCTAGAAAATGGGAGTTTCTCCACTCAATATCCCTAGTGACCAACTAGCACAATGTTTACTTCCCATCTCAGTGATTTTACACTGTATTTTTCTAGAGTAGATGCCTTAGTTCCAGAAGAAGGGTGCTTCCTCAGGAGACACAGGATGACTGCATTAACCTGGATCTAAAGTTCCCTTTGTCTATTCATGACAGAGAATTTTAGACCAAGTTGGGACTACTGGGTCATGATTGGTCCTGATAATCAAGGGGGATCTGGTTGCCACTGCAGACTTGAAGTAAAGGAGGCACATGCATGGAATGAAGAATATTCTCTAGTACTTCTTTGGGATGTAGTTAATATAAGAATACCAACACTCCCCAATTCAGTGGGCTATTAATGGCCCAATAGTGTCTGGAGTAAGTTTTGGGCAATCTCACCTGGCATTACTAGTTAGGGATCAACAACACTATCAAAGGCATTTTTTATTGGTAAATGGAATATAAAGTGGGGAGTGAAGGAATTACTAGTGATGACCACAGGGATTAGAATCATACAGAAAAAAGGTCTCTTATTTTAATGTGAATGCATTTGAATATTTTTTCTTCTAATTTTTGATCCAAATGTCATCTAATATAAACTATATTGAAAATACTTTATGTCTAAATATTTAAGTCCCAGGATAACAGAGATGGAGAAAAATGAACATGCTTAATGAAAAATATCTTGGATCCTTTAATAGGAAAAATATTAGTAATTTATTTGGCTTTGTGTGTTTGTTGGATCATTTTACCTTATTAGTGATAGTATGGTTATCATAATTTGTTTGGAGATGTGTGGTCATGAAGATGAGAATGACTTTCTGGTTTACACAGGTAGAACATGTTGGCTTTTTTATAATTTTTATTTATTTTTTTAAGTCATACATGACAGTAGAATGCATTTTGATATATAATACATACATGGGATGTACATACATCAATCATATTGTCTATTCTATTCTGCTACCCTTCCTAACCTCCCTACTCCTCCTCTCCTCTCCCATCCTTTCTCTCTATTCAATCTAATGTGACACATTTTTTTTCTTTTTCTCATTACAACATCATATATGTATTCTGTATAACAATGAGGTTCTCCTTCCATCTTCTGTGCAACTCCCCTTCTCCCTCTTTTTCCCTCCCACCTCTCTTCCCTATTTAGTGGTAGTCTTCTTCTCATGCTCTTCCTCCCTATCCAATTTTGAGTCACCCCCCCTTATATCAGAGAAAACATTTGGCATTTGGTTTTTAGGGATTGGCTAACTTCACTTAGCATAATCTGCTCTAATGCCATCCATTTGTCTGCAAATGCCATGATTTTATTATTTTTTAGTGCTGAGTAATATTCCATTGTGTATAAATGCCACATTTTTTAATCCATTCATCTATTGAAAGGCATTTAGGTTGGTTCCACATTCTAGCTATTGTGAATTGTGCTGCTATAAACATTGATGTGGCTGTGTCCCTGTAGTATGCTCTTCTTAGGTATTTTGGGTATAGTCCACGAAGGGAAATAGCTGGGTCAAATGGTGGTTCCATTCCCAGCTTTCCAAGGAATCTCCATACTGCTTTACAAATTGGCCTCACCAATTTGCAGTCCCACCAGCAATGTGTAAGTGTACCTGTTTCCCCGCATCCTCACCAGCACTTATTGTTGTTTGACTTCATTATGGCTGCCGTTCTCCGTGGAGTGAGATGATATCTTAGAGTAGTTTTAATTTGCATTTCTCTGATTGCTAGATATGGTGAACATTTTTTCATGTATTTGTTAATTGATTGTATATCCTATTCTGAGAAGTTTCTGTTCAAGTCCTTGGCCCATTTGTTGATTGGGTTATTTGCTTTTTTGTTGTTTAACTTTTTGAGTTCTTTGCATACTCTAGAGATTAGAGCTCTATCTGATGTTTGAGGGGTAAAAATTTGTTCCTGGGATGTAGGCTCCCTATTCACCTCACATATTATTTCTCTTGCTGATAAAAAACTTTTTAGTTTGAATTTGTCCCATTTGTTGATTCTTGGTTTTAACTCTTGTGCTATAGGTGACTTATTAAGAAATTTGGGGCCTGCCCCCACGTGATGAAGATTAGGACCAACTTTTTCTTCTATTAGATGCAGAGTCTCTGGTCTGATTCCTAGCTCCTTGATTCATTTTGAGTTGACTTTCATGCATGGTGAGAGAAAGGGATTCAATTTCATTTTGTTTCATATGGATTTCCAGTTCTCCTAGCACCATTTGTTGGAGATGCTATCCTTTCTCCATTGCATGGTTTTAGCACCTTTGCCAAATGTAAGAGAGTTGTAATTTTGTGGATTTGTCTCTGTGTCTTCTATTTGTACCTTTGGTCTACCAGCCTGTTTTGGTGCCAGTACCATGCTGTTTTTGTTACTATTGCTCTATAGTATAGTTTAAAATCTGGAATCACGATACCACCAATTTCACTCTTCCTGCTTAGAATTACTTTTACTATTCTGGGTCTCTTGTTTTTCCAAATGAATTTCATGATTGCTTTTTCTATTTCTGCAAGGAATGTCATTGGGATTTTGATGGGAATTGCATTGAATCTGTATAGTGCTTTTGGTAGTATGGCCATCTTAATAATATTAATTCTACCAATCCATGAGCAAGGTAAATCTTTCCATCTTCTAAGGTCTTCTTCTATTTCTTTCTTCAGGGTTCTGTAGATTTCATTGTATAGCTCTTTCACCTCTTTTGTTAAGTTGATTCCCAGGTATTTTATTTTATTTTTTTAAGATATTGTGAATGGAGTAGTTGTCCTCATTTCCATTTCAGAGAATTTGTCATTGATATACAGCAATGCCTTTGATTTATTGGCATTGATTTTATATCCTTTGCTGAATTCATTTACTAGTTCTAGAAGTTTCTTGGTTGAATTTTTTGGGTCTGCTAGGTATAGGATCATGTCATCAGCAAATAGTGCTGATTTAAGTTCTTCTTTTCCTATATTTACGCCTTTAATTTCTTTCATCTGTCTAATTGCTCTGGCTAGTATTTCAAGAACTATGCTGAATAGAAGTGGTGAGAGAGTGCATCCCTGTCTTGTTCCAGATTTTAAAGGAAATGCCTTCAATTTTTCTCCATTTAGAATGATGCTGGCCTGAGGCTTAGCATATATAGCTTTTACCATTTTCAGGTAATTTCCTGTTATCCCTAATTTTTCTAGAGTTTTGAACATAAAGGGATCCTTTATTTTGTCAAATGCTTTTTCAGCATCTATCAAGATGATCATATCATTCTTATCATTAAGTCTATTGATGTGGTGAATTACATTTATTGATTTCTGTATATTGAACCAGCCTTGCATCCCAGGGATGAATCCCAATTGGTCATGGTGCACGATCTTTTTGATATGTTTTTGTATCCAATTTGCCAGAATTTTATTGAGGATTTTTGCATCTAAATTCTTTAGGGATATTGGTCTATAGTTTTCTTTCTTTGAGGTGTCTTTATCTGGTTTGGGAATCAGGGTGATATTGGCCTCATAGAATGAATTTTGAAGTTCTCCCTCTTTTTCTATCTCCTGAAATAGATTGTAGAGTATTGGTATTAGTTCTTCTTTAAAGTTCTTGTAAAACTCTGATGTATATCTGTCCGGTCCTGGGCTTTTCTTGGTTGGTAGTCTTTTGATGGCTTCTTCTATTTCCTCACTTGATATTGGTCTGTTTAGGTTGTTTATATCATCGTGACACAATCTGGGTAGCTCATATGTCTTAAGGAATTTATCGATGCCTTCACTATCCTCTATTTTATTAGAGTATAGGGTTTCAAAATAATTTCTAATTATCTTCTGTATTTCTGAATTGTCTGTTTTGATGTTGCCTTTTTTCATCCCATAAGCTAGTAATTTGGGTTCTCTCTCTTCTTCTCTTTGTTAGCATGACTAGTGGTGCTGAGAGCCATTGCCAAGTAGGTATGACGCATGGCATAACCCAGGTCATTTGCAGTGACATTGCATGAAAGGTGACCTTGCTCAAGGACCAGGGCATATTCAGGTTTAAGGTGTACCCTGCTGGGAATAGGGTGTATCCTGCTGCCTCAGGCATGCCCGCTCCTGGAGCTCCCGTTGATTTCTCGTGGGATTCAGAGAGTATTTTGGGATTTTTCCCCAGAATATGTGTAGAGTGCCGGTGTGAGTTCAGGAATAAAGAATTGCTGTTTGAATCTACAAAGCTGTTAGTGGCTCGTGATTTTGTGCCCAGCCAGACTGCGGCATTTGGTGGCCTGTACGCGGAACATCTGAAACTTGGAGGTAAGTGAAATTGCTCGCCCCTGTGGGAAGGCGAGAGAATGGGTGACCATTTCAAAAAACAATGTGTTCTGGTTTTGATTTATTTTGTTTTTATTTCAAGTTGCCTGTTCCTAGAACTTTCTCAGGCAAACTGGGGAAAATGGTTGGCTCAAAGTTTGAAGTTGTTCACCAGCGCGGGAGAGCAATTGTTAGAGAAAGGAGGCACCCCAGTAAGACCAAGAACAGCTAGGGCATATGTTGATATAATACAAAAATGTAGCCCATGACTTTTTAAAGGCGAGTTATTAAGTATATCAATGGGACCATCATGGTATCCTGTAGAAGGATTTTTCTTCAACAAGAAAGAGATGGCTAGTTCTGTTTACTACATTTGTCTAAGATCTTGGTTTTTTACAGATATCTGATTAATTTACAAAGCTAAAGTGTTAAAATATCAACCACTAAATATAAAATCAAGTACTCTTTACTTATTAAGTTCCATAAGGTAATATATTTAAACATTATGTGTGTTTTCATAAATTGGTAAATGGAAAAAAGTTTAATATTGCTTTGGTCTGTGTCTTTGCTGAAACAAGGTTACTAAGCATTAAGATTCTATGAGGTGTAATTTATATACAAAGAGTATAAGAAGTTTCAGTTGGGTTTCAATTATAGTATTATAGTACCATAAAAAAAAACATGAAAGTATTTTATCCTACTAAAGTGGAATAATTTGTCTAAATCAGAAATTTTATAAGAGTTGTTTCAGAATGTGAATTTATAAAAAGGGTTAATGGCTAGAAAAGAGATATTAAAAGATTGAAGATGTGAAAATATATTTTAATATGGAAGGTTAAAAGAAAAATAAATGTTTCTAGATGAGATAATCTCTGTGGTAAAGTAAAAAGTTGTAAAATGCCATTTAAAATGATTTTGAGGAAACAGACTTACTTTAAAAGCTTGAGAAAGAAAGAAAGAAGAAAAAGATATTTGTACATGGCAGATTGAGACAAAGCTTCTTTATGGAGTTAAGAAAAAAAAAGCATTTGGTTGAAGGGCAGCCATGTAAACTAACATTTACGCGATTTAAACAGAATCTAAGCCTCATTTAATAGAGTGAAGCTGTAGGTGGTAAAAAAAAGTACATTTAAAAGTACAGTATAGATGATAATTGAAAGGCTTTAAAAGGTTAAATTGAAGGTGGTTAAGATGCCTCCATGATGGAGGAAAGAGTGCATCATTCGAAGCCTAGTTAATCTTAAAAACATTACTTAAAAAAAAACTATGAAAATGGGAAGATAATAGGATAAAAGATATTTAGATAAGAAGATTAAAAATTTGAAGTGAAAAACTTTAAAGACAAAAGTATAGAAAGTTAAAAACAAAAAAAGATAAAGAAGATGTAGGAAGATAAAAAAGATATAGGAAGACAAGAATTTTAAACCCACAAAATAGGAAGAAAAAAAATAGGAGAATAAAAGCAACTAAGGGTGTATGTACAAACCTTAAAAGAAAACTAGAAGATAAAAATAAGATAAAAAATGGTTGAAAATGTCAAGTAAAGTATTTCAGATAGAAAATGCAAAAAGCTAAGACAACTATTAGATACAGACATGTACTTATTAAAACAAAAAGAGGGAATTGGAAAGGGGTATATATCCCCCAAAGATAAACTAAAAATTACCCTTTTTACTGTAAACTTTTAAGATTTGGATTCATCAGGACTTAATGCTGCGGAAAGACATATGTATCCAAAAAATGTACATCAGCCTAAGGTACTTTGGAAAGATATTCTAACAGGACAATGGAAAGGTCCTGACCCAGTGATTGTTTGGAGTCGGGGTTCTGTTTGTGTCTTTCCACAGGGAAAACAGCAGCCGATTTGGATTCCAGAGAGACTAACTAAAGCAATTTCTACAGACCAAAAAGAAGATGATTTGACTCAAATCCATAACAGCTGATATCCAGAACTCCAGCTTGGCTATTCTTACATCTGTGACAGTGATTAACCAGGATGCTTTTTTCAATATCTATTTTATTATTGCCTTTTCCCACATCATAAAGTTCTATTTTATTTTTTGAGCTCATACAAACTTAGGTTAATGTTTTTCTGATCAGTTTTATTTTTTGACTGTGGAGTTTTTAAACATTGCAATGGAGATTTCACCTAGGTAAAGCTACAAGGCCTTTACTATTGTCTTATGTGTTGTACGTTTGTGTGCACTCTTGTGTTTTGTGTTGTATGTCTGTGTGTGCATATATCCATATTTCATATACGTTTGTGTGTACTCTTGTGTTTTTTGTTGTATGTCTGTGTGTGCGTATGTCCATATTTCATATATGAGGAGTGCTCATTAAAAAATGGATCCGAATTTTTTTATTCACGTGATTTAAATGGCTTAATTTAAATTAGGTAAACAGCTGTTAAGGATTGTTTTTAAAGGAGGTTAACAGATCTGTTTGTTTACTTTCACCTTTCCTTTTCATTATATTTAATAATTCTTTTCAGGATAATGTCTCTTTAGCATCATTGCCAGAATTCCTACCTTCATCCCAGTGCCGGTGAAGACAAAGATAAAACCAAACTACAGCTCCTATGATAGCTATCACAGTAAACTGTATAAACTGATGCATTAATAGATATAACTCAACAAGTAATGCTCAATCAAGGAGTCAACTTACTTTGGGAGGAAATGTACTTTGGGAGGAAATGGACATATTGATAGATTCCTCCGCTTTGAACTGCTTGCAGAACTTGCCTAGACATTGTGAACTATCATTTGGTGCAGCGAATTGTGGTAGTGCTGGCATATCTTTGCTGATGGTGTCACCAGTGATGCAATTTTTTTCAAAGATGCCGTCAATTGGCTTGGTGTCATTTCTGTATCCTCCTCCCTTCTGCTAGTGTTGGTCTAAAATTTGGTTGCCAACAGAGGTGAGGCAAAGAACCTCACCCCTCCACTGGTGCATAGACCTATCCACAAGTATGGCTGTATGCTGGACCGGTAGTCAGTGACAGATATGATCCAATTGCAGAGGTATCAACCTAAGACAGGAGGCTGACACCTAGAGGTCAGTTTTTCCCATGACGGGTAAGAACCATATGTTGAATTGGACAACCTACCAGGCACGGTCCTTAAGCCACATTGCTTGTCATTTAATTAATCAGAAGGGGGAGATGCTGAGAGCCATTGCCAAGTAGGTATGACGCATGGCATAACCCAGGTCATTTGCAGTGACATTGCGTGAAAGGTGACCTTGCTCAAGGACCAAGGCGGATTCAGGTTTAGGGTGTATCCTGCTAGGATTATGGAGTATCCCTCTCCTTGGGTTTAGGGCTGTTTCAGGTTTAAGGTGTACCCTGTTGGGAATAGGGCGTATCCTGCTGCCTCATGCATGCCCGCTCCTGGAGTTCCTGTTGAGTTCTCGTGGGATTCAGAGAGTATTTTGGGATTTTGACCCAGAACATGTGTAGACTGCCAGTGTGAGTTCGGGAATAAAGAATTGCTGTTTGAATCTACAAAGCTGTGAGTGGATCGTGATTTTGTGCCCAGCCAGACTGCGGCATTGTGATCTATCAATCTTATTTAGTTTTTAAAAGAACCAACTTTTAGTTTTGTCAGTTTTTTTCGATTGTTTCTTTTGTTTCAATTTCATTGATTTCAGCTCTGATTTTAATTATTTCTTGCCTTCTACTGCTGATTTGTTCTTCTTTTTCTAAGGCTTCGAGGTGTAGTGTGAGGTCATTTATTTGTTGGCTTTTCCTTCTTTCAAGGAATGAACTCCATGAAATGAATTTTCCTCTTAGTACTGCTTTCATAGTGTCCCAGAGATTTCGACATGTTATGTCTGAGTTTTCATTTACCTCTAAGAATTTTTTAATTTCCTCTTTGATGTCTTCTATAACCCTTTGTTCATTCAGTAGCATATTTTTAAATCTCCATGTGATGTAGGATTTTTTCTTTCTCATTTTATTATTGATTTCCAATTTCATTCCATTATGATCAGATAAAATGCATAGTAGTATCTCTACTCCTTTGTAATATCTAAGATTTGCCCTGTGACATAACATATGGTCTATTTTTGAGAAGGATCCATGTGCTCCTGCAAAGAAAGTGTATCTACTTGATGTTGGGTGGTATATTCTGTATATATCAATTAAGTCTAAGTTATTAATTGTATTATTGTGTTCTATGGTTTCTTTATTCAACTTTTGTTTGGAAGATCTGTCCAGTGGTGAGAGAGGTGTGTTCAAATCTCCCATGATTATTGTGTTGTGGTATATTTGACTCTTGAACTTGAGAAGAGTTTGTTTGATGAACGTAGCTGCACCATTGTTTGGGGCATAT
This sequence comes from Callospermophilus lateralis, assembly GCF_048772815.1. NCBI lineage: Eukaryota > Metazoa > Chordata > Mammalia > Rodentia > Sciuridae > Callospermophilus > Callospermophilus lateralis. Next base: position 125,160,224 of record NC_135305.1, on the reverse strand, counting down.
ATATTAATGATCATCGAGTCTTGTTGGTGTATGGTTCCCTTGAGCAGTATTTAGTGTCCTTGTTTATCTCTTTTGGCTTGAAGTCTATTTTATTTGATACAAGTATGGACACCCCTGCTTGCTTCCGGGGTCCATATGAGTGGTATGATTTTCCCAACCCTTCACCTTCAGTCTGTGTATATCTTTTCCTATCAGATGAGTCTCCTATAGGCAACATATTGTTGGAAATTTGTTTTAATCCATTCTTCTAGCCTATGTCTTTTGATTGGTGCATTTAAGCCATTAACATTTAGGGTTACTATTGAGATATTGTTTGTACTTCCAGCCATATTTGATTATGTGTGTTACTTAACATGATTTGTATTTCCTCTATGATTAGTTTTCCTTTACTGTACTACCTCCCACTGTTGGTTTTCATTGTTATTTTTCATTTCCTCTTCCTGTAATGTTTTGTCAAGGATGTCTTGAAAAGCTGGTTTTCTAGCTGCAAATTCTTTTAACTTTTGTTCATCATGGAAGATTTTTATTTCACCTTCAATCCTAAAGCTTAATTTTGCTGGATACATGATTCTTGGTTGGAACCTATATCTTTCAGCGTTCGAAATATGTTGTTCCAGGATATTCTAGCTTTCAGAGTCTGTGTTGAAAGATCAGCAGTTATCCTGATTGGTTTACCTCTGGGCTTCTTCATTATTATGTGTCTTGGTGTGGATCTCTTATGATTTTGTACATTCAGTGTCCTGTAGGCTTCTAGTATTTGGATTTCTTTTTCATACTTTAAGTATGGGAAGTTTTCTAGTATTATTTCATTGAATAGTTTGCTCATTCTCTTGGTTTGGACCTCTATACTCTCTTGTATCCCAATAACTCTTAAGTTTGGTTTCTTTATGTTATCCCATAATTCTTAGATGTTCTGCTCATGATTTCTTAACATTCTCGCTGAGCTACCTATGTTCTTTTCAAGTTGGAAAACTTTGTCTTCGTTGTCTGAAGTTCTATCTTCTAAGTGTTCTACTCTTCTGGTAATACTCTCATTTGAGTTTTTTATTTGGTTTATTGTTTCCTGCATTTCCAGGATTTCTGTTTGTTTTTTATATCCTCTATTTCCCTATAGAGTTGACTTTTTGCTTCTTAGATTTGTTTATGTAATTTATTGTCAAAGTGATCTTTCATTGTTTGAATTTGCTGTATAATGTCTTCCTTGAGACTCCAGATCATCTGAAGCATGTATATCCCTAATTCTTTATCTGACATTCTATCAGCTGCAGATATTATCTCATCTAATGTTGAATTGACCTGTATTGTTTGCAGTCCTTTCTTTCCTTGTCTTTTCATACTGCTCATGTTTCTTTCTAGCTTTGTGAAACTGTTGTGTTAGTGGTTTTCCCCTTATATATTTATATTGTTCTTGTATAGCTCCAAAATCCCTCTTTTGCGGAGAAAGATGATGTTAACAGTTCGCAATATCAACAGTACATCATTGAAGCACAATTTTTCAATATTAATACACTTATATTCTAAGTCTACAAATATTAGTTTTAATTATTATTTAAGAATATAGTCATTATTTTCATAAAAGGCATACCTGGTGGCATATAGAAAACTTAATTTCAGATGAAGGATGTTATATTTAGAGGGAAAGGAGTGAGGGTACGAGGTTAAACTAACTTAGCAACTTTGGAGAACTCTAACCAATAGACTGGTAATTTATGGATGAATGTAGAGACTCAACCTCCTATCTGTATTTAGATAGTTACCCTACGTATAGATAGCAAAAGTTAGGAGGTTAAAAGTGGGATAGAGGGAATATGAATGAAGAAAAGAAAATAACAATAACAAGGAAGAAAAGAGAAATAAGAGAGAAGAAAAAGGAAAGTAAGATAGAAATAAAGAAAAAAATGGGGGAAAGGTGGGGTATATGCAATTCCTCTATATTATATTACTTTGGTAATTCGGTTGTTCATGCACAGTTTTTGGTTCCCCATATGTTGAAGTTGTGAAAGAGAGAGAAGAAAAGAGAGAAAGAGAAAAAAATAGTCTCTCAGAACACTGTTTTCCTTGCTTCCAGTAGGTGGCGTTCTCTATTCCTAGCTTGAGCCTCTGTGTTCAGGGTGGTGGGTATAGCCAGTGTTAAAGGACATGAGCTTCCACCTGCATCTTCCCTACTCTAGTCTCTGAGGTGGAAACCAGGTTCCTGTCCAGTTGTTGTTTTGCGCTGATAGCTACAACCCCCAAAAGCTTGTGGGAAATATTTTGAATTATCACAGCTAAGGGTGGGGGAGTTGGAAACTGGGTACCTGGATCAGCGGCAGAACCATGCTGGTAGCCACACCCCCTTTGATGGGTTTTAAGGTTTGATCGGCTTCCTCTGGACTAGCACATGGGGTGGAGCCAGGCTTCTTCCTCCCGTCTGGCTTGGTGCCGGGCTTCCTCCTCTGGTCTGGGCTGGGCTGGTGCCGGGCTTCTTCCTCCCCATGTTGGCTTTTTTTAGTTCCATATTTGATAGGCCCAAGTACATTTCCCAGAATTGATCAAGTTTATGTTTGGGGTTTGAGTAGTGGAGAGAATGATTTTTCTTATAGAGGTATGAAGATTAGAAGTCAAGTCATTTGATCATCCAATAATTCACATCTGTAGGTATGTATCTGTTGGGTCACTGTGAAGACATGAGGGCTTTGGTGATCCACATGTACCTGGATTCCCCTCCAACATAGGTCTGATGTCCCATTCTTTCAGAACCTGTAATACCTAGGATGTCAGACCTCATTTTCATTTGACAAAAATGGAAGGAATTATAGGTACTAGATGGGCATTCCAACATTTACAGTGAAAATTTAGGTGGTAGCAGCTTTCTGAGTATAGAATGGTCTACTTTTTCCTGTTTTAATCAGCTTGTTTGTTGTTGTGACCAAAAGACCTGATGAAAATAAGAATAAGAGAGGGAAAATTTTAATTTTAACTCATGCTTTCAGAGGTCCCACTCCATAGATGGCCAACCCTTACTCTGGGCCCTTGGGAAGACCATCATGGCAGAAGGACAGAGAAAAGTAACGTATCTCAAATCATGGCAGTCAGGAAGCACAGAGAACTCCACTCACCAGGGACAAAATATAAACCTCAAAGTCACGCCACCATTGATTACCTCATCCAGCTATAGCCTACCTCATATCAGTGAATTAAGTCATTGATTAATTTGCATCTTGTAACCAAATCATTTTGCCTCTGAACATTCTAGTTTTATTTTTTTTCTCATTTATTTTCTTGGTACATTACGTTTCTATATATTGAGGAAATTTGTTGTTACATATTTATACATGCACATGATGTAACAACATAAACTTGGCCAATATCACTCCCCAGCATTTTTCCTCTCCCTCTCTGCCTTTCACCCCTTGGTTCTTTTTACCTAAAGATCTCCCTTTAATTTTTTTTTTGAAATCCATTCCCACATTTGTTTTCCTTTTTCTCTCTAGCTTCTGCATATGTGCAGAAACATATGACCTTTAGCCTTTGAGTTTGACTTATTTCACTTAAAATGATAGTCTCTAGTTCATCCATTTTCCTGAAAATAACATAATATTATTTATATTTGTGGATGAAGAAAACTCATAAACACACACACACACACACACACACACACACACACACACCACACTTCACCCATTCATCTGCTAATGGACACCTAGGCTGGTTCCCTAGTTCAGCTATTGTGAATTGTGCTGCTGTTAACATGCATATGTGTATATCACTGCAGTAAAATGCTCTTATTCTTCAGGGTAAATACTGAGAAGTGCTACAGCTGGCACATAGTGGTTCCATCTCTAGTCTTTTGAAGTGTTTCCATTCTGATTGCCATAGAGATTTACTAATTTATAATCCCACCAACAGAGTAAAAGTGGTGCTTTTTCTCCATATCTTCTCTAGCATTTATTATCATTCATACTTTGAAGACTGTAGTTCTAAGTGGTGTGAGATTAAGTCTCAGTGCAATTTTCATTAATCTCCCTAATTGCTAATGATGCTGAATACATTTTCATGTTTGCTGCCTATTTGTGCTTCTTCTTTTGAGAAATTTCTTTTTACTTCATTTGCCCATTAATTAATTGGATCTCTTGATTTTTATTATAAAGTTTTGAACTCTTCATGCATTCTAGATATTAATTCCCTGTCAGAGTAGCAAAAATTTTCTCCTGTTTTGTGGATTCTCACTTCACATGGCTAATTTTTCCTTTGTTGTGCATAAGCTTTTTTTATTTGATGCTGTTCCATTTATTAATTCTTGTCATTATAAGTTGAGCTTTAAGGGTCCTATTGAGAATCATTGCCTTTGCCAAAAATCTGGAGTATCAACCCTGTGTTTTCTTCTAGGAGGTACATGGTTTCTGGTATAAACACAAAGCCTTTTATCCATTTTAAGTTGATTTATGTGCAGGTGAGAAATTAGGGTCTATTTCATTCTTCTGCATATGGATAACCAGTTGTCCCAGCATCAATTGTTACATAGTGTATGTTTTCACCAATGTATACTTTTGGCACCTTTTTTATGAGGATCAAATTACTATATGTTCATTGGTTTATCTCTGGGTCTTCTATTCTGAATCATAGGTCTATGTGTCTTTTTTTTTGCCAACACCATGGTATTTTTCTTATTAATGATTGGTTGTATAATATGGAGTCAGGTTTTGTGAGGCCTCTAGCATTGCTTTTTGGATTAAAGTTGCACTGGCTATTTTAGATCTTTTTATTCTTCCAAATACATTTTAGAACCTTTTTTTTTTTCTAGTTCTGTGAAGAATGTCGTTGTTATTTAAATAGGGAATTTTATTGAATCTGTATATTGCTTTTGATAGTGTGGTCATTTTAAAAATATTAATTCTGCCTATCCATGAACTTGATAACTCTTTCCATCTTCTGAGTTCTAAAACTTCTTTCTTCATTGTTCTGCAGTTAACATCGTAGAAGTCTTTAGCCTACTTGCTTAGATTTGTTTCTAGGGATTTTTTTGAGGCTATTGTGAGTAGAATTGTTTTCCTCAATCTCTTTCTCAGCAGATACACTCTTAGTATATACTAAAGTTATCAATTTTTATGTTGATTTTGTAACCTGCTACTTTGCCAAATTTGGTTATCAGCTCTAATAGTCATTTGATATCTTTTGGGCTTTTCTAAGTATAGGCTCATATCATCTGCACAGTGATAATTTGACTCCTTCCCTTTCTATTTTTATCCCTTTAATTTTCATCACTTCCTTAATTTTCTCTGGCTAGAATTTCTATCCCCATATTAAATAAGGGTTGTAAAAATGGAATGTTTTGTCTTCGCAAATATTTTAAAGAAAATGCTTTGTGTATTTTTTCCATTTACTATGAGGTTGAATTTTTTTTTTTTTTTACATAGCCTTTATTATACTGAATTATGTTCCTTCTATCTCTAGTTTCTTTATAAATGGGTGCTGAATTTTGTGCATCAACTGAGATAATTAGATGAATTTATCCTTAATTCTCTTATTCATTTTGCCTCTGAACATTTCTGCATTGCTTCATATGTGAGCTTTGGAGTGATACCACATATCCAAACCATAATAGTCCCTGAGGGCCCATGTTGGGGACACCAGTTCTTCATTCACTGAATGTACTAGCTGCAGACTCCAAGATGGAGAATGATGCTCAGGTTGCCTTGAATCAGAGAGGGAGGTAGCACACCATTAGCTGGCATTTGGACTCAGCATACCAACAGCTTGCTCTAGAGTTGAAGGCCTTTCATGGTACCCTAAAGAAGGGCAGGGTCCTGAGGTCATGGCCTCAAACAGTGATTAAACTAAACCTGTCTGAGAAGGATGTGAACCTGGAGAAGCATTTTTCTGTAGCTAACATCACTTTGCAGTGAGGGCACCTCTGTTAGCTATGAGGAATCTGTTTTGTGGATGGGTGGGGGAGCTCTGAAGAGAAGAAAAAGGTCAATCCCTCTCTGTATTCTATACTGCTCTTCTCTCTTCAGGATCCTAGGTTGCCATGAGAACCTGTGGTTTCAGGATCTGAGAAGTGCTGATCAACTCAAGAGGCTAGAAATCTGGAATATTGGGGCCATGGAGAGGTCCAATCACCATTATGTGGAAGTATAGAAACCATGAACATGAAGTGATGGCTCTTTCTATCTATATTTTCATTCCTTTTTGCTTTCTTTTTTCACTGCCTGTCTCAGAAAACACCATAACATGCTGTCTTGGTGGATATAAAGCTATCTTTGACTTACCATATGTTGAGCTTGGCTGAAGAGCTGGGAAGTAAGGGCAGTCTAGAGGCCTCATCTCTAGATGAGCTTAACCAGACCTGCTTAAGGCTCTGTATCCAGTCCTTCTGAATCTAGAGAAGTGTGACACTGTCAGGGTAGGGGTTTGTGTCTCACTTCCCTATCTGCCTATGTCACTGTGGTCTGAGTACCATCACTGTTCCATGACAAGCAGTAATAGAAAGCCTCATCATCAGTCTGAGTTCTGCTGATGGTCAGGGTGGCTTTTGTCCCTGATCTGGATCCAGAGAATCTCTCTGGGATCCCTGAGGGTCTCTCATTATCTTTGTATATTACCCGCACAGGACTCTCTCCTGGGTGCTGCTGTTGGAACCAGTGTGCATATTTGTTTGGTAGTGCATCTCCTGAGCAGGTGATTGTGGCTGTCTGTCCCAGGGCTACTGAGACTGAGGGTGGCTGAGTCAGCTCATAGGAGACCACAGAGCCTGCAAGAGAAAAAGAGAAAGTTGGCCCTTAGGAGGAAAGACCCATACCCAGGTGACTCAATAGGTTTATGTCCCAGATGAAGTTAGAGTTATGGGAAGGTCCAGCTCATGATCTTTTGGTACCCCCATAGGTAGAGTCTATGCCAGGGCTACAGAGATCACCTGTATAGAGCAAGAGGGGGAGTAGGAAAGGTGTCCAGGTCATGGTGGAGACACACCAGAACTCTTTCTCCTGAAATGTACAGCAACACTGAGTTCCCCAGGGCCTCTCTTACTCCTTTAAAAATGTTTGGGGAAGTACATGTTTGGTGATCATGCAAATTAAGTATTCTCTGTGACCATTAATTATAGGAAGTCATTCAAAATTCCTGTGGGTACAGAAAAAGAGATTTAGAAAGTGGAGGTTGAGTATTCATTTTTCTCCAAGCTGCTCTGGCAAAAAATCAGCCTTGAATTCCATGTCCTCTGTTCACAGTCACTTTCTAGGAATGTACCCCATGACTACTGTCCCAATTATCCTAGGCTCATTCTTATCTTGGTCCAGTTTAGAAACTGTGTTAAACCCTGTGAGGACTTACATTTCTTAACTTATAGGAAAAGACTCAGAATGGCCTTTGACCTTCTAGGAGCCTGGCCATAGGTTGTACTCCACCCTGTTGAAAAGCCTTGGTGACACCTGACTCAGCAGAAGATGGACCACTGGACCCTTACTTCCTCACCTTCTCTCAGTGGTGCCCAGGTGCACTTCAGTTTCATAGTTGGCGTTTCACTCAATGTTTTTCTGCTCGGAGAATGATCGTTAATTGTGTTGCCAATTAGGCCTTATTTATTTAATCAACCACTTTTTTGTGGGTTTACCACTATTTGTAGCCACAAAATGAGAGTGTTTTACATCCCCCATTTCACAGCATATAAGCCTTAGGCAAGTTTATTATTTTTAATTATCCATGTTTTTGGTGATCTGATTAAAAGTGGCAAAATCCCTACTTTATGGAGTAAACTACAATAATCTCCTTGATCATTATGAAGGTCATCAATGTTAAAGTTTCCAGGTCTGAACTCTAGAAGATGTTTTGTCAAGATTCCCTCAAGCAAAAGGGATACTATGATTGAAAAAAAGGTAAACTCTGGATTCAGAGATGTCACCTAAGGCATATGATAGACAGCATCACTCTGAGAGTTTCCTCAAGGAGACTTTGCATAGTCCATACAGGAACAAGGGACCAAGTGCCCCTTTCCTACATCCAAACATGCACCTCAGCATAGGAGATACAAATAGCCTGAGGGAAGGTTTGCCCAAAGGTTGGAGGAAAAGCAGGAAGGACTAAGCAGGCATCTTTGGAAGTGCCTCAGATAGAAGAGTCACCCTTGGGATGGCTTCTGGACAGCCACAAATGCTGCCCCGAGTTCAGAAGGAGGCCTGTCCAGTCATGCTGTGAAAAGGACACAGGTCCTGGGAGCCTCATCTTCTTACACTATGCTCCTTCCTAAGACCATGAAACTTGGCTTGGTCTCCTCAAAGGGTTTCATACCAGCAGGTGCTTTCCAGGCTGACCAGGCTTCTTTAGCACATTTCCAGGTGAAGTCCTTATTTTTTCTGGGCTCTTGCCAGGGTCCCGGTGTGACCTTGTATTAATCTGATGTTCAGAACATTGTCAATGCAGCCAGAGGCATACTTTGGACTTTACTGATGTCCAGGTCCAGGACTGAAATAGGAAACCTTTTGGTTTCCAGGGCTGGCCTCCCTCTTGGACTCTGTGCAGCCCCACCCACTTTTTGGTTGCTTCTGGGTGCAGCTGTATTTCCCCCTGCTGGTTCAGGATTCACATAGAGAGAATCTCCCTCCTGCTGACCCTAAAGCCTCTCTCACCTGACAGCCTGTTGTCAGGGTTTCCAGCCTCACTCTGTACCAGGTGTGCCCACCCTACTCTACCCTGTGCCTCTCAGATTGATTGTATTCTCAGTGCATAGGGTTCATGGCAGATCCAAGTCCTGTTGCCAAGTGCTTTGTTTTTGTTAGAAAAGAATCACACTATCTGTAGCATTTCTCCAAAATTATAATATAGAGAAAATACAGTTTAGAGAAACTGTGTTAAACCCTGTGAGGACTTACATTTCTTAGCTTATAGTAATTAAGACTCATGCATTCCATCTAATGTCTGGTGTTCCATCTAATATTGCAGATAATGATAGACTTCTGTCAATGTGCTCTTAGCTTTCTACATGTAACTTAGTATTTGTATATGTTCCTCACTGCTCCATTAGTGGCTTCCATTGTGATTGGTTGATTTTATTTTCAGCATCCCATCTTGGTTACCTCTTTATATCCTTTTACCTATATATTCAATTTATTTTTATTGTCGCTATTATAAGAACTGGGTTGCAAATTAGTTCAACTATTTTGGAAATCTGTTTAGAGCTTCCTCAAAAGACAAAGCATGGACTCACTACATGACTCAATTATACCTCTCCTCAATATTCACCCTGAAGAATTAAAGTCATCATACTATAGTGATACAAACATACCAATGTTTATAGAAGCACATTCCACAGTAGTCCAAGTATACAACCAGGCTCGGTGTCCATCAGTGGGTAAGTAGATAAATAAAATGTGGTACATATATTCAATCATAAAGGAAAGTGAAGTTATGCCATTTGTACAAAATTGTATGGAAACAGAGACCATAATGCTAAGTGAAATAAGTCAAACTCAGGTTAAGGCTCATGATTTCTCTCCTATGCAGAAACTAGAGAGGAAAAGAAAAAGAAAGAAAAAAAGAAAGAAAGAAAGAAAGAAAGAGAAAGAAAGAAAGGAAGGAAGGAAGAAAGAAAAGAAAAGAAAAACACAAAACAAACAAACAAACAACAACAACAAAAAAAAACAACATTAAGGCAGAATGTTGCAAAGGAGGCTGTGAATACTCCATTTAGATAAGACCCTAAGTGCCCTCTGTTCTCATCTGAGACTGTACCTGAGCACAGGAGCTGCCATTCTCAAGGCACATCTGCCTGAAACTTGGAGGAGAGTAAAAGAAATGGTACAGGCATATCTGGAAGTGCCCAGGATAGGGAGATTAGTTCTGGGACCACTACTGGTCATAAGCAAAGGTGCTCTGGGATTGGGCAGGACACCTGGGAAGCTGTCCTGGGTGAAGGACACAGGTCTGCAACTTTCATCCTCTCACATGGAACTTTCCCCTAGAGAGAACTTGATGTAGTTTCCCCATTCTCTTGAAGGTATCTGTGAGAGCTGAAAACAGGAACCTCCTCCAAGGCATTTTCCAGGTGAGGCCCTCACTGTTTCTAGGTTCCTGTCAGTGTCCTGGGGACATACTGTGTATGATCATCAGAATGTGGTCACTGCAACCAAGGCATATAATGGATTCTCGGGACTTCCATTACATGGAGACCTGTTGAACTCTCTGAATGGGCATTCCTCTTGGCCTCCTCTTTTGCTTACCCAGCCTCTTCCTAGCTGCTCCTGACTGTAGCTCTACCTCCCCCTGCTAGTGGAGGATTATGAAGAAGTAGTTCCCTCCTACAGATGAATTCAAAGGCCATATTACCCAAGAGGGTGTATAGGGCATTCAGCTATAGCATTCTCTGCTAGCCGCACCCACTTTGCCCTGCCAAGTTTAGTACAGAGAATTGACATCCATTAGGTGTAGTAAGGTGAATAGCTTGCAGATTCTGTGACCTTATCCCAGTGTAAAAGATTCCTTCCCTCTGTTTTGTTTTCTTTAGGGAAAGGAGAGAGCTCTTGCTTCTCAGCTCTTCTGAAGAAACAGGAAAGGCCCAAGATACATGCTGATGCTGTCTATGGAGCCAGGATTTGTGAAGCACCCATGGCAATGAGAGCTCTGTGGGATCAGTGGGAGTCCAGGATGTTTTTGTAGTAAAGCCCAGGAGGGTCCTTACATCATTATCATCATCATTCCATGTAATTTTTATTAATAACATTTTTATTTCATCACAAAACTCATAGTTCATGGTCAAAGATTTGTACACCAGCTTCCACAGCTCTTTGATAAAATTGGACCTGATTACCAGGGGTTCACTCCAGCAGCATTACCTGGACTGATCTCAAATCATGGCAGGATCAAGATGCTGTGGTTTGCTGCTGGGGACAGGACCTATGTGTAGAGAAGGGAGACCTTGGGGCACAGGCAGAGGGAGGGTGGGCCATAGTATTGAGGTAGGCAGTTAATTTGGTAGAAGAGAAGCTGGCTCCACAGGGATAGGGAGGAGCCTGGAGATGCTGCTGGGGAGAAGCTAGAACAAGGATAGTCAAGCTTCAATTCCTGGCTCAGTTCAGGCAATGGAATAACTTGGGTTGTCCATTCCCTTCATCTGAATACTGAATCCAAAATGCTTTTGCAGTATACTGACTTACTCATTCCTACTCTGGGGGCATATGTTCTGCAGAATTGCAGCAAGTGAATCAGCAACTCTCAATCAGCCTTGTCCTTGGAGAGGGGTGTGTGTGTGTGTGTGTGTGTGTGTGTATGTGTGTGTGCGTGTGCGTGTTCACATGCATGTCTGAGAATATCACAAGCTCCTGGATCTCTCATGATCATTGTTAACCTGAAGTAAGACAGGTTAGTACTAAGGACTGATGCCACCTCTGTCAGCTTCATTATTGGGCCCAGGAAGATGATGGAGTAAATAGTATCTAACTTACTCTCTGTATCAGGCCATTGCTGAAAATCTATTGTACACAGTTGACTCCTCTGATTACATAGCTCTCCCTAAGTCAAATTGGAAGCTTAAGCAATGAGTTTTTTAATTAAATTCCATGGTGAGTCTTCTCCCTGCACTGATTCCCTGAGGTCCACCAGTCTTATGAATTATGTCATTGATATGTCCCAACACCAAGAGGTATGTTTCTTGAAAGATGTTCCTTAAACCTTCCCAGAGCATATCTTCCTATAAATAAATGTTCCCTGGCCCACACTGCCTTATAACCAGAACTAAACCACTGTCTCAGTGAAATTCTTCTTACTAGCAAGGTTATTGCTGTGTGATTAAAGACTTTCAATGGTCATTGGGAGCTGGCAGTTTCAGTCAATAAAAATGACCTGCTTGGGTTCCAATGGAATTAGTTGAGCCTGGAGATGTCCAGGTACCCCCTCACACACACATTTGAGGAATATGAGGGCAGGGGCAGGAGTAGTAACATAAACTCCATGTGGCAGACTATCACCTGTTAGTATGACCAAGGCAGAAAGGACACCTAGGAAGATAACAGGCAGATTTCCCCTCTTTCCTATCTGATGACATCACTGAGAGCTAGATGCAATTCCTACACATGACAGTAATAGACAGGATCCTACCTGACTTGGGCCCTGTCTATTTCCTGAGTTGGTGTCAGAGAATGATCAGGGAAAGCTGAGAAACTGGTGTCATCATTATAGATGACAAGCACAGGGACCTATCCTGGCTTCTACTGGCACCAGGGATGTTTTAATTATCAATTATGCTGCCTCTTCTAATAATTCTGTCTGTCCCGGTATCATTGCCACTGAAGATGACCAAGTGGGCATGTAAGAGGATACAGACCCTAAAAGCAGAGAGAAGGAGAGGTGAAATTGAAGATTAAGGACACATCCCAAGAAACATATTTCTACCATGCCTGCAAGAGCTCAGAGATTTTGAGGGCCTACAGGGCAGCCCCTGGCATCAGCATCATCAGCCCCTGTTTTTAGCTCCAGCCTCAAAAAACTTGAGCAGGGTTATACCCTGAGGCTCACAAAACCAGTGTGTGGATTTTACCCTCATGCTGAGAGCCATAGCCTAGTCCAAATGACGCATGGCCTGAGATGATAATGGTTATGTTAAGCTGTGTATTCAATTGTATATTAGACACCTGCTGTCTGCCTTGGCCTGCTACTTTGGAGTTCTCGCGGGGATTCCCGGGGAGAGTTCCCATGGGTTGGGGAAGTGTGGGAGGAGAGATTGCCGGAGGGATTTCCAGTTGGTGTGTGGTGTGTCCTAGGAGAAGGCTGCGTGTGTGGCATTCATGGGAGTGAGGAGAATAAAGGATTTCCTGTTTTGAACCTACAAGGCTGTGTGGTGGCTCAGTTATTTTGTGCCCGGCAGGACTGTGGCATTTGGTGGCCCATGGGTGGAATGCCTGAGGGTAAGTGATAAGGTAAATTGCTCACCACTGAGGAAAGGTGAGAGAATGGGTGACCATTTCAAAAAACAATGTGTTCTTGTTTTGATTTGTTTTGTTTTTGTTTCAAGCTGCCTATCCCTAGAACTTTCTCAGGCAAACTGGGAAAAAAGGTTGGCTCAAGGTTTAAAGTTGTTTGGCCCTGAGGAAGAGATAGAGATAAACCACGAATATACATTTAAAAAAAAAAAAGGAAAATTGATACAACAAATTTTTTGTTCTGTTTTTGTTTTGTTTTGCTTCAGTTTTGTTTTGAGTTATCTCTTTGAGTTGTGTTATCCTTGTAGCAGAAATATGGGGTCAGAAATTAGCAGAAAATAAACTGAAAGAATGTTAAGTAAATTGTTAGAGGAAGGAGGCACCCCAGTAAAACCAAAAAGAGTCAGGGCATATGTTGATACAATACAAAAATGTAGCCCATGTCTTTTTAAGGAGGAGTTGTTAAATATATCACAATGGGACCATCATGGTGAAGATTTAAGGGACAGGGAAAAGAAAAACCCAGGAACTCTGCCAGTTGGCACATTGCCATTGTGGATGATGATACGATTTTTTTTTTGCCTAGTCCAAATCTTTCAGTTCAGATTATGGTAGAAGACATATTAGATCAGGAAAAAGAGAAGGCCTCTCAAGATAGTCAGAAAAAGGAAGAAAGTTTAGAGCAGAAAAAGCCATCAGGGGAAAAGTTACAAAGGGAGGCTGCTACTAACACCTTTCTATCACCAGAGGGCGTAAGTGTCCAACCAACAGCTCCACCTAAAGGGGCCCTCAACGCCCATAGTTGATAGATGGGATCCTGAGACAGGACCTCAAAGATTAGCATGCCCTGTATTTGAACAGGCAGGAGGGCAGTGAATTCAACATGGTTTAGATTTCAAAACAGTGAAGCAGCTAAAAGAGGCTGTAACAATCTGTGGTCCTCAAGCACCCTTCACCATAAGCCTGGTCGAATCCATTACCAGCTTGAACATGATGCCAGCAGATTGCACTAGTATGTGTAAAGCTGTGCTAAATGGAGGACAATACCTGTTATAGAAGGTTGCCAATGAGGAATTTTGCATGGAGACGGCTAGGCAAAATGCACCAGCTGGTTATCCTCAGAGAAATCTAGATATGTTGTTAGGAAAAAAACCTTATGAGGGTCAGCTGCAACAAATTGCATATGATCCTGCTATATATTCCCAAATTGCTGTAGATGCAGTTAGGGCATGGAAGACTTTACAAGGACATGGATATTTACAATGTCAGTTATCTAAGGAAATACAAGGAGCTAATGAACCTTACACTGAATTTGTAGATAGGCTTATTCAAACAGCTACCAGAGTTTTGGGGGATACAGAGCAAGCAATGCCATTAACTAAACAGCTAGCCTTTGAGTAAACAAACAGATGGTGCAAGGAGGCCATTAGACCATGGAAACATGGAGAGTTAAACACATATGCCAAATTATGTAGAGACATTAATGAACAAAGGCAAGTCCTGGCAGCTGCAGTACAACAGGCTTTAGATGCCAGGCCGAAAACATGCTATGATTGTGAACAAACAGGACATTTTAAAAGGAGTTGCCCCATAGGATGAGGGTTTAACAAAACTAGGTATCAAAGGAGTAGAATACTGGGTATATGCCCACGATGCCGTAAAGGGAGACATTGGGCTAATGAATGCCATTCTCAAACCACCATAGAGGGTACTCCGTTATCAAAAAACAGACAAGGACCAGGTGTTTACCCACGATATCATGGAGAAAAGCATCGGGCTCCATTGCCAACAAACAGACAGGGGGCCCAATGCTCCGGAGCCCACAACCACAAATATATGGGACAATGGAGGAACCTAGCAACACCATCAGGGTAGTGCCCAGGACACATTATCCATTAGATCCCTTATCAGACAAACCAGGGTTGGACATCTGCACCTCCGCCAGAGAAGAACTAACTCCAGATATGGGAGTTCAAATCATTCCCACAGGAGTAAAAGGACCTCTTCCCCAAGGAACAGTAGGCTTTTTATTGTATTGGGACGCAGTTCTTCCACTCTAAAAGGACTTATGATAACTCCTGGGGTAATTGATCCCGATTATGAAGGTGAAATAAAAATTATAGCTAGTTCTCCAAGACGTATATCAGTAATTTCACCATGAGATAGAATAGCACAGTTATTAATAATACCCAGCCTGCATGATAAATTTTCCAGTTGTACTGTAGAAGGAGGTTCCAGGGGATTAGGCTCCACAGGTGTAGATTGTGCTATGCTGTCTTTAAATTTAGACTCTCACCCCATGCTAAAACTAAATTTTCAAAGACTTGAATTTAATGGGCTACTTGATACAGGTACAGACCTTAGCATTATATCTCATCAAGAATGGCCAAAACATTGGCCGTTACAACAAGCCACTCAAACGCTTCGAGGACTACAAGTGGTGACTAATCCCCATAGAATTGCAATGGTATTAGATTGGAAGGATCCTGAAGGATGTGAAGGATCTATACAGCCATATGTATTGGATCATCTTCCTATAAATTTATGGGGAAGTGATGTCCTAGATCAATTAGGTTTGACATTAACAAATAACATCAATCCAAATGTTCCCACTATTAGGGCTAGACAAGGTTTTAGGAAAGAAAAAAGATTAGGAGAACAAGAACAAGGTATAGCAGCACCAATTCAAATAGATCAAGGAATAAATAGACATGGATTGGGTTTTCAGAAGGGGTCACTGAGACAGTAAAAATTAGTTGGAAATTAGAAAGACCAGTAAGGGTTCCTCAGTGGCCCCAGACTAAAGAAAAGATACAAGTAGCCCATGACCTAATCAAACAACAATTAGCAGAGGGAAATATACAACCGTCCATATCCCCCCATAATACTCCCATTTTTGTCATTAAAAAGAAATCTGGTAAATGGAGATTATTACAAGATTTAAGAGCCATTAATAATGAGATGGTTATTATGGGACCTGCTCAATTGGGGATTCCCCAATTGTCTGCTTTATCAAAAACCTGGTATGTTTTAGCTATAGATTTTAAAGATTTTTTTTTCAATTCCAATTCATCCTGAGGATAGTCCACGTTTTGCATTTATTATCCCTGCACTGAATCATGAAGGTCCTGATCAGAGATGTGAATGGAAAATACTCCCTCAAGGGATGGCTAACATCCCAGTTATGTGTCAAATTTATGTTATCAAAGCAATTCAGCCACTTAGAAATCAAAATCCTGAACTACAAATATTTCACTATATGGATGATGTATTATTAGCACATAAAATAAAAACACATTGCTAGAATGTCATGCCACACTTACAAATTTATTAAAAAATTATAATCTAGAGATAGCGATAGATAAAGTACAATTAAATTTTCAATTAATTATTTAGGAGTTCTATTATCCTCAACCATGGTCCATCCACCAAAAATTCAAATAGGAGTAGATCAACTCAAATCACTTAACAACTTTCAAAAGTTATTAGGAGACATAAATTGGATAAGGCCTTATCTAGGCATACCAACAGGAGAGTTGGGACCTTTATTTGATATCCTAAAAGGTCCTTCAGATCCAAATTCACCCCACATGTTAATGCCTGAAGCAAGAAAGGCAACTACAGGATTATTTTGGGAAGAAGGTCCATTATTGTGGATACATGTATCTTATTCTCCTAACACTATTCTTACTAGGTATCCTGAGGCTGTAGGACAATTGATACTCAAAGGAATAAAAGCAGCAAAGGGAGTGTTTGGAATTTCTCCCAATAAAATTATTACTCCATATAGTATGGATCAAATTGATGAGTTAGCTGATGTGTTAAATACTTGGGCAATAATCATGTGTAAATCTAATGTTTCATTTGATAATCACTTACCACCTAATCCTTTGTTGTCTTTTTGATCTTCGCATCCTGTAGTTTTTCCAAAAATTACAAGAAAAACACCTATCATGAATGCTCCAAATATATTCACTGATGGGTCAAAAAATGGTACAGCAGCAGTAGTTCCCCCTGATCAAACTTTTACATTTTTAGTACCCAAACTATCAGCTCAAAAGGTAGAGCTTAATGTAGTATTACAAGCTTTTCTGATGTTTAAAGATTCTGTATTTAATTTATTTTCTGATAGTCAGAAAAAATGTTCAGCCAGGTACAGAGGCTCATGTTTCTAATCCCAGGTACTCAGGAAGTTGAAGCAGGAAGATCACAAGTTCAAGGCCACCCTGGGCAACTGAATGCTACCCTTTGTCAAAATTCAGAAAAAATAAAAAGGGGATATAAATAGAGCTTAGTGGTAGAATCCCTGGAGTTCAATGATTAGACTGCCAAACAAAGAAACTTAATTAAGTCTACACAAGTTAATAAGTAATTCTCACTATGCATCACAATAAGAATTCATAGAGGAAAATTTGGTAACTGTCCCTAAGAGAGAAACAGTCATAGACCAGGTAGAGTGGAAGGTGAGGGAGCTTCTGAAGAATGATAATATGCAATGTCTAGCATTAAACTTAGATCATAGAGTGGATCAGAAGAAAGTGGGACACTGGTTAATGCAGGATGCCCAGTTGTTTATGAATAGTGACAGCTTCAGGCCAAATGGGAATACTGGGAAACAGGGAGCCTGGATGTGTACCAGATCACAGACAACATCTTTAGAGTCAGATCTGAGACACAAGGAGCCAAAAGAATGAATCATAAGTGCCCAAAATGCCTGGAATAGAACAATGAGCAAGACTTAGAAAGTTCAAGACTGAAAACAATCACTTTGACTAAGCAAGGAAACACATGTGGGCTCATCAAGGAGATATATATATATATATATATATATATATATATATATATATATATATATATATATATATAGTGAATACACAGACAGTTTTCTGCTGCCCATCAGTTCATAACTCTGCCTATGGGGGCACTGCACAAATCAAACCCTGGGTGGCTCAGGGCCTGGGAGGGTGACCAGATCTGTACTCATTGGCTGCTCAAAATCAGCAGAAATACTCTAGATTTTAATCAAATAGAGCAGCCTTTTTGTGATCTTTGTCCTGAGGGAAAACATGAAGGATTTTCTAGGACTAAGGAATTTCCCCATAAAGAGTCTATCTGACTTAATTTCTCATTACTTGGGTAAGGAATCTCTAGCTACTATATGCAAATGTGATCCTCAGTACTTTCAGAGCAGAGTATGATTTTCTTTCATGTGTGTCCCCATTTCTATGAGATGTCAGTACTAATAGAGACATAATGGAGCTAGAGTTAGGTTCTGTGTTTACTGTTTAAATTTTTCCCCCTAACAATTTGTCCTTAGGTAAGTACCCTAAAAGTTAATTCCTAAAACCAGTAACCAAGATATTGTGAAGGTAAATGCAGGCTATGTGGCAGCTTTATTCAACCCCTAGATAAGATGTTTTTGGTGGAGTGATAACACAAGTCTCTTAGAAAGCCATGGCCATCACAGCTGAACCTGTGCTGTGAGTTACTCTAGGTTGTACTTGAATTCAGAACATCCTTCCCCTGGAGAGTTGGCACTTCTCCTTCTGGCATTTATTAAAACCTCCCTTCATGTTCCCAGGATTCAATGGGGTGCAGATACGAGAGATTGGTGAACTTGGGCCATGTGAGGATATTTATCTCTAGGGTACTACTATCCTAGGCTCATAAAACCTCTCCCTTCTCAGGACATCAAGTTCTCAGAGAAAAGAAGAGAAGGTGCCCATCACCTGTTTCAGGTTGTGTTAAAGAGATGGAGAAAGAGTGTCGCTTTCTGAAGCCCATCTCCCAGCTCTCCCAGAGGAGCTCATAAGTCTGAAACACTCTGAATCCATCCTCACTGCAGCACACATAGAAAGGAAACCAATCAGAATTCCCTTTCCCTCATGATTTTTCCAAAGATTGAATATCTCCACCCCCCAACTCACCTGCTGCTGCTTCTGCCACTGTCTTCTCTTTGCTTCTTAGGTGTGAATGGTGGCAGGAGAGGGGAGCAATTTGACTGTCTGCAATTGGCCCTCTATATTCAGGGAGGAGCTGGGAAGCTACAGCTGCAGCCAGAAAGCAGCAGACTTCCTCACCATCTTCTTTTGGTTAGCTTTTAAGTTCTAGAATCTCTTTACTTAAAATCAAGGGCTTTTGAGAAGTGTGGGACTCAGAAGTCAAATTTGACAGACTGCCCTTTTCTTTATAGATGAAGACACTTGATTGAGTGTCTGGATAAATAACATTTTTTGGGAAAAAAAAGTGTGCTCACAAGACTACTGTTTCTGACAGATTCTATTTCCAAGATTTGTGCTGATATAGTTTCTTAAAAGATGTACATCTTACTGT
This sequence comes from Callospermophilus lateralis, assembly GCF_048772815.1. Taxonomy (NCBI): domain Eukaryota; kingdom Metazoa; phylum Chordata; class Mammalia; order Rodentia; family Sciuridae; genus Callospermophilus; species Callospermophilus lateralis. Next base: position 125,141,004 of record NC_135305.1, on the reverse strand, counting down.
AATCCCCCTTTGAGGTCCCCATAACAACAAAGCATAAGGAATTTCATAACAACATAACCTCATAACCAATCCAAAGTCTTCCCAACAAACCTGGTAATTGTAATGAACTGGGTCATTCAAAACAAGTTGCTTCATCTGTTGATCCCACCCCTTTTATAAACCCTAGTCTGCCTTTACCTTGATGATTCCATTGTTTGATTTATAACAGAAACTGTATCTCCAAGTTTACAAATCCATTTTGTAACTGAATATATTCTGTCTTTGATTCAAGGTTAACCTTATTTATCATTTCTTGGTTTGCAATCCTCAGTTTTGACTGGATCCTGCTGCACTCAATGGTGACCAGGCACTGCCATACTCACAGTAGCCAACCTCGGTTTTCACCCATGGAAACCTTCATCAAGGTCCCTTCAACAGATGGATCTTAAGGCCTAATGGTAGTCTGGGACACAGGAACATCTCAGATCAGCCATTTTCCCAAGGAAATTTTTTCCTTGGGCTGATCTCATATCTCACAGAATTGTCCCCACTTGCTTGTGGCGAAAAAACCTAACATTATGTTGTCAAAATGATCTCAATTATGATGCAAGTTGTCTCTCCTTAGGAATGTCCTTGAAGCAGAGTTACAGAATAAAGGAGTTTGCAAGGAGAAAAATCACAGGACTCAGGGTTCCAGAGAGGGACATGGGGCTGTAACTCCAAGTCCCTGAGGAGGAAGAGGGGAAACACAGAGGTTTTGCCTCCACTTCTCCTTTCCTTGTGTCACTGTGGCCTACCCGCTCTGGCCATCAGTTGTATGACTCTCTCCACAGTAATAATCAACCTCATCTTCTGGCTGTAGATTAGCAATTGTTAATTAACAATTAGCCCCAGAACTAGAGCCTGTGAAGTGATTAGAGATCCCAGTCCCCTTGCTGTGGCTGCTGTCACTGTTCACCTTCATTACATACTGGGGGCTGTTCCCCAGCCTCTGCTGATACCATACAATGTAGTAGTTGCTGTGCTCACTTCTCAGGGTGCAGGTGAGTGTGGCTGAGGCTCCCAGGGAGGCAGATGCAGATGGTGAGTGGGTCAGCACAGGCAGGGCACAAAGACATGGGAACATACAATTTCATGAGTGATACTGAGTGCTCAAAAAAATGAAAATACCTCCCCTTAGGATCTTTGGAGGGAAATAGAGAGAGGGTCCCCAGGTTGCTTTGTGATGCTCTGACCTGTGGAGAAAACAAGGGGCATGAGGTAAATGTGAAGCCACTCCATAATGGGTAGGTACTACCAAATGCTTTGACTTGAGGCTGCCCAGCTGGGCCTAGATTGGGTAAGGCTCCCTTTTATCTTGTCTTCTTGTAGCTAAAGAAGGGAGAAGTATTGCATGCAAATTAGTTCTTCTCTTCCCCAGCTTATTTGTCTGCATTTGTGTCTGAGATCTAAGCTTAATGGCTCTGTGCTGGAAATATCCTAAATTCAGAAGAAGGGCCTCACTGGGGCCTGGTGCAGTGGCACATGCCTGTAATCCCAGCATCACTGGAGGCTGAGGCAGGAGCATTGTGAATTCAATGCCAGTCTCAGCAAATGAGCAGGGCCATAAGCATGTCAGTGAGACTCTCTCTCTAAATAACGTATCAAACAGCTGGGGATTTGGCACAGAGGTTAAGTGCCCCTGGGTTCAAACCCCAGTATCATAAAAAAAGAAGAAGAAGAAGGGCCATGTGGGTGTCAGAGGTGGAGAGAGCAGTTCATCTGGTAGCAGCAGCCTTAAAAGAAAATCAATTATTCCCTCTGCACTGGAACATTTCTAGGAATTCCCATCTCGAGTCTCACAATGCCCACTGCTGCCCACAGGACAAATGGCACCCAAAGTGCACCATTAGTTCATGCAGAATTACCAATTATGAACCCTTAGTGTATGGCAGCCTCTTTGGCAAGTGTCTTAAATAAGACACTTTGGGCAGACATTTGCAATAACCCAACAATAGCTTTATGCTTAGACATAATCTGTTCCCCTGTATTCTGATAAAGGAATTGTAATTCAGAGATTAAGATATCTTGCCTATGTTCCCCAAGGAGAGAAAGCCAATCAAGAGTCCTGCCAGAAGACTCACCTCAGAGCTGTCCTTTCATCCCCTCCGTCCCTTGCCTCCCTACCCATCTTCTCCTCCCTCCCTCATCCCAGGTGTCCTGGACCCTCTTGTCAGAAGTCTCTCTTCCTTTTTCAAGTGCACTCTTCTCCCTCAGTTCTGTGCCAGGGAAAGGGATATTTTCTCTGCTTCTTCCATAGCATCTTACCAACAAGAACTTCTGGAACTATGAGGAGTCAAAGGAAAGGTCATCCTAACAGCTGACTGTTCTGCTTAGAGGGTTTTATGTGTCAGGTTCCTGGCCCTGGTTCTCAGTAACACAAACAGGATGACTCCCTGTAAAACTAAAGCCAACTCTGTGATGAGTGTCAACACTTCTCTAGCTGCCTCTCTTGGTTAATGATATCTGTGAGAACTTAGGGCTGGAAGGATGACCTTTGCTCCAAAAGACTAGAAACACAATTACCAATCTTTTAAGAACTTTCCTCCAATCTGTGTAAGATGAGCCAGACTTTGTTTCTAGTCCATCTGGTGCTAGAAGAAAGTGACACTCACAGGGATGGAATTTATAACTAACTTCCCACCTGTGTGTGTCTGTGAGATGTGTACCACTGCTGTTCTATGACTAACAATAATAGCCACATCCTTGGCTTCTGCTGTGTTAACAGACAGGGTGGCTATTGTCCCCTAGTTAGAGTCAACATATCTCTCAGGTATCTCTGAGGGCTGCTCACTCTGTACATCATGTAAGCACAGGTCTGATCTGGCTTAAGCTGGTTCCAATGGATGTATTCTTTGGGCAGTGCATCTCCAGAGCAGGGAATTATGGCTGTCTGTTCCAGGGGCACTGAAACTGAGGGCATTTGTATGAGCTCTAAGGAGGTCAAAGATCCTGCAAGAGAGGAGAGAGGGCCTCGGGATGAAGGACCCATTCTGAGTAGCCCCACTTAGACTGTGTCTGGGTTGAGCATAGTGTTTGAATCAGACCCAGCTCAGTGTATTTTGAGGGCTGATCCTAGGGACAAGACACAGGCAGATCACTTATACAGAGAGTGAGAAGGTAAAAAAAGAGTGGGATTTAGATGTATGTAATGTCCCAAAGCTCTGTGTTTTGAAATCTACAACCCAGCTGATCTCCCCAAAGTCTCTCTCAGGTCCTTTGGGACAGTAATTGTTTGGTTATTGTGAAAATTCTCTCTTCACTGAGTGTTTGTGGTTAAATTCTAACCAGATATTTGGGTAGTACAGGAGAATAAAGTGAAGAGAGAGAGCCCCAACTCCCTCTAGCTGTTCATGTCAGAAATTCAGCCTTACACGCCAAGGCCACCTACCACAGTAACCTTCTATATTCTGACCAGTGACCATCTTTCTATTTTCTTTGTGCTATGGTTTGTCTTGTTCCAGCTAAGCAGGGCTATTTGCTTTCCAGGATCCTGGCCATGGGCTGATCTGGAACCCTCTGAGGCTGTTGAGGCCACATGACAGCAGAAGATGGACCACTGATCTTTGACTTCCCCCTCCTCTGCTCTCTTGGACTCTAGATACTGTTTGGCTCATTTCTGGTCATTTCATTAGAGTACAGCACTTTGTCATTAGAACTGTTACTAAATCATTTCATATAACACATTGTGTTTGGTTAAGAACCACCTGAATGTGTGGACTTATCACAAACTTGCAGTCTCATTTCAACATGGTATTCTCTCTTTCCTATGACAGCCCCCTTCCACAATAGACAAGCAACTGGCATCAAATATTTATTCTTCCTTTTTTCTCTTTGCAAAATGATTTACCTAACCTTGTTACTAGTTCCAGAAGCCAGAACTGTTTGAGAAAAAAACTGAAACCCCCAGGGTATCTTTAAAGTCACAGTTACAATGGATGATCTCTGGAGGGTGAGTGGATAAGGGTCCCTGCAGCAAAGAGGATTCTTTCACTTATCCAAGGGGTCATACCTAAGGCTCTGAGACACATGAGATTCCAGAGAACTCTGCAGAGTCTTCTCAAAGAGGTTGTTCATGCTCCATCCAAGGAAGAAGCCCAAGTGTCCCTTCCCCCACATGTACCTGAACATGATCACAGAGCCTTAAAGGATAATGTGAGTGGACATGGGAGGAGTGGCCAGAGATGAGTCAGAAGGCATCTCTGCAAGTTCCCAGCATAGAGGGGTAATAACTGAGACAACATATGAACAGTGAACAATGGTGCCATAAGATTAGGCAGGGAACCCATGGAGCCATACGGAAGGAAGGACACGGGTGTAGAAGCCCCATATTTTTACACTGAGCTCCCTATTGAGGTACCTGGATCTCATCTTGGTCTCTTTAATGATTTTTGGCGCTAAAGGCTGATACCTAGGGCCAGCTTTCTCTACTTCCTTACTTAGGTGAGTTCTGTACTGTATACTGGGCTCATTTAAATGAGATTCTGACCCTCAGACCATGGTCACAGTAGCCCATGGCATAGGATGGACTGTCCTGACTTCCAGATCAATGCCTGACCCTTGATTTCCAGATCAATGCTGACCTCCCTCTTGGTCTCTTTTGGACAGTTCTAGCCTCTGTCTTGACAGCATCTCTGCTCCCTCAAGTGCTTCCCTCAAGTGACCCCAAAAACCTCTTTCACCTGCAATATTGTGGACAGAGTACTGCCTCACTCTGTGCCAGCTGTACCCTGTTCATCACAGCACAGAGAGGCAGCATTTGTGCTGTGCATGGAGGCAAGAAGGGGTAGTCCTGTAACTGAGTCTCAGTTATGAAAAGCTGTCTCTGGGCCTTGTGTTTTGATAGGAAAATAGAGCTTACAGAATAAACTGTAGGTGTTCTGTAAAGTGCCATTTCCAGAGAAACTTCTCTGACACCCTTCAGGGACATTTAGTGCCTTTATATTACACATAGGAATCAAGACTGATGCTTTTCCCTGATCTGATAGCAATAGTAGCAATGTCATCAGAACACCTGATGCTCTAGCACCACAGCCCAACTATGTTTATATCACCAACTCCATCAACATCTTTCTCCTCCTCCTCCTCATTATCACCTCTGTTACAACTATTATTACATGAACCACTTTTACAGTGCATTTTGGAGGACTTGATCATCAGCCCAGTATGCCTTCACTTTCTAACTGGGAACTTCCTTTTCCATTCTCTGCACAAGAAGCCTGCTCCCACCACCCAGAAAAATAAATGTTTGAAGATTTTCCATATTTCAAAGAATCATTTGCCCAGAAGGACAGTACTCCAAGGATAGTGTCCCTCAGGCTGAACCTCTTTTAATTAATGAGACACTTTTTGTTATTATGTCATTTAATTTGGAAAAAAATAAAGCTTGATTCAAGTCTTCCCATTTCAAAGTAGATATAGTTGAGATCCAGGAAGACTTAATTGCTAGTACAACAGAGAAGAATATTTTCAAGTTGTAGAAAATGACCCAGGTATCCTACACTTAGGTCTGGGTCTCTATGTAGGAGAATTTGGCCAGGTCACCTGGGGAGAAGTGAGGGCATGAAGGCCAGTCTAGGAGGCAATCTTTGTGTCCCACACAGCTCAATGCCCACTCCTCCATGACCTGGCCATCACCACGAGCCTAAATCAGCCTGCAGGTGATGGTGACCATGGGGCTGTGCCCAGATTACAACTGTCAAACATGGAAAATGAGCAGGCTGCTATGCTGGGCATGGCTGATCCAGCTCCTGATGGTTCTCTATGTTCTCTTGCCTGCTCCCCTCTTTCTTGAAAGGTGGCTGACATGGTTTTCATGGTCACCTCTACAGGGGGAATCTGATTCTCATAAGAACCCATTACATGTAGTTTCAGGAGACAGAAATCTCATTCTTAGATGCCCACCACTATTTGCTCCCATCCTTTGAGGTAAGGGTCAGACCAGACTCAGAATCCTGTGGGAATGAGTCTAGGGACAGGGTCTTGGCTTGTCACCTTTGTAGTAGGAGAAGCAGAGGATTCCAGACCATGCCAGAGATGCCTTAGAGCTCAGCCTCTTGAGTCCATAGCTGAGCAGGGACCTTGATCTTGAAACAGACAGGTGAAATTCATGGGTCAGTGAGTGCTACTAAATTTGGTGCAGTTCTAGATGATTCCAAAGCAGTTTAGAGGAGTCCAGCCTAGTGGGAAATGGTTGTAGTGAATAGATCTTCCAGGTCCTGTGTTTGGCACCACTGAGTCCCCTAAGTAGGAGGAAGAGGCCCCTGCCCTACTCACTTCAGCTTCATAGCTTGTCCAGAAGGAGCCAATGACTCTAGCACCACACCAGGGAGGTTCTGAGGTACACTCTGATCTGGCCCTACAGAAGGCCTGACCTTTGAGCATGTGACAGTAAGAAGCAGAAAGAGTGTTTCTATGAGGAATACTGAGCAAAGGAACATCATATGAAATACTCCCTACATTTTAAGTCAGTGCATCTATTCTTGTAAAATTAGACTTTTTTGCAGGCATACATGGATTAAAGGGATGAAGGAAATCTATCTTTTGATGTAAAAATGGGTGTTGTGGGTTTTTTATTTTTTATTAGTTACACATGACAGTACAATGATCTTGACAATTCATACATTTGAATCAAATGGGGTATAATTTCTCATTTTTCTGATTGTACAGGATGCAGAATAACCTGTATGACCAAAATGTTGTTTTTTGATACACTCAATTCTTAAGTTCACATGAGTAATAAGTAGGATAAAGAGTTCAATATTCACGGATAATGGAGGACCTTTGCTCTTGTAGGAGATTTGGGTGGACTTAAGTGTGGCCAGCAGGAAGCATCCAAGATGACCTCAGGTTCCATCAGAAACTGGATTGGATTTTGGATTCCTGGAGGTTTTACTGGGCTGCTTCTGAAGCCAGTGAGTGGATCTCAGGGAATTAAGGTCAGTCCTCTGGCACCTACTTAGTTGTAAACGAGGCTGATCATCCCATGGTTGTTTGCTATGGTGCCCTAAGGCTTCTCTCAAGCTGATGGGGACAGAAGCTTCTGGCTATGTCCCTGGGTCTGGACTAGGCAGGATCTGACATGTGGTAGAAGTGGGACCCTGGGCTTACAGAAGGAAAGCCTTGGAGCAGGGGACAGAGGGATGGGTTATCATGGATTAAAGGCAGGCATGATGAGGGGGTGCTGCAGAGGGATGGAGGATCCTGATGACACAGTTGGGAAGAAACTGGAGCAGGCATGGCCAGGTTTTCCTCTCTGCTAGACCTCAGAGTAACCCAGGCAGTCAAGGACATCTCCTACAACTTAAACCCTCTGAAAGACACCACTGGGGAACTCTCACATATTCATTTCTATCCCAGTGGAGACAAGTCCTACAGAACTGAGATGGTTGACCCGATACCTCCCTACCCTATAGCTGAAGATATGTGTGTCTGTTTTTTTCTGGGAATATCACATGCTCTCCTTTCAACTGGTCCTTTTCATCCCGCAGAGTGTTTGTTGGAGCTGAGGACTAAGGTGACCAGTGTCAATTTCACTGTTGGTCACAAAACATTTGTGCTCAGGAGGATGAGGGAGTAAACTACAATATTTTGCTTTGGGACATTCCTGAAAACTGATTTCCCAGGTAAACAGCTGGGTTCATTGAAGAAATAGTTCTTACCTGAACAAACAGCTACCATATCAAATAGAATTTTAATCATTAACACCCAAAGCAAAATTCCCCAAGTCTAATTTGTACCAACCCTACCTAGTATAACACTAGTTACATGGATACACATCAAAACCCTCCTTGGCAAAAGTGCTTTGAACCTCCCCAGGACACATCTTCCAAACTTAGAACCATAACCCAACCTTTCTCTTCATAACTATAAATAAGACCCTGCCACAGTGAAATTCTCCTAATACTAAGATTCAGTTTTGTATAATTGATAACTTGCTGTGGCCTATGGGACTGGCAGATCAAGTCAATAAGAATGACATGCTCAGGTTCCAGTGGAATCAACTCATCCTGGGGAGGTGCAGGTGTCTTCCCTTCATCTCTCAGGAATATCTAGACAGGGATGGAAGTACCCTTCCTCCACAGCATGTGGCATGCTCTCTGCTGTCAGGGTGCCAGAGCAGAAAGAGGCCTTTGGTGCCAGGCTGGTGGCAGGTTTTTGTCTCACTTCCCTGTCTGCGTGTGTCACTGTGAGCAGCACCACTATCCCACACCTGACAGTAATAGTCAGCCTCATCTCCAGCCTGGGCCCCGCCGATGGTCAAGGTGGCTGTGTTCCCAGAGTTGGAGCCAGAGAATCGGTCAGGGATCCCTGTGGGCAGGGTGCTATCATAGGAGATGACAAGCAGAGGGGCCTGTGCTGGCTTCTGCTGGTACCAGTGCACACTTTTACTACCAATGTTGTTTCCTCCACAGGTGATTCTGGCCATTTGTCCTGGGGTCACCGATACTGACGATGGCTGAGTCAGCACATAAGAAGCTACAGAGCCTATAAGGAAACAAAAGGATAATGAGGACTAATGGTGATAGACACTTCCCATGAGGTGCCCAGTTTCCCCCTATCCTGAAAGAGCTTCAGGAAATCTATAGAAACAAGGACATTCCCTGGCATCAAAATCAGCCATAGTGGCCTATGAGCCTTATTGGAGAATGGAGATTTGAACCCATGAGCAAGCCCAACCCCTTTCCTTCTCAGGCTCACACAAGCCAGAGAGCACAGTGTTGGAAATTCAGCCTAAAGTCTCTCCTGCAGCAGGTCCTGAGCACCATCCTTCCCACCAAAGACAAAGCCCTGTTGAGCTCAGAATTAAGGCCAGGTTAGCTATGCAGGAGCCTTGGGCTGGGGTGTATGTTGGGGCCTGGGGGCAGCACCTGTGTAATGAGCCAGGAGGCTGAGGAGAAAGGCTATCCAGGTCATGGTGTCCCTGTAGCTGCTTCTGGAATCCGACGCTGATCTGTGTTCACTCTGGCCTCTCTTATTTCTTTGTTGGGGACAGCTGCCTGTTATGCAAATCAGGCCAGCTTGGGTCTGCTACTGGAGGAAGCTGTGTGATGTCCAGAGAAGGGGTCATCCCTAGGGAGTCAAAGAGTGGGAGGGGCAACTCTGAAGAATTACCCCCAGCTCACAAAATGCTCCTTTATGTTCCCAATTTCATGGCCATGTCTCTATCCCAGGTCTTTTTCTAGCCGGGAATCTGGGCTGGCCTGGTTTTATAATGTTGAGTCTGTCTTTGTCATCAAAGTCAACTGTTTGGTTGACAATGCAAGGTTTTATCAGCAATGGGATCCTGTCCCAGATGCAGCTCCTAGGCTTTGTGGGTCAACAGAATTCTTCCATAAGTGTACCTGGTATCTTAAAATCCAATGGGGTGCTATATCTCTCTGTCCTTGGTGTGAATGCCACATGCAGATTTGGGTTCTCTGCCTCACATCTCCTTATGGCTATAGGCAGGTTCTACACCTATCCTGCAATACTACTAGGTACAGAGCTTCTGCATGAATGGTAGCCTGGGGAATACTGGACCTCTGCCATATCACAGGGACATTCTTCAAAGATCAGATCAAGGAGACACAGGCATCAAAGAATATTTACATCATCGTTATTTCCCATACTTGGAGAAAATCCAGAATTTCCTCCAGGTCTCATGTCATGGTCACTAATCCTTCTGTATATGAAATCTCCCTTCCAGGATGAGAGCTGGTGTTTGGGAAATGTGTGGCAGGTCCAGAGTTTAGCTCAATGAGATGAGCTGGGTGTGAGGAGGTGTCAGGAAAAGCAGGAAGATTTCCTGTGCAAACACCTAACAAATAAGAAAATTCTAGAAGAGCTAGATATGAAAGAAATGAAGAACCAAAAAAAATTGAACTTGTTTCAAAGACGACATTGTAGAAAAATGACACCTTTTTCTCTAGATCTCAGGGAGGGTCACTACTTACCCTCCTGTGTGTTTGAATCCTGAAGTCCAAGCCCAGCCCATTCCTAGGGGGCTTTGTCAGGTGGTTCTCAACTGCCCCCTAGTGGCCACTCTAAACTGGCTGCTGTATGTCAGGGCATCCTTAGTCCAAGGGCAGATTCAGAACCTGCCCCTCAGGCCCAGGTTTTCTTGATCTTTGGCCAAGGGAGGAAATTCATCTTATTACTATGGATGTTACCATTCTCAGGACCAAGAAGGAAAGGCTCACATTACACAGGAAAATATGAACAGGTACATTTGGTAGAGGAAAGTCAGAATCCACCTGAGTTATCTCTGCATGATTTTTACGGTGATGAGTGCTCATGGAAGTGGTTCCTGGTCCTGGTGCTGGGTGAAACTGGACTCAGGAACTGGCTCTTCCTAGTGTCAGCTGCAGGTGCAGAGTCAATGTGAGTGATAAGAAGCACAGACACAGAAAGGAGCCCCTTCACGCCAATGCTTTTTCAGACCTACTATGGTCTCCACCTGCTTCCGGAGTTCAGCAGGAACATGATGCATCCTTTGCTCTAGGAGTTTCCATCTGCTAACTGAGGCTGTGCTTTGGACACACCTAGTGTGCAGTTTAATAGTCTGTCCCACCCACCAGAGCCTGTGCTTTGTCTCTTCTCTTTCTTGAAAATCCAGACACTTTTTCTAAAATAAGCAGCTAGCATTGACCATTATGTTGGTCCCCTCACAATGCCACTTTCTTCTCCCATCATCACAAACCCAGTCTCTTCCCCCACTTCATAGACTCTACTGTCCCCACACATGTGCTGTGATTTCTCACAAGTCCTGAATGCAGCTCCAGTGACACATCTGCAGGGAGAGTCCCAGCCATAGGTTATATCCCAGCCTGCCTGTCACTCTCTCTCTAATCATTATGTTAATTATCTGCATATCATACCCTTGCATGGTAATTTCACTAATATTGTTAGTAAAATTACAGCACAGAACCATGACTGGAACACTCAGTTGACCAGATTTTCTTGTCAGTGCAAGTCTGCACCTGTGAGAAAGAGAAATATATTGGATTTTGTGTCATTTGGCTCCTTAACTACAGGTGGGATGACTGGAGCTGCATGACCAATCCTGGGGTCTCAAGTTAGAATGGAAGGCTCACTAGGTAAGGATGGTGAAAGAGAAGCTGAAAAAGGCCCCAGGTCACACAATGAATAGGTGAGTAAGGGAGCCAGAAAACATTATGCCTCCATTTTTTAAAATTTTTCATAAGGTAAGTATTTATTTCTAAGTGCTTTGTTTTTTGGAAGTAAAAAAAAAAAGCCTCCATATGCTCATGAGTCTGTTTTCATGCATGTATTCTTGCATTTTAAAAAATCCCATGACCCACTAGGAAAATAATTAGCACAAATAAATCAATTCACTACAACAATGTTAGTGAAAGAAACAAGCAGCGGTAATGATATGCAGACAATTAACACAGTGATTAGAGAGAGCACGACAGGCAGCCTGGGGCATAACCTGAGGCTGGGACTATATCTACACACGTGTCACTGGAGCTTACCTCATGACTGGTGAGAAATCACAGCACATGTGTGGGGACAGCAGAGTCCATGAAGTGGGAGAAGAGACAAGGTGTATGATGATGGAAGAAGAATGTGACAATGTGAGAGGACCAGAACTGTAACCTGTTTAGTCCAAGACACTATTAACTCCTAAGGAGGATTTTGATAGCAGGGCAAATGCATTCAGAGCTGTTGATGGGGAAATTTCTAGGTAATAAACTCAGTTGGATGACATCTGAGAAATACATTATGAACCTTAAGTACAGGAAGAGACAGGACACAGTGGTTTCCCCAGTTACTTCCCTGCTTACCTGGGACTTGATGTAACTAGAGGGTAGTTGCTGGTTCTTCTCCTCTACCCTGTGCTCACCATGCAGCCAGGTGGGAACTTAGGCTAGAGCCTGTGCCTCCTGTCCTGGAGCAGGTATTGAGTGTCTTCTGGTGTCTGGTGAGGGACACAATAATGTTTTCCTTGACAAGCTACACATTCCCTGACCTGAGAGCATGGAATATGGGGAGTGTACTTCATATGAAAGAAAAAAATTCCAATGTCACTCAGGGAAGAGATGAGAAGGGTAAAAGCATCTAGACTCCCAATAATTACGTTCCCTGGGCTATGTAAGGTTGTGGAAATATCCTCAGCCAAAATATTAGGATCCTGAAGCTTCATCTTCTGATTAATCAGCTGCGTGTAGGGAGTGCTGCTACCCATCACATGGGCCTGGACAGACTATATGAAGTGCATCCATCTTTCTGTACCATTCCCAAAGACAAACTATCCAGAATAGAAAAAACTACAGCAGTAATTTCATGGACATTTACCCAAACATTTCCCTGAATTATCATTTAGGCTTTGTGTATTTGATACAAACATCATCTATTGTCAAATCAGGGTCTATTAGCATTGAAGGTAAATCTAATAGTCAGTGGTATTTTGTGCAGTAAATTATATGTAGTTTGGTTTTTTTCCTGTGTAGCCCAGAACTTCCACAAATTAGACATCAGTTTATTTGGAAGTCTAGAAGGTGTAGCTAGAGACTTTTTATTTTTTAAAAATGTCTATAATGGTATATCTATATGATCTTAAAACCTGAAGGTAACCTTGGAAAACCATTTCTCCTAGGAAGTATGAAGAATATAACCTGGATATAATATTATTAGGGGTTTTAGAAGGCATTTTCATATACAGGACAAATCTAAATATGGCTTTGCAGATCCCATGGTAATACATCTATTCTAGCTTCTGATCTCTCTCTCTCTCTCTCTCTCTCTCTCTCTCTCTCTCTCTCTCTCTCTCAACTTTGGATTAAAATTGGGGGCACTCAACCACTGAGCCACATCCTTAGCCCTATTTTGTATTTTATTTAGAGACAGGGTCTCACTGAGTTGCATAGCATCTTTCTTTTGCTGAAGCTGGCTTTGCACTCACAATCCTCCTGCCTCAGTCTCCTGAGCCATTGGGATTGTAGGCAGCACAGTGCCCTCTTAGATTCTGATCTCTTTCAATGACTTGTCTTTGCATAAAAGTGTCATTCCAACCCAGAATTTAACTTTTCAATAAGAAACATGTGCCTGTGTTGTGCTGTACAGTGTTTTTAATTGTGATCAGAATTGGGAGGCTCATGAACATATCTCCTTGGTTGTGGGAATGAGGTGGATTATGTTCTTGATAACATCTAAGAGACATTGGGATACTGCCTAATGGCATGGGCTATTGGGTGATCTTGTATCAAGCACAATTTTTGGGGGGCACATCAGCCCTTCTAATCCTGAGGATTTTACAGGTTGGGCTCATAATTGTTTGTCTTAATCTAATACCAGTTCTGAGAAGAAAGTCAGAACCCAGGTCTCCCTTCTCATACACTAATGGAGGGAAGAGCGTGTTGATATGTAACCAGGCTCTCTGGAGTCCTTCCATTCTGGAATCTGTGAACTAGTTTCTACAAATCAGCTTATGGAAGTGGCAAGACTTTGGATTTAAGATCCAACTAATTTTTTGGGAAAACTACACTTCCAATAGACATCTACACTTCTCTGTATCTTGGCCATAGTGATAAACCAGCTGAGTGGATGGAGACCAAAGTCATGGTCATTGTTCAAAGGATGAATGAGATTCAGGCCTGGGTGGGGAAGGGCCTCTCTATTCTGTGCATCTATCTGTGTTTGTGTGAGACAGGGAGAGCTGCACTTACTATCATGTTCTATGCCACAGAAATAGTTAGTCTTGTCCCCAACATGGCCCTTCTGATGGTCATATTGGCTCTGATTCCCAAATTGGAGACAAATGATTGATCAGAGGTGATGTGGGGCCATATACTGTTATAGATGAACAGGGCCAGCCTGGTTTTTGTTGGTAGCAATGTGCCTTTTCATTCCCTAATATTCATTCAGAACAGAAAGTTCTGGAGGTCACTGACACTGTGGGTAGCTGAATCAGCTCTTATGAGGCTATGAAGCCTGCTAGGAAAAAAAAGAAGGGGGAGTAATGATAAAGGAAGCTCCCAAAAATTCCCCTGTCAGACTAGTCTGTTCTGTCTGGAAAAGATATTTTCTGTGGAGTGATGTCATGAGTCTTACAGGAAGCTGTGGCCATCACAGCTGACACTGAATAGATGTGGTGTGAGTCCCTCTGGTTCATACATGAATTGAGAACATGCTTCCCACTGGACAAGGTGGGACTTGTCCTTCTGGCATCTGTGAGAAGCTCCCTCCTTGTTCCCAGGTCTCTATGGTGAAAGGATGCTCTTCCATCTGTAGTTCCAGAGATGGGATCACTCCAGTCGAGTGACATATCTCTTCTATAGAGTACTACTGTCCTAGGATCATAAAAACTTCTCCTTTTCTGGGCATCAAATTCTCAGGGAATTTGATGGGAAAAGACTGTCTGTTTCTCAAGTACATCTCCCTGATCTCCCAAAGGAGGTGCCTACAAACCTAAAACACTCTGAATCCATCTTCATTGCAGTATACGTAGAATGGAGCCCAATCAGAATTCACTTTGCCTCATGATTTTTCCAAAGATTACATTTGCCCCCCTCAACACCTGCTGCTGCCTCTGCCACTCTCCTCTCCTTGCTTCTTAAGCTCCAGTGGTGACAGGAGATGGAAGCTACTTGACCATCCACAGTTGAGCCCTCTATTTTTCTGTAGGTGCTGGGGAGAAACAGCAGTATCCAAAAGGCAGCAGTTTCTCTGAACAGTTCCATTTGGTTAGCTTTTGAATTCTAGAATATTGTTACTTGAAATCCAGGCCTTTGAGGTTTGAATTCACTGGTTCTGTGATGAGAAATACCTGCCAAACAGGAGGTCTCTCCACATGCCCACCATCCCAGCACCTAGCAAGCAGTTTGCCATTTTTTGGAAAGTGATCCAGTGTTCCCCCATTCATCTCTTGGTGTGTTTCCTCTGCTATGTCTCTGGATTTTCCTGTACAGCTGGGAATCAATGTTCCCATGTCCTGTTCATAAAACCTTGTCCAGAGGTACTGCCCTTGTGTAAAATTAGGCATCTTGTAAGACACACAGATCAATTCTCATAGCATCTGCAAGGGTTGGGCTATCACTTCTGGGTGGAAAACAATGAGCTGGAAGGAAGTCTAAATTTCTCACTAGAGGAATACAGAACCTCTTGTGAAACCAGGCATTGATGGGGCATCAGCTGTCCAGGTGCCAACCCTGGCCTTTCTGAAACCATGTTTCTGAGGAAGACCAAGATTTGGTATAAGGTTCATGTCTGAATGTGTTGATTTTATAAGTCTTAGTAGGAATGCAATGTCATTGACATTGAAAACCCTTACAGGTGGACAAACAGGAAAAAAAGATATATAAAGAGGAAACAGAAGCAGACAAGGAAATACAACTTATTGTTTGAAAGGCTTGAGCTACTATTCTTCATTCTTTCTCTTCCAAGCCAGTTCTGACTTCTAGGCCTGCCATGTACCAAGGCAGTTCTCCCAGAGCTGCCACTCTCAAATTTCTGATAAATCTGCAAATCTCCATTCACAATTTTAAACTGACTGAAAATCCATGCACTTTTGAAAATTGCCCTATGCCCTATTATTTCATCCATAAGTACATCCTTTTAGAATAGCTGTAGTAAAGGGAAATAGAAAACCTAAGATAGAAGGTACTTTCCCAGGAACCTCAAATATCAGATTGTTCATTTTAAATGCTTTCTGCATTTTACTTTAGTTCCTCTATTCTTGTGAAATTTAGACTTTTTGTGCTGGTATATATAGATTAAATGGATGAAGGAATAAACTCATTTCTTTGATACTCTCAGTTCATATGAGTAATGAGGAGAATTAAGGGTTCAATACTCACTGGATGATATAGGCCCATTAGTCTTGTAGGACTTGGTGTGAGATCTGGACAGAAGGAGGCATCCAAGATGACCTCATGCTCCATCAGATCCTGAAGTGAATTTTGGACTTCCTGGAAGTTTTATTGGGCTGTTTCTAGAGTCAGTGTGTTGGTTTAGGGAACTCAGGTCAGTCCCCTGGCACCCAGTTAGTTGTGGAGGAGACTGACCTCCTTAGAGGTGTTTTCTCTTGTGCCCTAATGGCTTCCCTGAAGCTGATGAAGAGAGAAGCTTCTGGCTACTTCTCTGGATCTGTAAGCATGGCTTACAATGGAGTAGAGCACAGACCCTGGGCTTGCAGAGGGGAAGACTTGGAGCAAGAGACAGAAGGATGGTAAATCATGCTTGAAAAGCAGGCATAATGAGAGCAGGTGCTGCAGAGGTATGGAAGGGCCTGAAGACACTGCTTATAAGGAACTGGAGCAGGGATGGCCAAGTTTCCTGCCACACTAGACCTCAGAGAAGCCAGGAAGTCATGGACCTGGGAAGGACATTTCCTCCAACTGGAACACTTCCAAGGACACCATTGGAAGAGTCTCACATATTCATTCCTGACCCACTGGAGAGTCCCATGGTACTGGGATGGTTGATAAAGCACCTCTCTACCCTCTAAGTACTGTTTTTCTCTTGGAATGTCACATGCTCTCCTCTCAACAGGTCCTTGTCATCCTGCAGAGAGTTTTTGTAGGGGCTGAGGACTTAGGTCACCAGTGCCAGTTTCACTGTTGGACACAGGACACTTGTGCTCAGGAAGATGAGGGAGTCAACTGTCATTCTTTGCTATGGGACATTCCTGAAAACTGATTTACCAGGTAACAACTGGGTTCACTGAAGAAAAGGTTCTGACCTGGGCAAACAGTGATATTATCAAATAGAGTTTAATAATCACCCCCCACAGCAAAACCCCCATGCCTAGTGTGTATCCACCCTACCCAGTACAGTGCTGGCTACATGAATACTCCTCAAAACCTTCCTTGACAGACCTGCCCTAGACCTCGCCAGGACACATCCTCCAAATCTGGAACCATCCCCTGTCCTTCTCCTTCTTAACCATGAATAAGACTCTGCCACAGTCAAATTCTCCTTAATGCTAATACTCCTTTAAAAAATGATAGTATAAATAATGTCAAAGTACATGGAATGCGTGGAGAGAGACAATGTTTTCTTTTCCTTTATTTTTGCATTACAATTCTTAATACACCATTATACCAGAATTTATCATATCTCTGATTATATATGATGCATGTTGACACCAAATTCACATCTTCATACATGTATGAGAGAGACAATGTTATAGCAAGGAACCAGGAGATAGAGTAAACCACAAAGCAACAGCAGCAGAGGGGAAACCTATTAGAGGGATTAAAAGAAGATTGTTATCAAGGAACAAAAGAGTAGTGATCTACAAGTCATAGCAAGTAATCTGTCCCCTCATATAAAACACAGAGGGGAAAGTTATAATTTGTTATTATTTTAATCAAAAAGGACTTCTATGTTCAGGTCTTGCATGTAAGAAGCTTCCATGTTGTCACACAGACTAATAATCAAAGGCCACATACACCAAATTCAACAAGTCCTGTGAGATGGACCAGAGATCAGTGATCACCTCACAGCTGATCCACCTATCACTGTGCAGGATACACTCTATTCTCTAGGTGACAACTATAGAGACCTTGACAGCATTAGTTGCTCATGGAGAACCAATAGAAGAAAACTTATTGGCCTGTTTCTGTATTCAGATTTAACCAGATTCCTGTTCTATTGTCCTTACCTGCAGGAGCCCCTGTTCCCACTACTTAGCCCTCTCTCTCTGCCCATACCCTCTAATTCTAAGGATTCCTGGGCCCTTCCTGTCTTAATCCATGACTCAGGCTGATATCTGAGTCTCGATGTTCATGCCTTTATCATCAAAGGCATAGCTGCTTCCCTGTGTTAGTGGCCAGAAAAGTGCCCCAAAATCTTTCCTAAATGAGATCCTCCTATGAAGTATCCTCATCAGTCTTTATCATTATTTCCAGTGCACTGATTGAAATTAATCTTTTAAAAGTATTTCATTGTTCTGTATGCATGCTCCAATACTTGAAGAAAGAAGACTTGGTTCATCTTGATCCATTCCATGTTCTGAACCCACACTTGGATCATCAGGAATAACTGGTGATGGATACCAGAGAAAGGAGGGAGGAGCTGAGCTGTTTGCCTGTGCAAGGGTCTAACAGGACTTATTTGATTTGGTATATGTGGCCTTTGATTATTAGTCTGAGTGACAATGTGCAAGCATCTACTCCACAGACTAGGTCTCTAATGACCACTTTCTCCAACGCAGTCCCATAGTAGGAAACACATATCAGTGAAGGTCTGTGCCACTCTCCTGTGTCCCAAATCAATGCCAACCTGTCTTCTGCTCTTACTCTCTGCTTCACTTTCTCCTGCTCCAGCACTTACTGGAGGGACTTAAGCCTATCCATTGTCTCAGACAACTGTTAAGGAATGGAACAAGCTTTGAATGTCTTTAGGTTCTGTAAACTAGGTAAAATCAGTTACTGTGTCTCACCTTTTGGGAAACAAGTCTATATTTATTCACTTGTTTAAAGAATTCTTGGATATATTTTTTATGTATAAGTGTACTCAGTTACCCATTTTAAGAGGAGTCCTAGGTAGAAATTGGTTTGGGGTCACCATTGTAATCATGAACTGTTGGCAATCACAGAGGGAGAAAAGGTATACACACACAACATGTCTTCCTTCTTGAGCAAAAGGATCCTTTGGCAAAAAAAAAAAAAACTTATTCTATTGAGAGATGCAGGGCCATCCTGGACAAGTGTTCAGGTGTCTGAGGGAAGAGGTAATCCTGGCTAAGAACACAGTTACAACTAAAATTCTGTCTGGTATACCTCACTTGACTTTGATGACTAAGACTTAAAGGAAGACAGCATCTTTCAGTTTGTCCTCATTCCCTCAGTAATGTCCTCAGAATTTCTCAGTGGTTATTACTTCACCAACAGATGTGCTCATGAAGAGCAAAAGCAGAGATGTTGACTGAGTAGTTCCATGCAGGTCAGTACAGGGAATAATATGGAAATAATATGGGAATAGGAGGTAACAAGGTTGAGGATTTCCCTCAGAACTACTGTCACTGTACCAAATGGGCATCTTCATAGTGTCCTGTCCCTAATGTAAGAATTTACAAAGAGTTGCATATTCAGGTAAAATACCGTACAGCAAAGAAGAAATTATTATTGGCCTTAGACAATGAGTAGGAAATTTTGTTTCCTTTTACACTTCATGGTTGAACAAAAGAGGAACTGAGATATAACTGGATTCTCATGGCCCTGTTGCCTGAAGCTGTCTCTGTGCAGGGCTGAGGAAGAAACTTCTGAGTGAATAGGAACATGTGAGCTCAAGTCACATTTTGCACCCATTCCCCATGAACTTGGAGCACTGTGTAAAGTGCTGCTGCTTGTATATGAGCAGCAATAATAATAAGCCTCATCCTCAGCCTGAAGGCTAGAAATAGTCAGAGAGGCTGAATTGCCAGACTGGGAGCCAGAGGAGCGATCAGGTACACCGGAGGGATGATTAGTGGCTCCATAAATCAGGATTTTGGGAGATGCTCCTGGGATATTTCGATACCAGGAGACATTATTACAAACCTCAATATCATTGCTGGTTCCAGTGCAGGAGATGGTGACTGGCTGTTCTATAGACCCAGAGGCTGATGGAGGTTGAGTCAGAGCAGACTGGGACCAGGAACCTGAAAAGATAGAAAAACACACTCTGTTTTTTTATTGCTGATCCTAGATGAACCAGAGCTGGGGAAGATACATTAGCCCTGATGTTCCTGTGTCCCTTCCCTGGGGAATCACCTGTGCCCTGAGTGAGGAGGGTAAGGACAAGCAGAGCCCAGGCCATGGTGGTGATGCCCGAAGAGTCTGCCTCCTGAGCCCCAACACTGGGCCTGGCTCCACAGACCTCTCTTATCCCCTCCCATGACTCAGAGGAGGGAGGGACTTCCATGAAAATCTGTTTCTAGCACCTGCCTCTCCTCCTCCAACACTTAGACACCTTGCTTGGATTCTGGATACTTTTGCCTTACTGGTCAAAAGTTTAGCTGAGGGGATTAAAATTGTTTAATGTGCATTTATTTTCTCAATCAGGATAGACTGAGCTTGTGGCAGTGCTGAGGAATTAGAGCCCCTTTGGGATGTCCCTAACTTTCCAGTAGTGGAGGTTCTATGAATGTCACATAAAGATTCCCAGGACTTCTGTGTGCTGTGTCAGATATCCTGAGAACATAGTATCAGGATGGTGGATAGGCCCATTCTCTCCCCTTCTCAGGAAGAGATATGGCTGGGAGAACCACACATGCTCCTCAATCTGCTCAAGTTCTCTTGGCCCTTTGTGTTAGGATGTATGTTTAAATATTGCTGAGTCCTCTGCCTTGGGATAAAAATTGGGGCTGGATTTGATGATGAGACCTGTTGTTATTGATAGGTCTTCTGGAAAATGGTGCATTGTAGTTCAACATGTTTAGAATTGGCTCCCTACTTCTTTAGAGATAATGAGGGGAAGCACCTGTTTGCACCACATGACTATTCATGGTAAACTACAGCTTCTGCTCTTCTCACTCCAGATTCTCACTGCCCACTGGCGGACTCACATGGAGGGTATAAGACTCCTGGAAAGGAATAGGAAAGGAGCTGGATAATCTGCTGTGCTTCCTGTCCTCAGTCCCACTCCATCTCCCAATCTCTGGCTCCTTACTTGCCCCCGGTGCCTTCCAGTCTACCCCAGGTTCCTCTTCCTTTTTTTTTCCATTTTTTTTTTGGTGCATTATAGTTGTACATAATGACAGGATTTGTTCTTATATATTTGCACATTCACAAATATAACAATTAACTCGGCCATTATCATTCCCCAACACTTCCTACCTTCCTCCTCTCCTCCCACCTCTTGTTCTTTTCCTCTACTGATCCACCTTGGCTTTCCATTACATCCCCTCATCCCACCACCCTAACTTGTTTTCCTTATTTCCTCTCCAGCTTCTTTGTGTTAGAGAAAACATATAACTTTGACCTTCTAAATTTGGTTTATTTCACTTTACACTAGAGTCTCTACTTCCATTGACTTTTCTACAATGAACATATTTTCATTTTCTATGGATGAATAAAGTTCTATTGTGTATAAATAGCACATTTGCTTCATTCATGCACCTGTTGATTGACACCAAGGCTGGTTCCACAGTTTGGCTATTGTAAATTATGCTGCTGTAAACATGGGTATGCATGTATCACTATAATATTATAAATTTAATTCCTTAAGATAAATATGAGGAGTGGCATAGCAGGATCTTATGATGGTTCCATGCCTAGTCTTTTGAGGAACTACCATACTGATTTCTATTCTAGTTGTACTTATTTACCATCCCACTAAGAGAGTAAAATGTACTTTTTCTCCACATCCTCTCCATCATTTATTATTTGTATTCTTGATGATTGCCATTCTGATTGATGTAAGATGAAATCTCAGTGTAGTTTCGATTTTTATTTCCCTAATTAGTAATGATTTTAATGATTTTTTCATAGATTTGTTGACCATTTCTTTTTTTAGAAGTGTCTGTTTGTTTGATTGCCCATTTATCCCATTGATTTATCTGATTTTTTGATTTTAAAGAGTTTTGAGTTCTTTATGTAGTCTAGTTATTAATCCTCTCTCAAAATAGTAGCTAACAAAACTTTCTTTTTTTTAATGTTTTTTATTATTAGTTGTTCTAAACATTACAAAGCTCTTGACATATCATATTTCATACATTTGATTCAAGCGGATTAGGAACTCCTGTTTTTACCCCGTAAACAAATTGCAGAATCACATCAATTACACATCCACGTTTTTACATACTGCCAAACTATTATATGTTCTATTCTGCTGCCCTTCCTATCCTCTATTATCCCCCCTCCCCTCCCCTCCCCTCCCCCCTCCTATCTTCTCTATCTACCCCATCTACTGTAATTCATTTCTCTATCGTTTTTCCCCCTTTCCCCTCACTTCCTCTTATATGTAATTTTGTATAACAATGAGGGTCTCCTTCCATTACCATGCAATTTCCCCTCTCTCTCCCTTTCCCTCCCCCTTCTCTTCCCTGTTTATTTATTTATTTATTTATTTATTTATTTATTTATTTATTTATTTATTCTTTTTTTTATAATTTTTATTGTTGGTTGTTCAAAGCTCTACATAGTTCTTGACATATCATATTTCACACTTTGATTCAAGTGGGTTATGAACTCCCATTTTTACCCCGTATACAGATTGCAGAATCATATTGGTTACACATCCACTGATTTACATATTGCCATACTAGTGTCTGTTGTATTCTGCTGCCTTTCCTATCCTCTACTATCCCCCCTTCCCTCCCCTCCCCTCCCCTATTCTCTCTCTACCCCATCTACTGTAATTCATTTCTCCCCCTTGTTTTTTTTTCCCTTTCCCCTTACTTCGTCATGTATGTAATTTTGTATAACCCTGAGGGTCTCCTTTCATTTCCATGCAATTTCCCTTCTCTCTCCCTTTCCCTCCCACCTCTCATCCCTGTTTAATGTTAATCTTCTTCTCTTGCTCTTCCTCCCTACTCTGTTCTTAGTTACTCTCCTTATATCAAAGAAGACATTTGGCATTTGTTTTTTAGGGATTGGCTAGCTTCACTTAGCATACTCTGCTCTAATGCCATCCATTTCCCTGCAAATTCTATGATTTTGTCATTTTTTAATGCAGAGTAATACTCCATTGTGTATAAATGCCACATTTTTTTTTATCCATTCGTCTATTGAAGGGCATCTAGGTTGGTTCCACAGTCATGCTATTGTGAATTGTGCTGCTATGAACATCAATATAGCAGTGTCCCTGTAGTATGCTCCTTTTA
The DNA here is from genome assembly GCF_048772815.1 of Callospermophilus lateralis. Taxonomy (NCBI): domain Eukaryota; kingdom Metazoa; phylum Chordata; class Mammalia; order Rodentia; family Sciuridae; genus Callospermophilus; species Callospermophilus lateralis. The sequence goes on along the minus strand of NC_135305.1, from coordinate 125,118,233 downwards.
GGTCTTTAGGGATTAGACCAAGAAGGGGAATAGCTGGGTCAAAAGGTGGTTCCATTCCCAGTTTTCCAAGAAATCTCCATACAGCTTTCCAAATTGGCCGCACCAATTTGCAGTCCCACCAGCAATGTACAAGTGTACCCTTTTCCCCACATCCTCGCCAGCACTTGTTGTTTGACTTCATAATGGCTGCCAATCTTACTGGAGTGAGATGGTATCTTAGGGTGTATTGATTTGCATTTCTCTGACTGCTAAAGATGGTGAGCATTTTTTCATGTACTTGTTGATTGATTGTATGTCCTCCTCTGAGAAGTGTCTGTTCTGGTCCTTGGCCCATTTGTTGATTGGGTTATTTGTTTTCTTATTGTTTAATTTTTTGAGTTCTTTGTATACTCTGGATATTAGGGCTCTATCTGAAGTGTGAGGAGTAAAGATTTGTTCGAGTAAGTCCTGTTTGTTGATTCTAGCTATTAACTCTTGTGCTATGGATGTCCTACTGAGGAATTTGGATCCCGACCCCACAGGATGTAGATCGTAGCAAACTTTTTCTTTTATCAGACGCTGTGTCTCTAATTTGATATCAAGCTCCTTGATCCATTTTGAGTTAACTTTTGTGCATGGTGAGAGAAAGGGATTCAGTTTCACTTTGTTGCATATGAATTTCCAGTTTTCCCAGCACCATTTGTTGAAGATGCTATCCTTCCTCCATTGCATGCTTTTAGCCCCTTTATCAAATATAAGATAGTTGTAATTTTGTGGATTGTTTTCTGTGTCCTCTATTCTGTACCATTGGTCCACCCGCCTGTTTTGGTACCAGTATCATGCTGTTTTTGTTACTATTGCTCTGTAGTACAGTTTGAAGACTGGTATCGCTATACAGCCTGATTCACACTTCCTGCTTAGAGTTGTTTTTGCTATTCTGGGTCTTTTATTTTTCCATATGAATTTCATGATTGCTTTATCTATTTCTACAATTAATGTCATTGGGATTTTGATTGGCATTGAATTAAGCCTATAGAGATCTTTTGGTAATATCGCCATTTTGATGATGTTGGTTCTGCCGATCAATGAACAGGGTATATTTTTCCATCTTCTAAGATCTTCTTCTATTTCTCTCTTTAGGGCTCTGTAGTTTTCATTATATAAGCCTTTCACCTCTTTTGTTAGGTTGATTCCCAAGTATTTTTTTTTTGAGGATATTGTGAATGGAGTGGTTGTCCTCATTTTCATTTCTGAGGATTTGTCACTGATATAGAGGAATGCCTTTGATTTATGCGTGTTGATTTTATATTCTGCCACTTTGCTGAATTCATTTATTAGCTCTAATAATTTCTCTGTAGACCCTTTTGGGTCTGCTAGGTATAGAATCATGTCATCTGCCAATAGTGATAGTTTAAGTTCTTCTTTTCCTATTTTTATGCCTTTAATTTCTTTCATCTGTCTAATTGCTCTGGCCAGTGTTTTGAGAACTATGTTGAACAGAAATGGTGAGAGAGAATATCCCTGTCTTGTTCCAGATTTTAGAGGGAATGCCTTCAATTTTTCTCCATTCAGAATGATGCTAGCCTGAGGCTTAGCATAGATAGCTTTTACAATATTGAGGTATGTTCCTGTTATCCCTAGTTTTTCTAGATTTTTGAACATGAAGGGATGCTGTACTTTGTCGAATGCTTTTTCTGCATCTATCAAGATGATCATATGGTTCTTATCTTTAAGTCTATTGATGTGGTGAATAACATTTATTGATTTCCATATATTGAACCAGCCTTGCATCCCAGGGAATGAATCCTACTTGATCATGGTGCACAATTTTTTTGATATGTTTTTGTATCCGATTTGCCTCAGTCTCTGGCTGGGCACAAATCACGAGCCTCCACACAGCTTGTAGATTCAAATAGCAATTCTTTATTCCCGAACTCACACCGGCCGTCTACAAACACGTTCTGGGGGAATCCACGTTCTCTGCCCAAAACCACAATCTGCCCAAATCCACTCCACTGGGCTTCTGTCTCCCAAATATACTGTCTGACCCTAAGAACTCAAGAGGAACTCAGCAGCAGGATACGCCCTATTCTAAAGGGGGAACACCCTAATCTCCTATTATGCTAAACTGCCCTATTCTAAAGGGGGAACACCCTAAACACGGATCCGCCCTGGTCCTTGAGCAAGGTCACCTTACATGCAATGTCCTGGAAAATGTCCTATTTCCATGAGTCCTTCCACTAAAGAAACATGGGGGTATGCTGGCAAGGAAATTGTCATACCTACTTGGCTGATGGCTCCCAGCATCTCCCCCCTTCTGATTAATTAAACAACAAGTAATGTGGCTTAAGGACCGTGCCTGGTAGGTTGTCCAGTTCAACATATGGTTCTTACCCGTCATTGGAATACTGACCTTTAGGCGTCAGCCTCCTGTCTTAGGTTGATACCACTGCAACTGGATCATACCCGTCACTGACTACCGGTCCAGCATACAGCCATACTTGTGGATAGGTCTATGCACCAGTGCGGGGGTGAGGTTCTTTGCCTCACCTCTGTTGGCCCCCAAATTTGGCCTTGGTGCCAGTGGGGGAGTGAGGTTAATGTGGCTTAAGGACCGTGCCTGGTAGGTTGTCCAATTCAACATATGGTCCTTACTCGTCATCGGAAAACTGACCTTTAGGCAACTGACCTTTAGGCGTCAGCCTCCTGTCTTAGGTTGATACCACTGCAATTGGATCATACCCGTCACTGACTACCGGTCCAGCATATAGCCATTGGCCCCCAAATTTAGACCATCACTAGTAGAAGGGAGGAGGATACCGAAATGCCACGACACCAAGCCAATTGACAGTTCCTTTGGAAAAATTGCATCATTGATGACACCATCAGCAAAGATATGTCAGCATTACCACAATTAACATGTGGTGCGCTGGCAAGGAAATAAAAATTGCATCACTGGTGACACCATCAGCAAAGATATGCCAGCATTACCACAATTTGCTGCACTAAACGTAGTTACATAGTCCAGGCAAGTTCTGCAAGCGGTTCAAAGTGGAGGAATCTATCAATATGTCCGTCTCCTCCCAAAGTCCGTTGCCTCCCAAAGTAAGTTGACTCCTTGATTGAGCATACTTGTTGAGTTATATTCATTGGGATGAAGATAGGAATTCTGGCAATGATGCTAAAAAGACATTATCCTGAAAAGAATTATTAAATATAATGAAAAGGAAAGGTGAAAGTAAACAAACAGATCGATTAACCTCCTTAAAAAAAAATCCTCAACAGCTGTTTACCTGATTTAAATTAGTAAACAAGCAGATCTGTTAACCACCTTTAAAAAGAATCCTTAACAGCTGTTTACTTAATTTAAATTAAGCCATTTAAATCACGTGAATAAAAAAGAATAATTCGGATCCATTTTCTCATGAACGCTCCTCATATATGAAATATGGACATACGCACACACAGACATACAACACAAAACACAAATGTGCAAACAAACGTACAACACATAAGATAATAATAAAGGCCTTGTAGCTTTACCTAGGTGAAATCTCCATTGCAATGGTTAAAAACTCCATAGTCAAAAAATAAAACTGATCAAAAAAAAAATCAACCTAGGTTTGTATGAGCTCAAAAAATAAAAATAGAGCCTTATGATGTGGAAAAATGCAATAATAAAATAGATATTGAAAAAAGCATCCTGGTTAATCACAGTCGCAGATGTAAGAATGGCCAAGCTGGAGTTCTGGATATCAGCTGTTATGGATTTGAGTCAAATCATCTTCTTTTCGATCTGTAGAAATCGTTTTGGTTAGTCTTTCTGGAATCCAAATCGGCTGCTGTTCTCCCTGTGGAAACACACAAACAGACCCCCGACTCCAGACAATCACTGGGTCAGGACCTTTCCATTGTCCTGTTAGAATATCTTTCCAAAGAACTTTAGGCTTATGCACATTTTTTGGATACATATGCCTTTCCACAGCACTAAGTCCTGATGAATCCAAATTTAAAAAGTTTAGAGTAAAAAGCGTTATTTTAAGTTTATCTTTGGGGGATATATACCCCTTCCCAATTCCCTCTTTTTGCTTTAATAAGTACGTTTTAATAGTTTGATGAGCTCTTTCAACTATGCCTTGTCCCTGTGGATTGTATGGAATTCCTGTTATATGAGTAATACCAAATGATGAGCAAAATTGTTTAAAAGAGGTAGAGGTATAGCCAGGACTGTTATCAGTTTTTAACTGTTTAGGAACGCCCACAGTGGCAAAATTTTGTAAGCAATGAGCTATAACATCTTTAGTTTTTTCTCCGGCATGAAGGGAGCCCATCAAAAATCCGGAAGAAGTATCAACTGTAACATGTAAATATTTTAATTTTCCAAATTCTGGCAAGTGTGTGACGTCCATCTGCCAAATATGGTTAGGTATCCGTCCTCTAGGATTGACTCCAAGATTAACTTGTGGTAAAAAGGTCACACAATTTTGACATTGTTTTATTATATGTCTGGCTTGTTCCTTAGTTATTTTAAAACGCTTTTGTAAAGTGTTAGCATTAACATGGAATTTTTTATGAAAATTCGTAGCTTCTTCTAGTGTAGAGAAAATATGTATGTCATGTGTAGTTTTATCTGCTAAATCATTGCCCAAACTAAGGGCTCCAGGCAATCCTGTATGTGCTCTAATATGTCCTATAAAGAATGGATCTTTTCTGTCCCAGATTAGACTTTGTATAGTGGAAAACAAAGAGAAAACAGTAGAAGAAGGGGAAATCCTACCAGCATCTTCAAGAGATACTATAGCATTAACTACATACTGAATATCAGAAAATAAATTAAATACAGAATCTTTAAACATTAAAAAGGCTTGTAATACTGCATTAAGCTCTACCTTTTGAGCTGATTGTTTGGGTACTAAAAATGTAAAAGTTTGATCAGGGGTAACTACTGCTGCTGTACCATTATTTGACCCATCAGTGAATATATTTGGAGCAATCATGATAGGGGTTTTTCTTGTCATTTTTGGAAAAACTACAGGATGCTTAGACCAAAAAGACAACAAAGGATTAGATGGTAAGTGATTATCAAATGAAACATTAGATATACACATGATTATTGCCCAAGTATTTAACTCATTAGCTAACTCATCAATTTGATCCATAGTATATCGAGTAATAATTTTATTGGGAGAAATTCCAAATACTCCTTTTGCTGCTTTTATTCCTTTGAGTATTAATTGTCCTATAGCCTCAGGATACCTAGTAAGAATAGTGTTAGGAGAATAAGATAAATGTATCCACAATAATGGACCTTCTTGCCAAAATACTCCTGTAGGAATATTTTTTGTTGGTAGTACAATAAATAATAAAGGCAAACTTATATCAATTCTATCCAAATGTATATTTTCCATATATGTTTCAATAATTTTCAATGCCTTTCTTGCTTTAGGAGTTAACATGCGAGGTGAGTTTGGATCTGATGGACCTTTTAGAATATCAAATAAAGGTCCAAACTCTCCTGTTGGTATGCCTAGATAAGGCCTTATCCAATTTATGTCTCCCAATAACTTTTGAAAGTCGTTAAGTGACTTGAGTTGATCTACTCGTATTTGAATTTTTGGTGGACGAACCATGGTTGAGGATAATAGAACTCCTAAATAATTAATTGGAAAATTTAACTGTACTTTATCTATTGCTATCTCTAGATTATAATTTTTTAATAAGTTTGTAAGTGTGGCATAACATTCCAGCAATATGTTTTTATCTTTATGTGCCAATAATACATCATCCATATAGTGAAATATTTGTAGTTCAGGATTTTGATTTCTAAGTGGCTGGATTGCTTTATTAACATATATTTGACACATAGTTGGACTGTTAGCCATCCCTTGAGGGAGTACTTTCCATTCATATCTCTGATCAGGACCTTCATGATTTAATGCAGGGATAGTAAATGCAAAACGTGGACTATCCTCAGGATGAATTGGAATTGAAAAAAAAAAAACAATCTTTAATATCTATGGCTAAAACATGCCAGGTTTTTGGCAAAGCAGACAATTGAGGAATCCCTGATTGAGCAGGTCCCATAATAACCATCTTATTATTAATGGCTCTTAAATCTTGCAATAATCTCCATTTACCAGATTTCTTTTTAATGACAAAAATGGGAGTATTATGGGGAGATATGGAAGGTTGTATATGTCCTTCCGCTAATTGTTGTTTGACCAGATCATGGGCTACTTTTATCTTTTCTTTAGTCAGGGGCCACTGAGGAACCCACACTGGTCTTTCTGATTTCCAAGTAATTTTTATTGTCTCAGTGGCCCTTTCTGAAAATCCAACCCATGTCTCTGTGTTTCTTGATCTATTTGAATTGGTGCTGCTATATCTTGTCCTTGTTTTCCTAATCTTTTTTCTTTCCTAAAACCTTGTCTAGCCCTAGTAGTGGGTGCATTAGGATTGATGTTATTTGTTAACGTCAAACCTAATTTATCTAGGACATCTCGTCCCCATAAATTTATAGGAAGATGATCCAATACATATGGCTGTATAGTTCCCTCACATTCTTCAGGATCCTTCCAATCTAATACCATTGCACTTCTATGGGGATTAGTAGCCACTCCTAGGCCTCAAAGCGTTTGAGTGACTTGTTGTAATGGCCAATGTTTTGGCCATTTCTGACTAGATATGATGCTAAGGTCTGCACCTGTGTCCAGTAGCCCACTAAAGTCGTGTCCTTGAATATTTAGTTTTAACATTGGGCGAGAATCTAAATTTAAAGACAACATAGCCCAATCTACACCTGTGGAGCCTAATCCCCTGGAACCTCTTTTTACACTATGACTAGGAAATTTATTATGTAGGCTGGGTATTATTAACAACTGTGCTATTCTATCTCCAGGTGAAATTACTGATATACCTCTTGGAGAACTAGCTATAATTTTTATTTCACCTACATAATCGGGATCAATTACCCCAGGACTTATCATAAGTCCTTTTAATGTAGATGAACTACGTCCCAATAATAAGCCTACTGTCCCTTGGGGAAGAGGTCCTTTTATTCCTGTGGGAATGATTTGAACTCCCATCTCTGGAGTTAGTACTGCTCTGGCAGAGGCGCAGATGTCCAACCCTGCGCTCCCTCGGGTTTGTCTGATGAGGGATTTAATGGACAATGTGTCCTGGGCACTACTCTGATGGTGTTGCTGGGTTCCTCCACTGCCCCGTATATTAGTGGTTGTGGGCCCCGGAGCATTGGGCCCCCTTGATCGTTTTTTGGCAATGGAGCCTGATGCCTTTCTCCATGATATCGTGGGTAAATACCTGGTCCTTGTCCGTTTTTTGATAAGGGAGTACCCTCTATGGTGGTTTGAGAACGGCATTCATTAGCCCAATGTCTCCCTCTACGGCATCGTGGGCAAATACCCGGTATTCTATTTCTTTGATACCTAGTTTTGTTAAATCCTCTTCCTATGGGGCAACTCCTTTTAAAATGTCCTGTTTGTTCACAATCATAGCATGTTTTTGGCCTGGCATCTAAAGCCTGTTGTACTGCAGCTGCCAAGACTTGCCCTTGTTCATTAATATCTCTACATAATTTAATATATGTGTTTAAATCTTCATGTCTCCATGGTCTAATAACCTCTCTGCAGCAACGATTTGCTTGGTCATAAGCCAGTTGTTTTATTAATGGCATTGCTTGTTCCGTATCCCCAAATATTTTGGCAGCCGTTTGAATTAGCCTATCTACAAAGTCAGCGTAAGGTTCATTAGCTCTCTGTATTACCTTAGATAGCTGACCTTGTAAATCTCCATGTCCTTGTAAAGTCTTCCATGCCCTAACTGCGTCTGCAGCAATTTGTGCATATATAGCAGGATCATTTTCAATTTGTTGCCGCTGACCCTCATAAGGTCCTTTCCCTAGCAACATTTCTAGATTTCTTTGAGGGTAACCGGCTGCTGCATTTCGCCTAGCTGTCTCTGCACAAAATTACTCATTGGCAACCTTCCATAACAAATATTGTCCTCCATTTAGCACAGATTTACACATGCTAGCCCAATCTGCTGGCGTCATGTCCAAGTTAGTAATGGACTCGACCATGCTTACTGTGAAGGGAGCTTGGGGACCATAGGTTGTTACAGCCTCCTTTAACTGCTTCACTGTTTTAAAATCTAAAGCACGGTGAATTCGCTGCCCTCCTGCCTGCTCAAATACAGGGCATGCTAATCTTCGAGGTCCTGTCTCAGGATCCCAATTATCAACTACGGGGTTTGAGGGCCACTCAGCTGTCTCTATTGGTGGGGCTGTTGGTTGAATTACACCCTCTTGTGATAAAACGGCGTTAGTAACAGCCTCCTGTTGTGGCCTTTTTGCTAACAACCCCTTTTCCTTTAAATTTTCTTCCTCTGTCTGACTAGCTCGAGAGACCTTCTCTTTTGCTTGATCTAAAATGTCTTTCTCCATGTTCTGAACCTCTAACAATTTACTTAACATCTTTTCAGTTTGTTTTAATCTACTATAAAGATAACGCAACCCAATAAGATAACACAAAACAAAACCGAAACTGAATGAAACAAATACGGAATAAAAAATCGTTGTATCAATTTTCTCTTCCTCAGGGCAGACAAACTTCAAACCTTTAGTCAACCATTTTTTCCAGTTTGCCTGAGAAATTTCTAGGGATAGGCAGCTTGAAAGAAAAACAAAATAAATCAAAAGAAGAACACATTGTTTTTTGAAATGGTCACCCATTCTCTCGCCTTCCCTCAGGGGCGAGCAATTTCACTTACCCCCAAGCTTCAGGCATTCCGCGTACGAGCCACCAGATGCCGCAGTCTCTGGCTGGGCACAAATCACGAGCCTCCACACAGCTTGTAGATTCAAATAGCAATTCTTTATTCCCGAACTCACACCGGCCGTCTATAAACACGTTCTGGTTAAATCCACGTTCTCTGCCCAAAACCACAATCTGCCCAAATCCACTCCATTGGGCTTCTGTCTCCCAAATATACTGTCTGACCCTAAGAACTCAAGAGGAACTCAGCAGCAGGATACGCCCTATTCTAAAGGGGGAACACCCTAAACACGGATCCACCCTGGTCCTTGAGCAAGGTCACCTTACATGCAATGTCCTGGAAAATGTCCTATTTCCATGAGTCCTTCCACTAAAGAAACATGGGGGTACGCTGGCAAGGAAATTGTCATACCTATTTGGCTGATGGCTCCCAGCACCAATTCACCAGAATTTTATTGAAGATTTTTGCATCTAGATTCATTAGAGATATTGGTCTATAGTTTTCTTTCTTTGAAGTGTCTTTGTCTGGTTTAGGAATCAGGGTGATGTTGGCCTCATGGAATGAATCTGGAAATTCTCCCTCTTTCTCTATTTCCTGGAATAGCTTGAAAAGTATTGGTGTTAGTTCTTCTTTAAAGGTTTCATAAAACTCTGCTGTATACCCATCCAGTCCTGGGCATTTCTTAGCTGGTAGTCTTTTGATGGCTTCTTCTATTTCCTCGATTGACATTGGTCTGTTTAGGTTGTCTATATCCTCCTGACTCAAACTGGGTAGATCATATGACTTAAGAAATTTATCGATGCCTTTACTATCTTCTATTTTATTGGAGTATAAGGATTCAAAATAACTTCTATTTATCTTCTGTATTTCTGAAGTGTCTGTTGTGATATTGCCTTTTTCATCCCATATGCTAGTAATTTGAGTTCTCTCTCGTCTTCTCTTCGTTAGCATGGCTAAGGGTCTGTCGATATTATTTATTTTTTCAAAGAACCAACTTTTAGTTTTGTCAATATTTTCAATTGTTTCTTTTGTTTCGATTTCATTAATGTCAGCTCTGATTTTAATTATTTCTTGCCTTCTACTTCTTTTGCTGTTGTTTTGCTCTTCTTTTTCTAGGATTTTGAGATGAAGTGTGAGATCATTTATTTGTTGTTTATTTTTTTTCTTTTTTTAAGGAATGAACTCCAGGCAATGAATTTTCCTCTTAGAACTGCTTTCATTGTGTCCCATAGATTCCGATATGTTGTGTCTATGTTTTTATTTATCTCTAAGAATTTTTAAATTTTTTCCTTGATGTCTTCTGTAACCCATTGATCATTCAGTAACCTTTTGTTCATTCTCCAAGTGATGCATGATTTTTTCTTCCTTCTTTTATCATTGATTTCCAGTTTCATTCCATTATGATCAGATAAGATGCATGGTATTATCTCTACTCCTTTATAATGTCTGAGATTTGTCCTGTGACATAATATATGATCTATTTTTGAGAAGGATCCATGTGCTGCTGAGAAAAAGTGTAACTGCTTGATTTTGGGTTTTATATTCTATATATGTCAATTAAGTCTAGGTTATTAATTGTGTTATTGAGTTCTATAGTTTCTTTATTTAACTTTTGTTTGGAAGATCTGTCCAGTGGTGAGAGAGGTGTGTTGACGTCTCCCATAATTATTGTATGGTGGCCTATTAGACTCTTGAACTTGAGAAGAGTTTGTTTGATGAACATAGCTGCACCATTGTTTGGAGCATATATATTTATGATTGTTATGTCTTGTTGGTGTATGGTTCCATTGAGCAGTATGTAGTGTCCCTCTTGATCCCTTTTGATTAACTTTGGCTTGAAATCTATTTTATTTGATATGAGTATGGACACTCCTGCTTGTTTCCGAAGTCCATATGAGTGATATGATTTTTCCCAACCTTTCACCTTCAGTCAATGTATGTCTTTTCCTATCAAATGCGTCTCCTGTAGGCAGCATATTGTTGGATCTTTTTTTTTTTTGATCCATTCTACTAGCCTGTGTCTCTTAATTGGTGAGTTTAAGCCATTAACATTTAGGGTTATTATTGAGATATGGATTGTTCTTCCAGCCATATTTTTTTTATTTATATTACTTAACATGGTTTGTTTTTCCTCTTTGGTTATTTTTTCCCTTTCTGTACTACCTCCCACTGTTGGTTTTCATTGTTATTTTCCATTTCCTCTTCCTGTAATGTTTTGCTGAGGATGTTTTGAAGAGATGGTTTTCTAGCTGCAAATTCTTTTAACTTTTGTTTATCGTGGACTACATAACCTCCATTGCATAAAACATGATTAATAACTGCATAAAACATGATTAATAACTGATGAAGCTAATCAAAACAATCAAAACATACGAATAAATTCCCAGAGCATAGTGTTGAAGAAAAGTCAATATGTTGGTTCCTTGTACAGTAGCAATGACATAAAGGACAAAATATGCACATGAGATGCAATGGGAAATGAGTGGTCCCTAATCTTGAAAATCTAAAGACCATGAATTATCATTGCTCTGATATGCCAAGTTCCTATGGCATTCAATAGTAAAGTCCTGTGAATATTTTGATAGTTAATATTTTTCAAATTACTTCTATTATTAGTAACCTTTTTGTTGTCTCTTCTAAGTATTTATGAAAAAAGGTTGGTGAAACTGTACTATGGTACAGTCAGGCAAGATAAATTAGATCTACTCTTCTATAGCACTGTAGGGTGAAATTTCATCAAGATGATGTAGTATATTTTAAATGATTTTATCATTACATTATAGTCATTTGTAATAGTGGGGTTCACTTAGACATATTTTCTTCCATTTTAATCCATGGTACTTCCCCTTTCCCTCACTTTCTTCATCTACATTAACCTTTTTCTCTACTCTATTGGTGTTTATTCTATGTACTTATTACTTTTTTAAAATTGGTGGATTGTAGATGTAGATACATAAAAGTGGCATTCAGCATTATGTATTCATCTGTGCACATAGCAGATTTGGGTCAATTGCACCCTGTAGATGCTTCCCTTCCCCACCCCTCTTACTTTTCTTTCTATTCCCTTCTTCTACTCCCATGTTCTCTTTTATATTTTCATTAAATCTCCCCATTTTTATTCTTTATTTCTCTTTAGCTTCTGCTTATGAAATAAAATATTTGATCCTTGTCTTTCCAAGTTTGGCTCATTAAACTTGGTATCATGTTCTCAAGTCTTGTCAATTTACCAGCAATTGACATTATGTCATTCTTCTTCATGGCTGAATAAATATATGTACTGCATATATACCACATTGTCTTTATTCATTCATCTATTGAGGAGCACCTAGGCTTGTTCCATAATTTTACTATGTGAATTGCCCTGCTATAAACTTTGGTATGCATGTATCACTATATTATGGTGATTTTACTTCATTTGGAGAAATATCCAGGTATGGAATAGCTGTGTTATTTGGTGATTCCATTCCTTATCTCTTAAGAAATCTTCATACTGCCTTCCAAAATTGTTGTACTAATTTGCTGTCCCACCAAAAATGTTTAAGTGTAATTTCCCCCCACATCCTCAGCAACATTGATGATATGTATTCTTGATGATTGACATTCTAATTGAAGATAGATAAAATCTCACTGTAGTTTTGATTTTTATTTCTCTGCTTGTTAAGATCACTGAACATTTTTTCATACATTTGTTTCTCCATTTGTACTACTTCCTTTGAGAAAACTTTCATTAGTTCCTTTGCACTTTTATTGCTTATAGTATTTTTAGGTGATAAGTTTTTTAAATAATTTGTAAATTTTAGATATAAAACTCTTCAGAAGAGTTCCTGACTGCTGCAATCTGGCTGGGCACAATTCAGGAGCCACTTGTAAAAAGAAACGAACTTTATTTTTAGAACACACACACCAAACCACACAGCTCCTCAGGAAAAACCTTCAGAGCCCAACCACCACCACCGTCTTCCCACAAGCCTCTCAACCTCCCCCACTCCTCCTGCTCTTAAGGCTGATTGTGAGCAGCTCTGTGGTCTGAAAGGGTGGGGAAACAGCCCAATGAGCATCCCCGCAGAGGAGCCAAACAGTTGGCAGCTAGAAATTTGCTGGGGACTGCTCATCAGCTGGCAGCTAGAAGTTTGCTGGCAGCTGGAAATTTGCTGCCAGCTGGAAGTTTGCTGGGACCCCTTCAGCTGTGGCTCTCAACATCTCCCCCTCTCTGTTTAAACAACAAGCATGTGGCTTAGGGACCATGCCTGCCTTAGGTTGTCTAATAGTAAATATGGTCCTTACCCATTATCGCATGAGCTGACCTCAAGGCGTCATCCTCCTGTCTTAGGTTGGTACCATTGCAATTGGATCTTACCCATCATTGACTACTGGTCCAGCATACAGCCACACCTGTGGATAGGTCTTTATACCAGTGGGGGGGTGGGGGTGAGGTTCTTTGCCTCACCTCTGTTGGCCCCCAGATTTTAGCTGAACGACCATGACAATCAGAAGGGAAGAAGATACACCAAGCCAATTGACGGCTCCTTTTGGAAAAATTGTACCACCGATGACACTATCAGCAAAAATACCCCAACACTACCACAAGTCACTGCACCAACAGATAGTTCACAATGCATACAAGTGAGTTCACAATACATACAAGTGATACATAATCCAGGCAAGTTCTGCAAGCAGTACAGTGAAGGCTATTGCAGAAGCTGTAGATTGGTTTTATCTTTGTCTTCACCAGCACAGGGATGAAGATAGGAATTCTGGCAATAATGGCTAAAGAAAAAATTATGTAACATTCCAGAAGGCACTAAAAGAAAACAACTTTCTTAACAATTTATATTATCTTGAACAGAATTATTAAATATAATGAAAAGGAAAGGTGAAAGTAAACAAACAGATCTGTTAACCACCTTTTTTGTTCAAATATTAAAACAATCCTCAACAGCTGTTTACCCAATTTAAATAAAACCATTTAAATCACGTAAATAAAAAAAATATTTGGATCCATTTTTTCATCAGCACTCATCATGTATGATATATGGACATACGTACAAACATACAACATAAAACACAAGTGTGCACACATAATATAATACATACAACACATAACTTAATAGTAAAGGCCGTATAACTTTTTACAGGTGAAATCTCCATTGCAATGTTTAAAATCTCTATAGTCAAAAAATAGAACTGATCAGCAAAATATTAACCTAGGTCTGTATGAGCTCAAAAAACAAAATAGAGCTTTATGGTGTGGGAAAGGGTAATATTAAAATAGATATTGAAAAAAGCATCCTGGTTCTGTCGCAGATGTAAGAATAGCCAAACTGGAGTTTTGGATATCAGTTGTTATGGATATGAGCCAAATCATCTTCTTTTTTGTCTGTAGAAATTGCTTTAGTTAATCTTTCTGGAATCCAAATTGGCTGCTGTTCTTCCTGTGTAAACACATAAACAGACTCCTGACTCCAGACAATCACTGGGTCAGGACCTTAGTTAATCTCTCTGGAATCCAAATCACCTGCTGTTCTCCCTGTGGAAACACACAAACAGACCCCCGACTCCAGACAATTACTGGGTCAGGACCTTTCCAATGTCCTGTTAAAATATCCTTCCAAAGTACCTTGGGCTTATGTACATTTTTTGGACACATATGCCTTTCCGTAGCACTAAGCCCTGATGAATCCAAATTTAAAAAGTTTAGAGTAAAAAGGGTTATTTTAAGTTTATCTTTGGGGAATATATACCCCTTCCCAATTCCCTCTTTTTACTTTAATAAGTACATTTTAATAGTTTGATGAGCTCTTTCAACTATGCCTTGTCCCTGTGGATTGTATGGGATTCCTGTTATCTGAGTAATGCCAAACAATGAGCAAAATTGTTTAAAAGAGGTAGAAGTATAACCAGGGGCATTATCTGTTTTTAACTGTTTTGGACCGCCCACAGTGGCAAAATTTTGTAAGCAATGAGCTATAACATCTTTAGTTTTTTCTCCGGCATGAAGGGAGCCCATCAAAAATCCAGAAGAAATATCAACTGTAACATGTAAATATTTTAATTTTCCAAAGTCTGGCAAGTGTGTGACATCCATCTGCCAAATATGGTTAGGTATCAGTCCTCTAGGATTGACTCCAAGATTAACTTGTGGTAAAAAGTTCACACAATTTTGACATTGTTTTATTATTTGTCTAGCTTGTTCCTTAGTTATTTTAAAATGCTTTTGTAAAGTATTAGCATTGACATGAAACTTTTTATGAAAATTTGTAGCTTCTTCTAGTGTACAGAAAAATATGTATGTCATGTGTACTTTTATCTGCTAAATCATTGCCCAAACTAAGGGCTCCAAGCAATCCTGTATGTGCCCTGATATGTCCTATAAAGAACGGATCTTTTCTGTCCCAGATTAGACTTTGTATAGTGGAAAGCCAAGAGAAAACAGTAGAGGAAGGGGAAATCCTACCAGCATCTTCAAGGGATACTAGCATTAACTATATACTGACTATCAGAAAATAAATACAGAATTTTTCATCATCACAAAAGCTTGTAATACTGCATTAAGCTCTATCTTTTGAGCTGATTGTTTGGGTACTAAAAATGTAAAAGTTTGTTCAGGTGTAACTATTGCTGCTGTAGCATTATTTGACCCATCAGTGAATATATTTGGAGCATTCATGATAGGTGTTTTTCTTGTCATTTTTGGAAAAATTACAGGATGCGAGGACCAAAAAGACAATAAAGGATTAGATGGTAAGTGGTTATCAAATGAAACATTAGATTTGCACATGATTATTGCCCAAGTATTTAACTCATTAGCTAACTCATCAATTTGATTCACAGTATATGGAGTAATAATTTTATTGGGAGAAATTCCAAACACTCCTTTTGCTGCTTTTATTCCTTTGAGTATTAATTGTCCTACAGCCTCAGGATACCTAGTAAGAATAGTGTTAGAAGAGTAAGATAAATGTATCCATAATAATGGACCTTCTTGCCAAAATACTCCTGTAGGAATATTTTTTGTTGGTAGTACAATAAATAATAAAGGCAAAGTTATATGAATTCTATCCAAATGCATATTTTCCATATATGTTTCAATGATTTTTAATGCCTTTCTTCCTTCAGGCATTAACATGTGGGGTGAATTTGGATCTGATGGACCTTTTAGGATATCAAATAAAGGTCCCAACTCCCCTGTTGGTATACCTAGATAAGGCCTTATCCAATTTATGTCTCCTAATAACTTTTGAAAGTCGTTAAGTGATTTGAGTTGATCTACTCGTATTTGAATTTGTGGTGGGCGGACCATGGTTGAGGATAATAGAACTCCTAAATAATTAATTGAAAAATTTAATTGTACTTTATTTATTGCTATCTCTAGATTATAATTTTTTAATTAGTTTGTAAGTGTGGCATAACATTCTAGCAATGTGTTTTTATCTTTGTGTGCTAATAATACATCATCCATATGGTGAAATATTTGTAGTTCAGGATTTTGATTTCTAAGTGGCTGGATTGCTTTGTTAACATAAATTTGACACATAGTTGGGCTGTTAGCCATCCCTTGAGGGAGTACTTTCCATTCATATCTCTGATCAGGACCTTCATGATTCAGTGCAGGGATAGTAAATGCAAAACGTGGACTATCCTCAGGATGAATTGGAATTGAAAAAAAAAATCTTGAATATCTATAACTAAAACATACCAAGTTTTTGCAAAGCAGAGAATTGAGGAATCCCTGATTGAGCAGGTCCCATAATAACCATCTAATTATTAATGGCTCTTAAATCTTGCAATAATCTCCATTTACCAGATTTCTTTTTGATGACAAAAATGGGAGTATTATGGGGAGATACAGAAGGTTGTATATGTCCTTCTGCTAATTGTTGTTTGAACAGGTCATGGGTTGCTTGTATCTTTTCTTTAGTCAGGGGCCACTGAGGAACCCATACTGGTCTTTCTGATTTCCAAGTAATTTTTATTGTCTCACTGGCCCTTTCTGAAAATCCAACCCATGTCTGTCTGTTCCTTGATCTATTTGTATTGGTGCTGCTATACTTTGTTCTTGTTTTTCTAATCTTTTTTCTTTCCTAAAACCTTGTCTAGTCATAATACTGGGTGCATTTTGGTTGATGTTATTTGTTAATGTCAAACCTAATTTATCTAGGACATCTCGTCCCCATAAATTTACGGGAAGATGATCCAATATGTATGGCTGTATAGTTCCTTTACATCCTTCAGGATCCTTCCAATCTAATAACATTGCACTTCTATGGGGATTAGTCGCCACTCCTAGGCCTTGAAGTGTTTGAGTGGCTTGTTGTAATGGCCAATCTTTTGGCCATTTTTGATGACAGATGATGCTAAGGTTTTCACCTGTATCCAGTAGCCCATTAAATTTATGTCCTTGAATATTTAGTTTTAGCATGGGGCGAGAATCTAAATTTAAAGAAAGCATAGCCCAATCTACACCTGTGGAGCCTAATCCCTTGGAACCTCTTTGTACAGTACAACTGAAAAATTTATCATGTAGGCTGGGTATTATTAGTAACTGTGCTATTCTATCTCCTGGTGAAATTTCTGATAAACACTTTGGAGAACTGGCTATAATTTTTATTTCACCTTCATAATCGGGATCAATTACCCCAGGACTTATCATAAGTCCTTTTAGAGTAGAAGAACTGCATCCCAATAATAAGCCTATTGTTCCTTTGGGAAGAGGTCCTTTTACCCCTGTGGGAATGATTTGAACTCCCATCTCTGGAGTTAGTACTGATCTGTCAGAGGCGAAGATATCCAACCCTGCGCCCCCTCTGGTTTGTCTGATGAGGGATCTAATGGACAATGTGTCCTGTGCACTACCCTGATGGGGTTGCTGGGTTCCTCCAGTGCTCCGTACATTTGTGGTCTTGGGCCCCCGAGCTTTGGGCCCCCTGTCCATTTTTTGGCAATGGAGCCCAATGCCTTTCTCCACAATATCATGGATAAACACCCGATCCTTGTTCATTTTTTGATAATGGAATACCCTCTATGGTGGTTTGAGAACAGCATTCATTAGCCCAATGTCTCCCTCTACAGCATCGTGGGCAAATACCCGGTATTCTACTCCTTTGATACCTAGTTTTGTTAAATCCTCCTCCTATGGGGCAATTACTTTTAAAATGTCCTGTTTGTTCACAATTGTAGCATGTTCTTCACCTGGCATCTAAAGCCTGTTTTACTGCAGCTGCCACAACTTGCTCTTGTTCATTAATGTCTCTACATAATTTAATATATGTTTTTAAATCTTCATGTTTCCATGGTCTAATGACTTCTCTGCACCAACGATTCGCTTGCTCATAAGCCAATTGTTTTATTAATGGCATTGCTTGTTCTGTATTCCCTAAAACTCTGGTAGCTGTTTGAATAAGCCTATCTACAAATCCAGAGTAAGGTTCATTATCTCCTTGTATTGCCTTAGATAATTGACCTTGTAAACCTCCATGTCCTTGTAAAGTTTTCCATGCCTTAACTGCATCTGCAGCAATTTGTGCGTATACGCCAGGATCATATACAATTTGTTGCTGCTGATCCTCATAAGGTCCCTTTCCTAACGGCATATCTAGATTTCTCTGAGGATAACCAGCTGCTGCATTTCGCCTAGCCGTCTCCTTGCAAAATTCCTCATTGGCAACCTTCCATAACAGGTATTGTCCTACATTTAGCACAGCTTTACACATATTAGCCAAATCTGCTGACGTCATGTTCAAGTTGTTAATGGATTCGACCATGCTTACAGTGAAGGGTGCTTGAGGACCATAGGTTGTTACAGCCTCTTTTAGCTGCTTCACTGTTTTGAAATTTAAAGCATTGTGAATTCGCTGCCCTCCTGCCTCAAATACAGGGCATGTTAATATTTGAGATTCTGTCTCAGGACCCCAACTATCAACTGCAGGGGTTGAGGGCCTCCCAGCATATGGAGGTGGCTTTGTTAGTTGGACACTTACATCCTCTGGTGATAGAAAGGTGTTAGTAGCAGTTTCCTGTTGTAATTTTTCCCCTGATGGCTTTTTCTGCTCTACACTTTCTTTGTCTGACTAGCTTGAGAGGCTTTCTTTTTTACTTGAATATTTCTACTATAACTATAATACAACCCAAGAATATAATGCCAAACAAAACTGAAACAGAGTGAAACAAAATTGGAACATCAAAAAATCGTTATAGCCTTTCTAACCTCCTGAAATGTCCATCCGTCCTTTCTCCCTATCTGTTCCTCAGATGTGAGCAGTTTTTCTTCCACCTTACACATCTCCAGGGACAGGCAACTTAAAACAAAAGTGAAGCAAAACAAAAGAAGAATCTTAAAATGGCTACCCATCCTCTTGCCCTGCCCTCAGGGGCGAGCAGTTTATCTTATCACTTACCCTCAGTCTTTCCCCTTGCGAGCCACCAAATGCCGCAATCTGGCTGGGCACAATTCAGGAGCCACTTGTCAAAAGAAACAAACTTTATTTTTAGAACCACACACACCAAACCACACAGCTCCTCAGGAAAAACCTTCAGAGCCCAACTGCCACCACCGGCTTCCCACAGGCTTCTCCACCTCCCCCACTCCTCTTGTTCTTGAGGCTGATTGGCTGGGTTGCATGGGCAGAGCCAAAAAAAAAGTCCCCCAATGAGCAGCTCCGTGGTCTGGAAGGGCGGGGAAACAGCCCAATGAGCATCATTGCAGAGGAACCAATCAGTTGGCAGCTAGAAATTTGCTGGGGCCGCTGTGAGCCAATCATCAGCTGGCAGCTAGAAGTTTGCTGGCAGCTGGAAGTTTGCTGGCAGCTGGAAGTTTGCTGGGGCCCCTTCGGCTGTGGCTCTCAACACCTGACCAATATTTTCCCCAATTCTGTAGGCTTTTTCTTTAAACTTTTTATTGTTTTCTTTACTATGGAATATAAAAGGTCACACAGAGACATGTCCATATAGATACAATCATCTGATCCTCTCCAGAATTGACAAAAACACACATTGCAGTAAAGGTAGTCTTCTTAAAAATTGTGCTACTGGTCTGGGATGTAGCTCAGCCGGAAAGTGTCTGCCTTGTATTCGCAATGCCCTGGGTTTGACCCCCAATTCCAAAAAGACAAAAAAAAAAAAAAAAAACAAAGAACCCCACCAAAAAAAAATTTTTAAAAAACCCTTTAAAAAATTGTGCTAAGAAGACTATATATTCATATACAGAAGGATGAAACTAGATCCCTGTCTCTCACCCTGAATATATTTTCTTCTAACTCAAGTGAATCAAATATCTAGGTATTAGACCAGAAACTCTCTAAATTGTAGAAGAAAACATAAAGTCAACATTGGATTATATTGGCACAGGAACATACTTCCTTAAGAGGACTCTTGAAAGTTAAGAAATAAAACTAAGAATCATCAAGTAGGATGAATTTATGTGTACTATATTTTTGAAAAATGTAGTGGAAAGGATTTTGAATGTTTTTATCCCATGTAAATGCTGAAATTCAAGAATATAAATATGCTTCTCCTGATTTGAACAAAATTCATACATAGATCAGTTTTGAAATCTTGCAGAAGTTTGGTATCAAATATGTAAAAATTTTATGTCTCAACCAAAAACAATACAATGAGACATTATAAGAAATCTGATCTATGTATATATGTATGCATACACATTTATTTGAATGCATACTGTATAATCATTTGAAAAACCACAGAAAATTTGCTCTTGCAGTTTGAGTCTCTACATACACAAGATACAAGTGCTAGAATATCTGCACAAATATCATATTGGAAGGGTCATGCTCTCTGAACATGTTGCTACTGCTATTCTTTGTAATGCTCCCTATTATAGATTAGCAAGTACATCATTGTGAGGAACCTGCCATCCCCCTTAAGAGCAGAAACACTAAAATGGGCATTGAGCAATCCCTACCCTTTCTGCTCATGCAGATATTGGGTAAAGAATCCATATTCATGCAACTAGAGTCAGGGAGCAAGTGTCAACTCAGATGCCTGAAAAAAAGGACACAGTGCCCTCTCCACCTCCTGCTGGTTGTCACCACAAGAACATATACTATGAACAAGTACAGCCTCAGATCAAGCTTGCAAACAGACCTGGACACTAAGAACATTATTTCAAGTCTCCAATAGCAGAGCCCCCTTCCCTCTGCTGCTATGACTTTGTTGTTTAGGGGCTATATTTTGTGTCTGTTGAAGCCTCAATGACTACAGTTTGAAGGTATAGATTATTGATGGGGATAGAGAGATGGTAATAGGAAAAGATGTTGGAAAAATAATTTTAAAGAACATGAAGAGAAAACTTGGGTTCTCAGGTATAGTAATCATCCTCTCTGATTTTCCCAGGAAAGAGGTTGTTACCAGGCCATGGAACATTCAGTGTGAAAATGCAATTTCTGAAAAACTGGGGAAAATTGGTTATTGGGCTAGGTCTTCTGGGAACCAAATCTAATTTAATTTGAATATAAAAGTAAGTTTTGTATTACATATGGAACTAATTATTTTTTAAAATGAGAATAAGTAGCTCTGTTCTGGGAAAATTTGGGTACCAGAAAACAAGATTATATCCCCCAAATTCACTTCTCATTTTACCACAAGAGATAGTGACTGCCTGTCCAGGGACAGCCTGATCAAGTTTGAGTCAGAATAGATTGGGCTCGGGATTCAGAAAAATTTTGGAGTTTTGAAGATAAGTGTGTGTGTGTGTATGTATTTATATATATTTCCGTTCTGAGTCTGTGCTTCTCATCTTGCTCTGTCCAATCTTAAGCAATGATCATTTCTTCCTAGACTCTGAAACATAGTCACAGAAGTGAGGACCATGACGTCAACTGCCTGTATAAGGTGTCTACAGGTAAATATAGGCAAGTTATTGTTTGATCTTACACTACCCTCCCTGAAAAAAAGAAATACAAAGTTTAATTTACTTTGATTTCAGTAAATAGCATGATTCCATATTGGGACTTTTGCTCCAATTTATATGTGAGGAACAGAAATTTGAGAAAGGGTGTGCATTCCAAGGAAGTGACGTTCTGCAGCAGTTTTCACAGTGGTGCCAGTTGTCCTCCTGTGTGGACAGTTGTATCCAGTAGCTGTGATAATAGGAAAAATGGTGATGAGAGTAGAAGACTTGTGATAGGTCAAGCCACTTTTGGGAATCCCAATATAGACCACTTGATGATGGATTTACCATAGACTTGTAATAGGAATTACACACCTTTTGAAAAATAATTCTTGGTGCCTCTCCCGGGCTTGAGAGATACAGGACACATTGGATATCAAGAGACCATACTTTCAGAACTGAAAGATCCACAAATCATGAGGTCATGTAGGCCCAGCTGTGATCATCATGAGATGGATGTTGTGTTTCTAGGATGGGGCAGTAGCAATGCTGATGCTCACTATCCTACAGGGCAGGTGGTTTATTTCCCACCTTTCTATCTTACATCAGCACTTCTGTATGAGCTCACACTTGTGTGTAGCTAATGATAGGGTTCCTGTACCGGGTTACTGTAAAGTACTTGTCAAAATCCAGAAAAGTACACATTAACAGCTACTAGATAAAAATAAAAAGGCAAGTATAATTTTTTTATAGAATTTGTGTTATGGATCCAAATATGTAAAAAATAGTATCATTGCCATGGGAATTGGTAAAATGTATTTATGATATTTTTCATCTTTTTTATGGTTTTTAAAAAATGTTGGATGCAAATAAACTTTTTTGAAACATAATATATATTATGAATTTACATAAAATCTTATTTTGGACAATAAATTGTTCTTGGAAATACTTGATCAGCATTCATTTCAAAAACTTTGTAATTGATTAAGTAGATTTTTATGTCTAATTTGTCTCAGACATGTTTAAAAACATTTAGTCACTGGATTGTTTATAAAAAACATCATTTATTTTATGTTTGTAGCCACATTAGTAATCCTGTTCCATATAGTCTAGAAATTATTTGACTTTGGAGGAAAAGACTATTAGTTTCAATAATATTTCATAGTCTTATATAAAACCCATCCCTGTCCTGAAATAGTGTTTATCATGTTCAAATTTAAAGCAAGTTTTTTCATATAAGAATCAAACTCGATTTTTAGAGATTTTATGGTACAAACATTCTATTATTATATCAGTTACATTTGTTTTCTTGAAATAGTGTCTAATAACGATAATGCTTGATTCAAAGTGAAAGCATGCATAAGTGTTTTAATATGTGGGAAATGCTGGGTGGATCTTCCTCCTATAACCATTCTCACACTCATTCCAGATTGATCCTGTAGTGCAAAGACACAGGAGAGAGGTGAAGGGTAAAGTTAACGAAGCATAGAAAATACTTGTATGGGGTCATTTGGCATTGACAAAACGTCCTGTGACATATTTTGATAAGTTCAAACTGGCCTGCACACATGTGTGTGTGTGCGTGCGCACACACACACACACACACACACACACACACACACACCCAAACACACATCCACACAGTTGCACCAACCCAGATGACCTATTGCTTCATCTGGCAGGGACCTGGTCTCATTTCTCAGAGACTTCTCTAGGATATGTTCAAGCAGAATTACAGGAATTTCTTCATCTTGTCCATACTCTGTGATGAGTATAACATTTTCTCTAGTTGTCTCACTAGGTTGGATGCTTGTGATATCCTGGTTCTGGGAAGACCTTAACCTCAGTAGTAAGTAAAAACATGACCAGTGCAACCCTTAACAATTTATGTCCTCTAATCTATTCACTAGGGCCAAGAAATGGAAAGTCACCACCTATGAAAACCAAGGGACTGTGACCACTGAAGTCAGAGGCAGATATCTGCCTCTGATTGCACTTTTCCTCAGATCATCTTTCCCTCCTATTCCACAACCTAGAAGATACAAGAATAGACTGGTCCTGCCCCCTCTAAAGTCACACCTGTTGTCTACTCTACAGAGTTTTCCTTAAAAGATTGAAGGAAAGGGCAGCCTTGGGTTCAAAGAACTGGAAGGGCTGGATAATACTTGCTATTTGTCTTGAGTTTTACTATGTCTGGGGAAAGAGTGCACTGCAAATAGAGAAGGGATTAGGTCTCATTTCCCCATCTGTATGTGACACTGTGCAATGTTTACCATCACTGTCCCATGACCAACAGCAATAGTGAGCCTTGTCATCCACCTGGACTCTGTTGATGATAAGGGTAGTAGTTGTTCCTGACCTGGAGCCAGAGAATTTCTTAGGATCCCCAAGGGTTGCTTTCTATCCTCTTAAATGATAAGTAGAATGGCCTGGTCTGGGTTCTGATAGTACCAATTGGCATGTTTTTTGGCAACACAACTCCAGAGCAGTTGATTGTCATTGTCTATCCCAGCATCAACAACACCAAGGGTGGCTAAGTCACCTCATTTAGACAAAGTCATTCCTCTTTTTTTCTATGAGACTCCAAAGATTTGTAAAATAACCATCATCTTATTGGCCAGGAGGTTTTGATTGGCACCTATGGACCTATTGCTTTGGGCTGCAGCCAGGATTGCAGTTGTAGATTGTTTCCACTAAGGATGTATAAGAGGTATGATTCTGGGAATTAGCAACTGGAACAAAATGCATTAATGAGTAAATGTATCTGTATTCTTCATTTTTTGTTCACTAGTGCAATTAGAATTATTCATGGGTAATGACCTGTGCAGGATTGTTCAAAAGCCCAGAACTAAACCTCTGCCTCCTTCTTAGAGATCATCTTTAAAAACTGCCAGCTGGGATGAACATGCACGATATAAAAATGACTCAAAAACTTAACACAAAAAAGCAAATTCCTTAATTTAAAAATGACAAAGGAACTAAACAGATACTTTCCAAAAGAAGAAATACAAATGGCCAAGAAATACATAAAAATGTTCAATATTTCTTTTAATTAATAAAGTACAATCAAAACCCCACTAGGATAGTGGTATACATACACAATGGAGCCCTAAAGAGAAAAGAAATTATGATATTTGCTGGTAAGTGGATAGAACTGAAGACTATCATGCCAAGGGAAATAAGTCAATCCCAAAAATATCAAAGGCTAAATGTTGTCTCTGATATGCAGATGCTAACTCACAATAGGGGATGGTAGGCAAGAACAGAAGTACTTTGGGTTAGAGAAAGGAAAATTAAGGGAAGGGATAGCAAGATACTAGAATGAATCAGACATTACTTTCCTTTGCTCACATGTGTATACATACATGGTCAATGTAATTCCACATCATGTACAACCAAATGAGTGAGAAGTTATACTCCATATACATAAAATATGTCAAAATACATTCTACTGCCATGTATAACTAAAAAACAAATATAATTGTAATTTTTAATGCAGGGGCTGGGGTTGTAGCTCAAAAATAGGGCACTTGCATAGCAGGTTGGAGACATTGGATACAATCCTCACCACTACATAAAAATAAATAAATAAAATAAACATATTGTTTCTATCTTAAATAAGCACATTGAGATTAAGTCTCACTCTAGTCAGAATGGCAATCATCAAGAACACCAATAATAATAAGATTTGGAGAAAAGGTACACTCACACATTATTGGTGGGATTGCAAATTGGTATAACCATTCTAGAAGGCAGTATGGACATTTCTCCAAAATCTAGGAATGCAAAAACCATATGACTCAACTATCCCACTCCTTGGTATATATCCAAATATATAAAATCACCATACTATAGGGAAACCATCACATCACTATTTATAGTACCAGAATTCACAATAGCCAGACTATAGAACCACATACGTGCCCTTCAACAGAGAAATGAATAAAGAAATGTTTTATATATACACAATGAAGCATTATTCAGCCATTAAAAGAATGAAAGTTTGT
This sequence comes from Callospermophilus lateralis, assembly GCF_048772815.1. NCBI lineage: Eukaryota > Metazoa > Chordata > Mammalia > Rodentia > Sciuridae > Callospermophilus > Callospermophilus lateralis. The sequence goes on along the minus strand of NC_135305.1, from coordinate 125,092,610 downwards.
CATTTGTCTGTAATTGCATGGAACTGGAAATTATATTGCTAAGTAAAATAAGCCACATTATGTGTATACACAAGACACCAATTTTACAAAAAAAATGTAAATAAATAAAAGATCAGTAAAGTAGAGAAATAGAACAGGAGGAGGGAGAAGTGGGAGGATAAAGGTAAGTACTTGGAATTTAATTCAAACCAATTATATTTCATGCATTTGTAATTATGTCAAAATGAAACCCAATGTTTTGTGTAACTATTATGAACCAATAAAAAAAATAAAAATAAAAGGTCAAAGGGGACTTCAGACAGGATTGGAGAACAGAAGCAAAATGAAACAGTAAGTGGACATGCCTAATATATAGTCAAGAGGGGAATGGGAAAATCTTGAAATTTCACAATTCTGTTCACTTCTAACACATGTAATCTGTGCCAATAAGGTGCATGGAGATGAAGTGTTTGGGGATAGCTGAGCACATGAAAATTCTGTTTTTATGCTTACAAGTTCCTAAAACTTCCTGATTGTTCAATAGCCCTTGTCTACTTCTAACAGTCTATGGATAGCACTGTCATCAATGACATACAGTTTGAGCCATTCAGTGCCCAACCATTAAGAAAGATCTCAGTTCCGGCACTAGAAATTAAAAATGTTTATGTTAAAAGTTAGGTGTGTATGAACATTAAAATATTCACCAGAATGAACCTTGTCCTATTAGGTATAATGAATTCTGTCTTACTGTATTTAATGAACACAGGTAAAATGGAATAACAACAGGCCTAGAAACAGAGGGTTTCCTGATGAGCTCCATGGAAAGATATAAATATCCACAGATAAAACCCAGACCATACAGGGAGCTACAAGAAACCCTGTAAGGTTGTGAGGAGGGTATGATGTTAGTGATAAAATCAGTGAGAGTCAAAACATCCAGGAGAAAATACCTAGGAAAGATCAAATGTGGCATCAGTATTTCCTCTATAGTTTTAGTGAATATCAGTGTGGATCACTACTATAGTAAGAGTGTTTGGGTCTCCTTCAAAATTATGTTGAAACTTAATCCTCAATGAACAGTATTAAGAGGTTGACTTTTCAAAAAGGGACTGGGCCATGAGGGCCCCACTCTCAATGATGAGATGATTGCTTAATAAAGACCTAGAAAATATTAATTTGGCTCTGGTTTCCCTGTCCATGTCTTCCTCCATTTGACAAAGAAACACGAAGGCCTTCACAACTCATTGAATATGTTGGTGCTTTCAGATTGAACTTTCTAGTCTGCAGAACTCTGGGAAGTAAATGTCTGTACTTTGCAAATTAACTAATTGAAAATATGTTATTATACCATCAGTAATGGACTGTGACAATTGCAACCTATATTAGGGACAGGAATAGAAAAATACTGCTGGGTCAGGTTTAACCCTGGATATGTCTTGAAGGACTACCACACTCTCATGAGCATGCTGGGAGTGAAATGTAATTTAGCAGCATTTACAGAGTGAACAAGACTAGAAGGACTATTGCAGAGTAAAACTTGCAGAGAATATCAAAATTTGGCGTCACATGGATCAATCTAAAAAATGCACAGATGATTAGAGTCTTTTTCCATCTAAATAGGTAAAAGTCATCAAAAATGGCCAAGGGCAGTGGCCCAATGACAGGACCAATCTCTTCCCCACGTTCCTAAACTAAAAGAAATCTCTAACCCAGAACACAAGTCATCAAGACAACCCAAAAGAAGATCCCAGTGACAACATGAAAATGGTATATTTCAGGGTGAGCCATTTCCATTGGTGACTGGACTTTAAGAAAACATTATATCTAAAAGCCATGACCACTTATCAAATTTTGTCAATGGATACTTCTTGCCTCTCTGACAACATGGAGGAGTTGCACCTGACATTATATAGCTCTCAAACATAAATTACATCTGTTAATACAAAAAATAAATCATTCCCAGCTCCATTCCACCCATGATGTTTAATTTTATCCACAGTTCTATCCAATGTCAGAAATGGTGTAGACTAGTACCACATGTTAAGATATAAAAGGTTCTTGGGTTATGCTGGTCTTTTACATCTATTGAATTAATTGGCTTGACCTTACCATAGCTGAATGAATTCTGGAAGGTTAAAGTTCATTTCAACAGAACCAGTGAGATTGTATCCTAATTTTCACTGTCAGCAAAAGCTTTGGATCTTATAGAGAATAATAACATGTCTGCAGGTGCATGGTATGCACCATTGATGTGGAAATATTCTTCTCTATTCCTCTTAGAGTGCAGTAAGAAAAACAGTACACACCTTATTTCCATATTCACACCTTATTTCCTCAGCTATCTTAACCATCCCTTACCTGTATTTAGGGATTAGAGTATCTAAATACAAAGAATACCATCCCAGGGATCTACCATGTCATGATAATTGGATCATACACTTTCTGTTTACTTGAAATGTCAAGTACATTGGAGGATTAGAGGAAACACATGCACTCAGGTTATGGGACATTATCCATAAGAAGATTCATGTTACCATATTGGTAGAAACTATTAGGGTCTAGTTGTTTTCAGCATTCTAATCCACCTTCCATAAAATAATGGACATATTACTATGTTCTACAATTCCCATCAAGAAGAAAATGGAAGTCTTTATGTGAAGCAGTTTTCTGAAAGCAGCATATTTACACTGGTGATGTTACTCCAACCAAAGTTTCAAGAGTGAGAAAAAATGTACAGTGTTTATCCTGAGCAGAAGACTGTAGCAGGTGCAGGCAAAGTATTTTTCCATTCTCAGTGTTAAATAGTGAAATTGGTCAATAGTGAAATTTACCAAAACACAATAATCTTGGGTGACTTTAACAAAAAAGCTAAACACACACACACACACACACACACACACACACACAAAATAATAATAATAATAATAATAATAATAATAATAATAATAATAACCCAATCAACCAAAGGGCCAAGGACCTGAGCAGACACTTCTCAGAAAAGGATATACAATCAATCAATAAATATATGAAAAAAATGTTCATCATCTCTAGAAAACAGAGAAATGCAAATCAAAACTACTCTAAGATATCATCTCACTCCAGTCAGAATGGCAGCTATTAAGATAAACAACAATAAGTGTTGGCAAAGATGTCGGGGGAAAAAGTACACTCACACATTGCTGGTGGGACTGCAAATTGGTGCAGCCAATATGGAAAGCAGTATGGAGATTTCTTGGAAAATTGTGAATCAAACCACCATTTGACCAAGCTATCCCTCTTCATGATCTATACCCAAAGACTTAAAAACAGCATACTATAGGGACACAGCCACATCAATGTTTATAGCAGCACAATTCACAATAGCTAACTGTGGAACCAACCTAGATGCCCTTCAGAAGATGAATGGATTAAAAAATGTGGTGTATATACACAATTGAATTTTACTCAGCAATAAAAGAGAAAAAAAATCATCACTTTTCAGATAAATAAATGGCATTGGAGAAGATAATGCTAAGTGTAATTAGCCAATCCCCCCAAAAAAATGCCAAATGTTTTTTCTGATATAAGGTAACTTACTCTTAGTGGGGTAGGGAGGGGGAACATGGGAGGAATAGATGAACTCTAGATAGGAAAGAGGAGTGGAAAGGGAAGGGAGTGGGCAGGGGGTTAGCAAAGATGGTGGAATGTAATGGACATCATTATCCAAAGTACATGTATAAAGACACGAATTGATATGAACATACTGTATATATAACCAGAGATGTGAAAAATTGTACTCTATATGTGTAACAAGATAAAAAAGGAAAGAAAGAAAAAGTTACTTTCTTTCTTCACACACCTGAGAGTCATGTGTGCTTTTCATTCTCACCTGCTGGAGGACAATCAAATTCTCAGAAATCCAGATATAATCTGACAAGATCAGCATATCTCACCTTGAGTCTACCATCTCATTGAGTTCACAGTACTTTGTCATTCTTAAGGATAAGTTATAGTGGACAGAAAGTGTAAGACTAGATGCTTCTGTTTCCATATTCTGTGCTAAAATGGAGGGAAAGGCCTGTGGTTATCTTATGCACAAACCAGGCTGTAGGGAAATGTTATTTTTTTGCAGGACTCTGGAATAAAGTGACTGAATTTCAGCTTTAAAATGAAACCAACTTTGTGAAAATGCCACCTTTCAAATGGATATCTACACTCTTCTCCCATAGTTTGGTCTGAGTTGAGAAAGTGAGTGTGCAGGTTGAGGCCAGGGTCTCAGTTATCACATGGAGGGCATGTGACAGTGAAAGTCAGGCCTGAGTGGGGAATGTCTTATCTCATCTTATCACTTGTCTGCATCACAGGAATTGTTCACACTGCCATCATAGGTAGCACAGTGATAGCCTCATTCAAAACGCCAGCCCAATGATGATCAGAGTGACTGTTCCCCAAAGTAGAGCCAGAAATTTGATTAGGAACTCCTGAGGGCTGGTTGATATTCTTGTAAATGACCAGCACAGGCACCCAGATGGTTTGTACTGTTACCAAGATACATGTTTATCCCCCAATTTTTCTCCACAGGATGTGATTGAGGCTATCTGACTTGAGGTCGCCCATGCTGAGTTTACTGAGTCAGCATTGTGGGAAGAAATGCAACCTATAAGTAGAGAAGGAGAGGTGGAGAAGATAATGGAAAAACCTGCCTGACCGGTGTGGATGAACTCCAAGGATCCTCTCAGCCTTCAAGGCATTCCCTTCAGCTCTGCTGTCAATGACTCAGCTGGAGGCTGGAACTGGAACTTTGAACAAACTAGATCTCTTTCCTTCCAGGTAGAGAACCAATGAGAAAAGTATGAATATGTCACACCCATTGTTCCTAATATATAGCAGCAGGATCCTGAACATCCTGCCCACAACAGGAAGGGCCTTGATGAACTCAGAGGAAAAATCTCATAGCCAGGGCCCTAGGTTAGACAATTTGAGCTATGACTAAGACAGCATCTGTGGACTAAACAATGATTCCAAGGAGGAGGACAGTCTAAGCTATAAGAGAAGTGGACCTTCTGTTGCTTCCTAAGGGACAACATGTGTTGATTCTTTTCTAGTCCTCTATTGTCCCATTGCTGGAGAGAGCTCATTATGCAAGGCAGCCTGAGCTCACAACTGTTATTAATGGAAATTTTGGTTTCCAGTGCTTGGCTCAGAAATAGGGACACAGAAAGTGCAATGAAAGCCCTGCCACCTCAGCCTCAGCCCAAGGTGTGCTCTTCACACTTACTGCCCTATCATCACTCTGTCAAGCAAGTGATTGAAGCACGTGGATGTAGGAGGTCACCTGCATCACTGAGGGGCTCCATGATCCAGTAGATACGATGGCCAGAGGCTCCTATAGAAATAGGTTCTTGATAGAAAGAAATAACAGTATTTAGTAATAAAAGGGCATGTGAAAGTGCAAAGTGCATAATCATCAAAAGCAATGGTGAGTACATTTTTTAATGAAAAACCTGAGTGACAGAGCTGAGATTTGACCTGTGGAGAGAAGTTGGGAGATTCAACATCCTTGGATCTAGTGGATGAGAAACCAACATGGGTCTTGTTGAGTCTAAAACCTCAGAAGTAATGAAAAGTGTTTGAAGGTAGCTTCCTCATGCCAATTTGAACTTCAGTTTCTAGACAGGAGTCAATTTTTTCAGCTATAATATACTGTCAGAAGAGACTCTAAGCAATGGACCAAGCACAACAATCTATTCTTGCTGTCAGAGTTTGTGAAATTGTAATGGGCATAGCCATGCCCAATCCTTTAATTACATTAGTGGTGCTGTCACTCTGCAAGGGCAGGGTCAAGTGATTGGAACACTATTTTCTACCTGAACCTTTAAGAAGTTGATAAATTTTGAGTATTCCCTATCAAAATATTCAGTGCCTCTGAAGAATAGTAAATGAAAATAATGCAAGTTGGATTAGAATGTGGTAAATACCTTGCCCCATCTAAAGACTTTAAGACTTGGGTTGAAGTTGGTTATTATATCCATTTACATTAATGGTCTTCCCCCATAACAGTTGAATGGATCATAAGAGGTAAAACTATATTTCTATATATCCACACAGGAAATTATCTCATTGGAACTTTTTGCTCTGGCTGTGGTATCTACTAAAACAGAATAACATTTGTACAGGTTTATGATGTGCACCATTGGTGCTGAAGTGGAGTTATTCTCTATTTCTCTCACAGAAGAGGATCAGAAACTACATACATTCACATGGAATAGACAAAGGTATATGTCTTCATTTAGTTTCTTGAACTGCATTGCTTTACCCTTTCCTATCATAACTCAGTCTATGATGGCTTGAGCATCTTGGAAATCCTGGAGAATTTCCTAGAACTGTATGTTGTCATGGAAATTGGATGAAAATGTGCATGAAGTGGCAAGTATATGGAATGGTTTGTAGAGACAGAATCATTTCAGAGTATGCATGAAATCTTAAGAAGTTTTTTTTCCACACTATTTGCTAAAATATTTAGGGTTTAGTTGTTTGAAATTACTTGAGTCATCTCTCACAAAATAATGAATATTTGTTTCATCTCAAACTACCCACCTAGAAGAAAAGAAGCACAAAATTTATAGGGCCACTCTGATTTCAAGAAGTAGGACACTTCAAGTTTGGGGATGTTGCTCGATTTATATATGAGAAACAGTAAAAATTGCCAAATAGATTAAAGCATTCCAATGTGAAAATGTACTGGGCCAAAAAAGTGGTGCCAGTGGTGCAGCTGTATGGACAAATTTATCTCCTAGATCTATAACAATAAGAAATCAGTGATACGGAAAAAAGCTGGTGTTTATATGAAGACCCTTAGGAGAATCCCAGTTGTAGACCAGGGGTTTAAGGAACAGTCTTTATCACCTGATATAGAGAATTACATACCATTTGTGAAACAGCTCATGATATAAACCCAGGTTCTGATGGGTACAGACAACATGAGGAATCACTTAAACACAAGGCCGGAACTTTGAGGTCCACCAGTCATGAGGTCAGGTAAAACAAGAAGTGACCATTTCTTGGTGGATATTTTTCATCTGAGATGGAGCATAAGGTAAGGTTAGTCTCATGTGCAGATTTTTGATTCCCCATGTCTCTGACTTTCCACTACAAGAAACTCTCTCTGGATTCACACCTATTTCCTATGGGTGGAGAAGTGGCTTCAGGTCCCAAATGATGTTGAAGAGCCTGACACATGAGATATCCAGACCAGCAGCCTCTAATAATGGGTGTAATCATTAATGAAAGTTTCTTATGCATTCGAGTCTACTAATCACATTAAAATTTAAAAAGGGATACATAATTGTTTTAATAATATATATCACACAGTATATCAAAATAGCATCAATTTCACAAGGAATTGATGAAAAAAGCTATTTAAGATCTATTTTTACATTCTTTTTCTCATGTCATTTCTTTAAGATAAAATATGTATTATATATTTACATCACATGTCAATTTGGACACTAATGTTTTCTCAGACTTATTTGATCTCTCTTTTCACTTTATCATTTACATTTGTTAAGACAGACTTACATAAACAACTTGACTGAAGCATACTTGATGATATTATAAACATTAAGTTATTAGAAAAATAATATTTATCCTCTGGTATTTGCTGCTACATATGTTAAGCTGGTTCATGTTTACTAGAATTATTTTGATTCTGAAGAAAAATAATGTTAGTTTAAAGTGTACACTGTTTTACCAAGTATCCTATGAAAGTCCATAATTGAAATAATATACTATCCCAATATTTATAAATCTAAATAATGTGATTTTGGGGTGTATGAATCAAAGCAATGTTTTGGGTGTTTAAAATTACAACTCCCTGGTATTATTCACATTTATGTTCAAAGAAATGCAATATTGATTTTACCTGACTGTATTTATCACCACTTTTTTTACTATAATAAAACAGTTCTTATCATACTCAGTGTGTTGCAAAGTCATGAAACTATTTGGTACCATGTGATGCCATGCTCACCAAAGAGTGAGTAATCTGTGAAGGAAATGATCCTAGTGATCAGAAGATTCTTGCCTCATTCTGTGGCTGTCAGTTAGTTTCCTTCCCTAGACATGCATATTTTTCCCCAAAGAGCTCATATTCAACGTGTCCGTGATGGCATGGATGGAGATTATTCATGGGGTTATTAACATGGATTTCCACTCATGAATGTGACTGGGCTATATAGTCTCTGTTCCATTTCAAAACATCAAAACCAACCCTGAGTGCCTAAAATGAGATTACTCCCTTTGGGAAACAGCTTTAGGTACCAGAGGGCAGCTTGAAGACATTAGATCTTTCATCATGGCAGACCAACACTAGTTCTTACTGAAATAGGCATTTACTCAAGAGACAGCTTGTTTTCCTTGTCTGTAATTCTTTTGCTAAACTGCTATCCATGAACTTAGGAAACACGAAAATCACTGACATGGTATTCAACATGGGGCTTCTGAGCACAACATTTATGTCACAGCCAATAAAGGGCAACAATGGGGTCATGTTCCTGTCATTAGTACTCGTTTGATTGTCCCCTACATCCTAAAATACCAAGCTTGATGGAAAGGTTGAATAATTATTGAGAACTCAGTGATAAAGCCAGTTGACTGACTATGTCCACGTCCAATAAAAGATACTATTTTTTGTGTAAGCCAGGTTCCTGGAAAAGGAGTCAGGACATGGAATTGAGAGTCACATCACTCCCTATCCTTAGTCACCAACTAGCACAAGGTTTACCTCACATATTGGAGACATCATACTGGAAGTCTTATTTACAAAAGGGAGCTGCTTCCACAGGAGACACAAGAATGACTTCAGTAACTGGGGTCTAAAGTTGCTTGGACTACTCTTAACAGGAAATTATTAGGGGGGGGGGGGGCTATTAGGTAATGCTTGGTCCTGATAATCAGGGCAGTAGGTTGTCACTGAAGACTTGAAGTAAGAAGGCACCTGGATGGAATGCAGATTATTTTCTTAATACTTCCTTGGTCTGTATTTACAGAAATACAGCACAAACCAATTCAAAAGGAATTGATGGACCAATAGTGTCTGCAATGAAGATTTGCACCATCACACTTGGCAAGACTAGTGAGAAATTAATAAACACTAGTTAAGGCTTTTTTTTGGTGGAAAAGGGAATATGAAGTGTGGAGTGAAGAATATAACAATGATGTCCACAAGAAATAGAATTACATGGAAAAACATTTTTTTTTGTATTTTAATGTGATTGTATTTGAATATCTTTTCCTTACCAAGTGAAGTCCAATGTAAAATGTGTTAGAAATCATTCACTTTATATCTCAGTATTTATGTGACAATACCAAATATTGAGAAAAAAATGAACATACTTGAGGATGAAAAGTATGTTGTATATTCTTGAAGGCAAAAGATTGTCATTTTTTAATTTTTTTCCTTGTCGGGTAATTTTGTCATGTTAAGGGTAGCATTGTTACCATAATTGTCCTTCTTTTGATTGGTGTTATCATGGAAATTGGAATGAGTTTCTGATTTACATAGGTGGGATGTGGTAGCTTTTTTGTTCCAACTTTGATATATATTTCTATATATTTGATATATACATATATTTCTCAGAATTACTCAAATGTATATTTCTGGTTGGGATAGTATCAAGAATAACTTTTGTTGTACAAGGTATGGAGGTTAGAAATGAAGGACTTTGATTCTGTAACTCACACCTGTAGTTGGGTATCTGTTGGGTCACTATGTAGACATGAGGGCTCTAGTCATCTACATATCCTTGGATTCACTTCCAGCATGGGTCTGATACTTCAAATCTTCCATAATCCAGAATTCTTAAGATGTCATTTTTTAAAAATCAAGAAAAAAATTGATATTAGATGGGCATTGAAACATTTACAGTGGGAATTTAGCAGGAGACAGCAGCTTTTTGGCTACATAATGGCTTCTGTGGTCACTGTTTTCATCAGCTATTTTGGTGCTGTATCCAAAAGACCCAATAAGAACTATTCAGAGGAGAATATTTTTGGTGCATGCTTTTAGAGGTCAGTCTGTAGATAGCCAGCTCCATTGATCGGGGCCCAAGGTGAAGCAGAATATCATGGAGAAAGAGGAGGAGAGCATCTCAAGTGATGGCAATCAGGAAGTGGAGAGAGCATTACTCACAAGGGACAAGATATAAAACACACAGATATACCTCCAGTGATGAACTCATTCAGTCACCACCTACCTGCCTACCGTTATCACCCATATCAGTGGATTAAGCCATTGATTAGTTTACACTTTGTAACCTAATCATTTCACTTCTAAACATTCTTGCACTTTGTCACATACAAACTTTTTTGGGAGACCACATATCCAAACCAGTATAGTCCCTGAATATTCATAGTGGAACATCTTACCTGCACTTCATTGATCAGATGTCCAGGTGCAGACTCTGAGGTGGAGAATGATACTCAGGCTGCCTTGAAATCAGAGAGGGGGGACAGTACTATGCTGAAAGAGACAGTGACCCCATGAGGGGACAGTTCATCATTCAGCATCCCAACAGATTGTTTTAGAGCTGGATGACCTGCAGAGTACCCTAAAATGGGGAAGGGCTCAGAGGTCATGGCCTCAAACAGCCATTAAACTAAACCAATCTGAGAAAGATGTGAATCTGGAGAAGCATTTTTCTGCAACTAACATCCCTTTGCAGTGAGGGCATGTCTTTGAGCTGTGAGAAATCCAAGGATCTGTGGATGGGTGGGTGAGCTCTGAGGAAATCAAGGCCCATCTCTTTCTGTACATTATACTGGTCTTCTGTGTTCAGCATGAAGGTTGTCATGAGGACCTGGGGTTTCGGGGACTGACAAGTGTTGAGCAACTCAAGGGGCTAGAAATCTGGAATATTGGAGCCTTGGAGAGGTCCAGGCACCATAATATAGAAATCCAGAGACCATGACAAGGAGGGCTGTCTCTTCCTATCTATATTTCCTTTCATTTTTGCTTTTTTTCTCACTGCCTGGTTCAGAAAACACCATGAAAATTTGTCTCAATGGCCTTAAAATTATCACTGACCTATCCTGTGTTGATCCTGGCCATAGGACTGGGAAGAAAAGGCAGAATAGGGGCCTCATCTCTGGATGAGCTGAGCCGGTTCTACTCAAGGCTCTGTTTGCAGTCTCCTGAATCTGGAAAGAAGTGTGACACTGATAGTGTAGAGGTTTGTGTCTCACTTCCCTATCTGCCTCTGTCACTGTGGGAAGTTCATTATCGCTATCATCATATGATGATAAACAGTAATAGACAGCCTCATCTTCAGTCTGAGTTCTGGTAATGGTCAGGGTGGCTGTTGTTCCTGAGCTGGACCCAGAGAATCTCTCCGGGATCCCTGAGGGTCTCTCATTATCTTTGTATATTAACTGCACAGGACTCTGTCCTGGGTGCTGCTGCTGGAACCAGTATGCATAATTTTTAGGCAGTGCATCTCCAGAACAGGTGATTGTGGCTGTCTGTCCTGGGGCTACTGAGACTGAAGGTGGCTGAGTCAGCTCATAGGAGACCACAGAACCTGCAAAAGAAGAGAGAGAGAGATGAAGGACCCATACCCTGGGGATCCAATAAATCTATGTCTCACATGAGCTTAGAGTTTGGGGAAGGTCCAACTCATGATCCTGTGGTAACCCCTTAGGTAAAGTCTGGGACAGGGCACAAGAGATCACCTGTGTAGAGCAAGAGGAGTGGGAAGATTAGAGGTGTGCAGTTCATGGCGGAGACACACCAAAACTCTTTGTCCTGATATGCACAGCACAGCTGGGTTCTCCAGCACCTCTCTTATTTCTTTCAATATTTTTATGTAAATGCATGTCTGGTGATCATGCAAATTATCCATCCTCTGTAACCAACAAGTGAGAAGTCACTAAAACCAGCTTTGGGTACAGAAGAAGAGACTGTAAAATTGGAGGTTGAGCATTCAACTTTCTCCAAGTTACTTGGGAAAAAAAATCAGCCTTGATTTCCATGACCTCTGATTAATGTCATTTTCAGGGAATTTAACCCTTGACCAGTGTTTCAATTCTTCTGGGCTGTTCTCCCCAGCTCTATTTTAGCAGGGCTGTTAATCTTGCAGGAGCCTGGCCAAGGGCTGAGCTGGGCCCAACTGTGGTAGACAATGGACCCTTACCTTCCTCATTCTGCTCTCATGGTTTCCTAGATGCACTTTATTTTCATCTTTGGTATTTTGTTTAATGTTTTTCTGGTTGTTGAGATGCTTTTAACTATGTCACACATTATACCTTGTTCATTTAATCAACCACCTTCTTTTATTTGTTTCCTACATTTTCTGACCTCAAAAACACTTTTTAACATCCCTCATTACACAATATACTAGCAATAGTCAAATTTATGCTATTTTTAAATCATCCATGTTCTATGTAATATGTTTAAAATTATTAGAATCCAAACTTGATGGAGAAAACAACTTAGGCCCCATGTTCTTTGTGAAGTTCTTCAGTGTCACAGTTTTGAACATGGCTCAGCTCTGGAGTGTGGGTTGTCAAGGATCCCTCAAGCAAGAGGATCTTGTCACTGAACTGAGGTTAATTCAAGGTTCATGTGATGTGAGGCAGATGAAAGGTCAGTGTCACTCTGAGAGTCTCCTCAAGGAACCTGTGCATACTCCATCCAGGGACAGGGACCAAATGCCCCCTTCCCTCATCAAAGACTACACCTGAGCATAGGAGACACAGCCTGGGGCAAGATATGCCTGGAAGTGGAGAAAAATCCAAGGGGAAGTGTATAGAAATGTTTCAAAGTGTCTAGAATGGAGCCTTCATCCTTGGGATGACTTCTGGACAGTGATAATTGGTGCCTTGAGGTTAGGAGGATGTCTATGCATTCATGCTGAGAAAATGACACATATTGTAAACTCATCTTCTCATGTTGTGCTCCATGCTAGAGCACCTGGACCTCAGCTAGGTCCCTCCAGTGAGTTTTACCCAGCAAGGACTGCCCGTGCTGACAGATATGACAAGGCTCCTCCTAACTATTTCCCAGCTGAGGTCCTCTTTGTGCCTGGACTCTTGACAGTGTTCTGTGGTGACCCTGTGTTAGCCTGTCCCTAAGAATGTGTTCACTGCAGTCCAGAGCATAGTTTGGACTCTTCTGACTGAAACTGGACTCCTGTTAAGTTGCAGAGCTGGCTTCACTCATGGACTAAGCCTATTCAGCAGCCTGTTTGCTGTCTGCTTCTGACTACTGCTCTGCTGCCCCCTGCTGGTTGAGTATTCCCAGAGCAAGAGCCTCTGTCTCCTTGGTGAACTCAAAGCCTTTGTTACCAAAAAAGCCTGTGTCCAGCCTCACTTCTGTGACTACTACTCATGCCACCCTGCCCTATAACTCTCAGAATGGGGAGTCATTTCAGTCCTAGGTCTTGTGACCAGGTGTTTTGTTTTTGTTAGAAGATGGTCAAATCATCTGTGGCCTTTCTCCAAAAATACAACAGAGAAAATGTGTTAAACCATAAGGGGACACAGGCTTCTTATGTATTGATTAACCAAGTCTCATATTTTTATTTGATGTTATTAATGATAATGAAATACTTCTGAAAATGTGCTGTTAGTTTTCTACATGTAACTTAAAAATTTTTGTTGTTGTTGTTGTTGTTCTTTACTGTTCCACTACTGGTTTCCATTGTGATTGGTTAATTATTTCCCAGTACCATTTTGAGGTACCATTTTGGTTACCTCTTCAATGTCCTTTTACCTATATTTTCAGAGTGGCTACTATATGTGTATGACACACACTGACTTACCTAAATAACAATATATTTTGAATTGATTCTTAAGTAGTTCCATCAGCATATGATCAACATCAAGGGCTCAGTCATGTGCAAAACTCTGACACTGATAAACTTCACTGAGAACATCAGCATATATTACCTTTCCACATACCCATAGCTATTCATTCTCCTTGATTTGTGTGCATTTTGTTCCCATTTGTATTATCAATTCAAAATGTGTCTTTTTTCATCTTTTCATTCATGCAATAAAATAATACAAAATATTATTACAATACTACACATGTACTAGTATTTATGTTCACCTATGTAGTTAGCTTTACCAGATATCTTGGATTCTTCAGATCCTCCAGCTACCATCTCTTGTCCCTGTCTAGTCTTAGAACTGCCCTTAAGATGTCATTGTGGGCAAGACTACCAGAACAAATAATGTGCTCTATGACTTTCCCATTTTTATTAGTCATCTTTTCATCACTCTGACCAAATACTGATAAGAACAACTTTGAGGAGGACATATTTATTTTGACTCACAGTTTCTTAGGTCACTATGATCTGCTGACTCAATTGCAGAAAATTCTTAATAGAAGGGCTTCATGGAGGGAAATTGATCAGCTTATGGAATCTGGGAGTGAGAAAGAGAGAAAGAGACAGGAATAGAAGAAAAAGAGGAAGAAGAAGAAAAAGAAGAGGAGGCGAAGGGAGAGGAGAAGGAATAGGAGGAAGAGAAGGAGAGGGGTGTATTGCAGTAGCCAGGGAAAAGATAAATCCTTCTAAAGCATCCCCCCATTGATTTACTTTCCCCATGTATGTCCTATCTCCCAGTAGTCCATTCAATGGATTAATCCATTGAGGACATCAGAGCCCTCATTATCAAATAATTTCATAAATACTCCACCTCTCTAACTATAGAGAGGGCAAAGGGGAGGGAGGGGAAGTGAGGGGATACAGGGATAGGAAAGACAGTGGAATGAGATGGACATCATTACCCTAAGTAAATGTATGAAGACACAAATGGTGTGAATATACTTTGTATTCAACCAGAGATATGAAAACTTATGCTCTATATGTGTAATATGAATTGTAATGCATTCTGCTGTCAGGTATAACAAATTAGAATTTTTAAAAAATGTACTAAAAGTATATTTACGAAGACATGAATGGTGTGACTCTACTTTGTGTACAATAAGAGATATGAAAAATTGTGCTCTCTATGTGTAATATGAATTGTGATGCATTCAGCTGTCATATAACAAATTTAAATAAAAAATAAAAAGATAATTAATATTCTACTAGTAATTTGTATTTCTTTGAATAAGTATATTCATATTTTTATCCATTTTGATATTTTCTATAAAACTGAACTTTTCCATATATAATAAAAATTTAAAGCTGTATTTATGTATGAGAGTTATATTAAAAATATTGGTGTGAACATACTTTATATACAGAGATATGAAAAATTGTGTTCTATATGTGTAATAAGAATTTTGATGCATTCCACTGTCATGTATTTAAAAAATAAAAGCAATTAATTTTTTTAAAGTTGGATTTTACATAACTATATTTTAAGATATTTTTGTATTTAATATTTAAATTTATGTTAGGATATGTGTCATATTTGTAGTCATCTTCCCTTGTGAAATAACAAAAAGCATGCAAATTTCGAGATTTGTTATAAAGAAGTATGATACTAAAACAATAAAAATAAAAAGTATGCACTTAAAAAACAAAACAAAACACTTTTTTCCCTTGGCGAACTTGCTTTAAACACTTGTACATTTTGGGAAACATGGAAGATCCAAACCATAATAACATTTCTAATTTAGAAGAATAGTTTTGTCTGGCATATAATTCTTTTTTAAAAATCTTTTTAAAATGTAAATGGACCTTTATTTTATTTCTTTATATGTGGTGCTGAGAATCAAACCCAGTGACTCACATATGCTAGGCAAGCACTTTACCATTGAGCCACTACCTCAGGCCCAGGTATATAATTCTTGAAAGAAAGAAATTCTTTTCTTTCATCAGTTGATATTTTATCCCTACCTTGTGGCCTGAATTGCTTCAGATGAGAAGTCAAATATTAATATTACTGAGAATCATTGAGTGTAAAGAGTTTCTTCTCTCTTGCTCTTCTCAGTGTTTTGTTTTCATACTTGTCTTATGATAGTTGTCATAAAATATGTCTCTCTAACTCTGATTTCACCTCATTGAGCTGCTTGAAAAAGATGCAGATCTTTTCTCATGTTTGCACTTTTAGTTATTATTTCACAAGATATTTCTTCACCTTCATCTTTTTTCTTGTGAGACACACACAATGCATCTATTGCTTTGTTTAAGGTTGCCCATAGATCTCTCATATGTTGTTAGTTTTATTAATTAATTAATTTTTCTCTTCATACAGTGGGATTTCAATTAATGTCTCTTCAGTAAATTGATTATTCTTTGGTCTGCTCAAAGCAACTGTTGAACACCCATGAAGAAGCTTTGGTTTTAGTTCTTCATCTTTTCTGTTCCAGAATGTTTGGCTCTTTTTTAATATGTTATGTATTTTTAATATTTCTTGCTTATACAGACATAATTTTCCTAATATTCTATAGACCTTTTTCCATGAATTTCTTGATTACCATGAGCGTATTAACAAGGTTAATTTATTTTTTCACCCTTCCTCAGGTATGCTATGCCTCCTCAGGAAATTTTCAGATGATTTCCCCACCATGAATGTGTTACACTTCCTTATTCCTTAGTAAACTTAGAAATATTTTGTTGAATTCTGGACATTTTGAATGTTCTAATGTTTCAACTTTAAAAACCAGATTAGTCACAGTCTCTAGTTGGTGATGTTGCCTGCTGGGGGTGCACAATTTTTCATTTGTTCAGTAAATTTTCCATACTGTTTGCAAAGGCTGCATTCCCAGTCATTGTAATCTGTGAAGTCTGTTCAGTTACATATGTGGTCAGAAATTGAGCTGAGAAACACTTGCTTATGTATACCCGTTAACCATCAGCACTCTCCTGAACGCAAGATTGCTGTAGGTAGATTTCATCATTCCCATGCAGTTGATTCAGATACTTCTTGCCAATTCAATAGCTATTTTTGAGGAGGGATCAATTTCTAGAATGCCCGTCTGTGAAGTTGCTCTAGAAGCAGCTATTACTGTATCTTCTTCATCACTATATCTCAAACAAAGGTCTCTCATCTGTCTTGGACTGTATGTTGACTTTGAATTCAATTCATATTTGTTGAATGCATAGATAAATTTATCTGAATGAAGAACACTCAGTTCAGTTACCATGAAGCATGTTCTGAGGAGCTATTTTGTTTCTATGCAACAACAACCTTTCCTTTGATTCATATTTTATTCAGTATTTATGTGACCTCATTTTCTGTTGGATATTGAAGCATGAGTTCATGATTAAAAGAAAAAGGAAACAAACAAACCCGATGTCATCCTACCTGCTCAATGAGGTAGGATGGTGCATGATTTTGATGATTGACAAGTCCTTTTTATATTATCATGTGGGGTTGGAATTCTTTCTTATTTTTAGATAATATTGAGATATCATAGAAGGCCTTTGGTCTGGAGAATAAGGCAATTGTGCCTGTGATTTGAGAAGATAACCCACTGAAATGCATCAAATGAAAATTCAGTTAATAGCGATGACATTTCAATATTTTCCTCTCAGAGATTGTAAAATGACCAGAAAAAAATTCAACATGAAAAGAGAATATGTGAACAACACTGTCAACCAAATTGAATTAAATGAATTTGTAGAAAAATCTCACCCACAACAGCAGGATACACATTACTTTTTTCAAGTTTCAATGAGAAGTTTCCCAAGATTGTTCAAATTCTTGATCATAAAACAAATGTTAACAAACATGACTTCATGCATACTTACATAATTCATTGCATTAAAACCTGAATAATTTTATGAAGTCATTCATTGTGTGGAAAGGAAAAAAGTAGAGCTCCACATGACCTATACATGAAAAATAAAATCTCAGATGATATAAATTAGAACATTTCAAATTTTTTACACAGAAAAGCAGAACATGCAAAATTTAAGGAATACAGCTAAAGCAGGTGGTATAATGGAAACTTATACCTTTAAATCTTAACAATGCAATGAGGAACCAAAGTGTGTAATGTATAGGCAGGCTACATAGACTCTGCCCACCATGAATATGGACAGAATCCTCCATAATCTTTTATATATTTTTATTTGTTCTAATTAATTATACAAGATAGCAGAGTGCATTTTGACTCATTGTACACAGATGGAGCACAACTTTTCATTTCTCTGGTTGTACATGATTTAAATTTGCACCATGTGAGTCACACATTTATCTAGGGTAATGATGCTCATCTTATTCTACCATCTTTCCTAGGACCATGCCTCCTCCCCTTCTCTCCCTCCTCTTTGCTCATTCAAAATTCCTCCATTCTTTCTCCCCATGCTCCCCCACCACCATTACGGGTTAGGATCCACTCATCACAGAGAACATTGGGGCTTTGGTTTTGGGGGATTGGCTTACTTTACTTTGCATGATATTCTCCAACTTCATCCATTTACCTGCAAATGCCATAATTTTATTCTGTTTTAATGCTAAGTAGTGTTCCCTTGTGTATATGTACCACAATTTTTTTATCCATTCATCTATTGAAGGACATCTAGGTTGCTTCCACAGTTTAGCTACTGTGAAACATTTGAAACATTTGAAGAGGCTGATCACTGTAGGTGTATGCTGTTTTTAAGCCTTTAGGGTACAGATCTAGGAGTGAGATAGCTGGGTCAAAAGTTGGTTTTGTTTCAAGTTTTCTAAGGAATCTCCATACTGCTTTCCAGATTGGTCGCACCAATTTTCAGTGTCATCAGCAATGTATGAGTGTGCCTTTTCCCTCACATCCTTGCCAACACTTATTGTTGCTTGTATTCCTAATAACTGGCATTCTGACATGAAGAAATCTTAGAGTAATTTTGGTTTGCATTTCTCTAATTACTACAGATGTTGAACATTTTTTATATATTTGTTGATTGATTGTATTTCTTCTCTGAGAAGTGTTTGTTCAGTTTATCATCCCATTTACTGATTGGGTTGTTTGTTTTCTTGGTGTTAAGTTTTTGGAGTTCTTTCTATATTCTAGAGGTTAGTTCTCTATCTGACGTGTGTGTGACAAAAATTATTCCCAAAATGTAGGCTCTCTCTTCACCTCAATTGATTGCTTCTTTAGCTGAGAAGAAGATTTTTAATTTGAATCCATCCCGTTTATTTATTATTGTTTTTATTTCTTGTGCTTTAGGACTCTTGTTAAGGATGTCGGGGCATAATCCAACATGATAAAGATTTGGGCATACTTTTTCTTCTATTATGTCCTCTGGTCTAATTCCTAAGTCCTTGATCCACCTTGAGTTGAGTTAAAATAAGAGACACAGAATAGACAAAGCAATCCTTAGCAAGAAGAAGGAAGCAGAAGGCATCACAATACCAGATCCTAAAACATACTACAAAGCTATAGTAACAAAAACGGCATGGTATTGGCATCAAAATAGACATGCAGACCAATGGTACAGAATAAAACACACAGAGACAAACCCACATAAATATAGTTCCCTCATACTAGACAAAGGCACCAAAAACATACATTGGAAAAAAGATAGCCTCTTCAACAAATGTTGTTGGTAGAACTGGAAATCCATATGCAGAAAAAAGAAACTAAACCCCTACCCCCTCCATAATCTTTCAAACAACGTGTTTGTCAAGAGCTGTTGCACTGTCAACATTGTGGTTTCCCCACAAACCTTCTGTGCTCATCTCCATCTTCAAGATCCCAGTTCTCCATCTTGATTCAGCATTTGTGTGCTTCATTTTCCTTCAGCACTGGCATCACCATCCAGGTCTTGGAGATTGGGAGGGAAGGAATGACGGGAGAGCTGATGCATATTTATAAACAAACATATACATATAAATATGTATGTTTTATTCTGGGAAGAAATTTTGAATGACTATGATTCTGTATTCTTCATTTTTTGTATGCTTGAAGCTTTTCTGAATAAAAAAATATTAATTGAACAAAGAAAAATCATATTATGAGTCCAAGTGATGTAAAAAGAAATAGGCCCAGGTGATTATGAAGAGAATTCTTTGTTTTAAATGACAAATAGGATTGAGGATAATTTCATTATACATTTGTTTCTATCTTAATTAGATCTTTATTTTAGTTAAACATAGTAGTTGTGTTCATCCTGACACATTCATGGAAATTGATTTCAGTTCATGACCCCCTTTTCTCCTCTCCTTTTCCCTTTCATCCTCCCTACCCTCTTCTATCCTCCTTCCTCTGCTCTACTTAACTTTTTTTAGCCTATTAATTTGTATTTGATTGGTACTTTATATTATCCTATCTTTCTCTTCGAATTTTCCTTATTTTATTGTAGCTTCTGCAGATGACAGAAAACATTTTGTCTTTCGATTTTCGAGTTTAGCTTATTTCACTCAGCTTGGTATTCTCCATTTCTATCCACTTAAGTGCAAATGCCATAACATTCTTTTTTTAAAGCTGACTAGAACTCCATCATATATATATATATATATATATATATATATATATATATATATATATATACACATATATATATAATCACACACATATGTATATGTGAATGTATATATAATATAATATATATCATATATGTCACAATTTCTTGATTCAGTTGTCTATTGATGGGTAAATAACTGGATTGAATCAGTAATTTAGCTATTGTGAATTGTGCTGCTAGAAACTTTCAAGAGGCTACATCACTGTAGACTTCCAAATATATATCTTGGAAAAAAATACAGTCTTTTTAACAAATAATGCTGGGTAAACTGCACAGCTACATGTAGAAAAATAAAATTAGACCCCTCTCTCACCCTGCCTATTTTCAATCTTTTGGGAAAATATAAACGAGTGGAATGACTGGGTCATATGATAGTTAAATCCCTATTTTTTTTAAGGACAACATGCTGTTTCCCAGAATGCTTGTCCTAATCTGTAGTCCCACCAACAGTATACAAGTGCACCTTTTCCCCCACACCCTCATCAGCATTTACTGTTGTTTGTATTCTTGATTGTTGCCATTCTGACTGGAGTGAGATGAAATCTTTAGTGTAGTTTTCATTTGTATTTCAACAGCATTCCCTGATTGCTAAAGATGCTGAACATTTTTACATGTAGTTGCTGGCCATTTCTATATCTTCTCTTGAGAAGATTCTGTTTATTGACTGGGTTGTTTTTTGGCATTGACTTCTTTTGTATATTCTCAAAATTAATCTCCTGTTGGAGGAAGAGCTGGCCAGTATATTCTCCTATTCATGGACCCTCTCCTCAAGCTCTTAATTATTTTCTTTGCTGTACAGAAGGGTGTTTTTTTATTTATTATTTTTTTATTTCAGAATTATTTCTTCTTATCCATGTTGTCACCATATCTGACACCATATCTGGTGTTTTCTACATGTTTTGTGTTCGAACTTTTCCACATTATGTAATTTTCTTCTATGAGGGGTCTTTTGCTGGAAGTGAGGATCTGCAGGTGAGTTGTTTTTTTTTTTTTTTTGGTATTAAAAATTGGTCAGATGTTGCTTTGCAACAGAATCAGAATCCTAGCATTTTTACTTTCATTTTAAGACACGGTTTCACTAAGTTGTTGAGGCTCTCAGGAAATTTCTGAGCCTGGCCTCAAAGTTATAATCCTCCTGCTTCAGCCTCCTGAGTCACTGGGAATACACACATGCACCACTCTTCTTGAGTGCATACAATGTCTTGTAAAATTTTAATTTTGCCATAATATTTAGAATTCCAGATTGATAGATTTTTTTTTTTTTTACTTTCATATTTTAAAGGTTTGGGGCCCTGTCTTCTTCCTTTCTTGTTTCTGATGGGCAAGTTTCTATTATTAGGCTCCAAGTGTCTCTTCCCTGCTAGTTTTATCTAGTGTCATTGAAGCCAGATTTAAATATAGGTAGTTAGTATAGTTAGGTAAATTGGGTCTGTAAAGAAAATGGAGACCATATTGATAATGGAGTCCATAAAGAAGATGGAGTCCAATCTGAGCCCTGGAAACCAGAACAATACCTGGGGAAATTGAAATGTTAATGTCCCCCATGTCCAGGGTCCATCCTAAAGAACTGTTAATGAAGTAGCTCCCAGCAAACAGGAAGGTGCTAATCAAACCACCCCAGGCCCTTCATGTCCAAATTACTCCTCCTGGTCACATCCTCCTTTTACCCTTCCCACCTGCATTCTATCACTACAGGATAGAGGGGAACAAAGGACAGGAATATGGAAGGATAAAAGAAGACCTTAGATATAAAAAGGGAAGAAATCTTCTTTCTCTTTCCATCCCCTTCTTCCTGGGGGGAAAAGGGTCTTTTCTGCTATCCTTTAATAATGCCTCCCACTTTCCACTCTTACACTTGCCTTGGTGTGCTTCTCTGTGTTATACTTCAGCATCCAGGGAAGCAAGGACTCCTCACCAGTAAACAGCAGTAAGGACATCATATGTGCTAGGGCTGGTTTCTTCATGTTTCCTAGGACTGATTTTTCTGACTTTCTTGAGCATGTTGGATTCTGGTTTTCCCCGCGTGTAGAACAGTTTTGGCCATTGGTTCTTCAGATACTCAATCTATTCATGCCCAATATCCAAACTGCCTCCTGACTCCACTGACATACTTTAGCCTGTGGGAAGCTGTCCCCAAACACACCAATTGCCTGATCATTGTTTACATTATCCCCCATTTTTAACTTCAGTAGTTTCTAAAGTTTACTGATTTTGATTACTCAGTGTAATTGATAACTCAGTGTTTGCTTGTTTCTTAATCTCAGACTCATGGCTTTAACCTCTGTAAGGTCAATTGGGTAGTCTGTTTACATATTTTGCTGATTCCTCTGGATCATAAAATATTGAAACCCAGGTGTGATAACTGTCTTCATATAAACCACTGAGGCTACAGCAGGCAAAGCAAGAAGTAAAAGGCAGCCTCCTGTACTCAGATCTGAGTAAGCTGAGCCAGACCTCACCCGACTTTGCTTCCAGTCACAGACCAGGAAGCAGTTTGTGACTCACTTCTCCATATGTCTGAGTAACTGTCAACTTTATCATTGCTGTCCCACCTGTGACAGTAATAGTCAGTCTCATCAACAAAGTGGGTTCTGCTGAGAGGTT
Organism: Callospermophilus lateralis; assembly: GCF_048772815.1. Lineage (NCBI taxonomy): Eukaryota > Metazoa > Chordata > Mammalia > Rodentia > Sciuridae > Callospermophilus > Callospermophilus lateralis. The sequence goes on along the minus strand of NC_135305.1, from coordinate 125,069,643 downwards.
CAGGGTGGCTGTGTTCCCTGAACTGGACCCAAAAAATGGTCAGGGATATGTGAATGCTGGTTGCTATCTCCTTAGATGACCAGCACCAGGACCTGGACTGGTTTTTGCTGGTACCAGTGAACATATTTTTCAGGAAAGTTTATTTCCAGAACAGGTAACTGCGGCCACTGACAGTGAGGGTGGCTGTGTCAGTATGTAAGTGGTCATGGAATCTTCAGAAGAGAAGAAGAAAGGGGTCTGAGAATCAAAAATCCATTCCCATTGGACCAACTCAAAACTGTCTGGGTTGAGTTTAGGGTTTGAGTCAGACCAGCTCAGGATCCTGTGTGGATTGAATGTGGAACCAGGGATTGTAGAGGTCACCTGTGCAGAGAGTAAAAAGTGCAGCAAGAGAGGTGTCCAGGCCATATTAGAGATGCCCCAAATTTCAGTATCCTGAAATCCACAGCACTGCTAAGCTCTGCCAGGCCTCTCTTATTCCTTCTCAGGACCTTGGAGTAGTGAGTGAGTGGGGATTATGCAAAGAGACTGAGGCTCTGGGATAATCACTGAAGGATAGTGGGAAAGATGCTTCACAGCTCTGGGGTTAACATAGGAGACTAAGGGAGAGTGGAGTTCCAAATTTCTCCAGCTGCTTCACTGGGAAAAAAAAATGAGCCTTGACTTCCATGACCAGAATAATAGTCATTTTTGAGTGATTGACCTGTGATCCCTTTCCCATCCCTCCTGTGCTGTGGTGTATCCTAGGCCCAAATCAGCAGGGCTGTTGACCTTCCACAAGCCTGGGCATGGATTGAGCTGGACCCTGCTGAGAGTCATGGATCAAGGCCTGACTCGGCAGAAGGTGTGAAAAACCAGCCTCCACCTCAGAGCAAAGCCTGTCCAAGGAAGGAGGCGTGACCCTTGTCCTTGGAAAGACCCACAGAGCACTCCTAGGCACATACCCACCCTGCTGAGCTGTTTATCTACAAATAACAGGAGAGATCTGCTGCACCAGGTGTCCCTGACTCAGTCAGGCTATGTGGGGACCCATAGGAACCCCCTAGCAGCCACCAATCAGCATGAAACAGGGTAATACCTGGGATGCCAGGTGACCCTCCCAGTAGTTTATGGTGGTTGATAACATGTTGGGAGACCATGTAGTTCAGCATGTACTCTCCTCATGGCTTAAACCAATCAGTTCAAGCGAATCCCCCTTTTGTACTAGCCAATCACCCTTACCCAACTTATTCCTGCCAGTGAATATGCTAATCATGTTTTAGAGTTGTTTTATAATTTTCCCACAGTGTGTGATGATTTGCTAAGAGATGCTATAATGTATGTGAAGTCCCTGCCTCTCCCAAAGAGTGTATAAAACCGCTGCAAACCCTGGGCTCGGGGCCTCTCAGTGTCACCAGTTGCTGTGTACGCATGGAGGACCGAGCTAGCTCACAATAAACACCTCTTTTCTGCTTACATCCTTCTTGGTCTCTGGTGGTCTTTTGGAGGTCCCGAATTCGAGCGTACAGGTGGAATATGGACCTTTGTCTTTCTATTACTTTTCCTCTTTGGCTCCTCTTATCCCCTTATATCCACTACTTGTTTCATTAGAATGTGATCCAGTGTCATTAAGATTTGTTTTAATCATTTGTCACAAGACATGTTTAGCAGGAAACAATGGTTGGCTTTTTTGATTCATCATAATTTCTAGTCTCATTTTTTGTTTCTTTGATTCTTGGGTACTGAGGATTCAACCCAGGGCACTTAACCACTGAGACATATTCTCTGCCCTTTTTTAAAAAATATACTTATGTAGAGAAAGGATCTCACTGATTTCCTTAAGGCCTCCCTAAGTTGATGAAGCTGTCTTTGAACTCATGATCCCCCTGCCTCAGCTTCCTGAGCTGCTGAGATTACAGGAGTGTGTGACTACACCTTGCTCTAGTCTCAGTTTAACAGTGTGTTCGCTCCCTTTCTAGGACATCTCCCTTCCCATAGCACATTAGCAATGGTATCTGGAACGTTCTTTCTCTTGTTCTTTTCTATTTTCACCAATGTTGGACAGACTATTGTTAAGTTCTGGAAATCATACCTGCCTAAGAAACACATTTCAGGTCCCTGGGTCTCTGTGAAGGTCCTCAGTACATGGTAGAGCTGAACAGGGCTGAGGTCAGGAAGGCCAGTGGTCAGGTTTTCTCCAGTTAGGAGGATTCTGTCACTGAGCTGAGGTCAGCCTCATAATCAGATGGTGACCTGGGGCAGGTGGTTTGTCCAGCTCACTCTGCAGAGTTTCCTAAAGGAAGATGCACATGCTCCGTGCAGATCAGGGCCTGAGTGCAGTCCATACCTGAGATTACACCTGAGCACAGGAACTGCAGCCCTCTGTGCAGATCTGCCTGGAAGTGAGAGAAGAGGCTAGGAGAAGGGTGCAGGTATCTTTGGAAATTCCCAGGACAGGGAGATTAGTTTATAGACCACTGCTGAAGAGTAGGAGATTGCATTCTCAGATTGAACAAGACACCTGGGCCACTGTCCTGGGTGAAGGACAGAGACCCTCATGTTCCATACCCTCACATTGAACTCCCTCCTAGAGAGACCTTGGTATGTTTCCCCATTGTCTCTCAGGCAACTGCCAAGGCTGAGACCAGGAACCAGTCTCCTCCATGGCATTCTCCAGGTGAGGCCCTCACAGGTTGCAGGTTCCTGCCAGCACCGTGGGGACACAGTGGGGGTATGATGGTCATAATATGTACCCTGCTGCCCAGGCATATAATGGACACTTGGGATTTTCAGTACAAGTACTATGACCTGGAGACCTGTTGATCCACCTGGATGGCCTTCCATTTGGCTTCCCGTTTTGCTAATCCAGGCTCTTATGGCTGCTACTGACTGTAGCTCTACTTCCCTCTGCTGGTGGAGGAAACTTAGAAGCAGTAGCTTGCTCCTCCAGTGACTCCAAAGCTAATGTCACCTGAAATGATATGTAGTGGGTGTACAGCTTCACTCTATGAGCTGCACACACTTTACCTTGCCAAGCACTGCACAAAGAAGTGGCATCCCTGCGGTGCAGTCAAGCAAATACTGTACAGCTTTTTTTTTTTTTTTTTTTTTTACTCTGTCCCTGGAAAAGTCCCTTCCTGGTGATTTGTTTTCTTTAAAGAAAACAGAGAAAGTATGTTTCTCATCTTTTCTGTAGAAGCAGAAAATTTCCCAGTGGAATGCTGACTATTGAGCAAGCCTCCAGTTTATTTGTAGCTGGGACTGGTGCTGCCCCATGGCAATGAGAAATGCTACAGGGTCAGTGGGAGCTCAGGATGTTTCTGTACTAAAACTCCTAAGTACCCTTGCATCATCATTATCATCATCATGCATCACCATTTATATTATCACATTTTTATTTCATCACAAACCTCATAGTTAATGGGGAAGGATTTGTAAACCAGTCTCACGTGCTCATTATTAATCCTGTGCATCCCCTGCCTGTAAAACTGCAGAAAGGTTTGCTTTGGCTATAACCATGTAACCCACATCATCACATATATTGCTATTCACTGTTTATCAAAGTCAGCTTACATAAATCATACCTTTAAATATCATAATCATTAATAAAATCATAGGCAGTTCTGTCAACAAACATTTTACATATTTAAAAAAAATGATTCTAGAGGTCTTGAACCCATGATAGAGAAAACAGTATTTATTCAGATCTCTTTTTCTTGGATTTTCACTGAGGAAGGACAAGAGATTCCAAGACCTGGGACACAATAAATTCATCATTAATAAATGAGACTATTTCATTGATTCATGCCATTTATGATTAAAAATCCAGGTTCCAAATGTCAATATAGTTTCCCCCATTACATATCAGGTAATATTTGGACCAAGAAAGACTCAGTAGCCCAAAGAAGTGATCAGTAATGTCATGAACAGAAGTTGACACAAGAACCCTGAATTTAGGTCCTAACCATTTAAGGGGAAGAATGGGGAGGTGGAAAGATGAGGGTCACACTATGCCCCAGGAATTTTGTCCCACACAACTCATCACTGCCTCCTATCATGTCATGACTGTCACCAGGAGCCCAGCTCAGTCTGCAGGTTGGTGGTGAGAATGAGGCTGTGTCCAGGTTGGAGCTGGAGAATTTGTTGGGAGTGTGAGTCTTCTCTGCTCTATTGTGCTGTGCTGTGCTGAGCTGAGCTGGACTGGACTGGTCTGGTTCCTGCTGATTCTCTCTACACCATGGCCCACTCCCTTCTTAAGTGAGCACATGACACTGAAAGCCACGTGGGGTATCTGTGATAGGAAATGCCAAGTCCTGAAGGTTGAGGAGAATGTGGGGCTCATTCTCAGGGGTTTACATCAGCAACATTATCTGGACTTATTTCAGAGACAAGGCAGGATCCAGGTACTGTGGATTTGCTCCTGAGAATACAGACTGGGTGCAGAGAGGTGAGACCTTGGATAAGGAGCACTGTGAGGGAAGACCATAGATTTGGAGAAGGCCCTTAGGGGGATGGGAGAGAATCAGGTTCTGCAAAGAGGGGGAGGAGTCTGGGGATGTTTCTGAGGAGGAGCTGGAACAAAGAGGGCCAGGTATCCATCCCTGGCCCAGTACAGGAAGCCAAGGACCTAGTGAGGTCTGGACCCTGTACCCAAAATCATCTGGGACCCTGACTTGATTATCTATCCTTAGAGCATAAGTTCTGCAACGTTGGGGCTGCTGAGCCAGCACTTGTAGGCCTCTACATGGAAGGGTGTGTCTGTGTGTGTGTGTGTGTGTGTGTGTGTGTGTATCCCTCAGGGAACATCACATGCTCCTCTCTATCATGAACATTGTCACCCAGAAATGAGTGTGGTTGGAGCTGAGGACTGAGGCCAACTGTGTCAGCTTCACTATTGGACCCAGGACACTCATGCCCAGGAGGATGAGGGATTACATTGTAACCAAGTCATGCTCTGCTTCAAGCAATTCCTGAAAATCTATCATCCAGAGTTGATTTCTCTGATTATATAGTTCTCCTTGGTTCATGGTGACTGAATTTCCATAGTGAAAATGGTATTAATATCATTTGTTTCCATGTGTGTTAAATAAGACACATTCTATTGTTTTCCTCTATATCAAGGAGATAAAAGGGAAAATCTGCTCAGAATGCACAGAGCAGCTATGTGTGAACTTTAAAGCACAAATCATAGAAGGAAGGATAGGATGATGGGATATTGATGTGCCACTGGTTCAGAGGTTAGTTTTTTGTTTGTCACTCTAGATCAGTATTTCCAGCAGTCCTGGGACTGGAAGCATTCCCCAAAGAGAGAACACAACTTCCTCTTTCATGCTGGCATCATGAGGAAGATTATTCAAAATGCACAGAATATAAATGAGAAATCATGTTTTTCTTTTTGTGTATTTTTTCTACAGTCCATTATAAACACACTAGTCTCTAAGACATTTTCCTGCATTGAAAACAGTCACATGGAGGTAGGAATGACCTAATCACACTAGTGTAGGAGGACATTCTAATAAGAATGATATGAATTGGCATTGATTTTGTTTCCTATGTCTTTTTGGTATTAACCCTAGACGTATGCATAGAACAGCATAAGCATAGAAACATATTTATCATTTTTTTCTTTGTTTTTGTTTATTTTCATACTACTGGGATCAAAACCAGGACTTTGTGCATGCTAGGCAAGTGGCCTACCAACTGATCCACATGCTCAAACAATGCACATTCTTTTAACAGAGTGTGTGTGTGTGTGTGTGTGTGTGTGTGTGTGTGTAGGGAATGGAGAATGGGAAGAAAAGGAATAAGGCTGGGAAATAAATTCTCTAAATTTCTTATGACTTTCTGGATTCAACTCTGCAATTCACTGCACAGATCTGATGCTGAAGAAGATAGATAGGATGGAAATAGGATTTTGAGGGATAGACCACCTCACAGTTTCTAGGTGGGAGATTGCATGATACACACACAGGATAGATAAGAATATTATTGCAAACCTTTTGCTTGTGAAATTGCAATAGCAGTCATCATCCATGCACAGAAGTTCTAAACTTGTCTTCTAAACTCATCTGGGTATATTGTCCACTAATAAGAAATATGAAAATAGGATTTGAAAGAGACACAGAGGTATATAAATTAATATTGCATCATTCCATGATGGAATGTAAAGATCTTGACAGAAAAATTATCCATAAAACTGCAGCAGTCCATGAAAGACAGAAGATGACAGAGGTGTTGACTTTCTCTCATAAAGGTTTTAGAGAAACTATAATAAAAAATCATCCCAGAAATAAGGCAAACTCTGCTGAAGTGAATGGAAATATACAGAATTGTAGGAAGGAAATTGAGGTATAAAGAACAAAATGGATGTAATTTAAGAAAAAGTAGGCCCAAATCTTCATCATGTTGGATTAGGTCCTGTCTTCCTTAACCAGACTCCTAAAGTGCAAGAAATAAAATAAAGAATTAATAAATGGGATTAATCAATAATGTGGAAAGGAAACAATCAATAATGTGAAGAAAGTACCCACAGAATGGTAGAACATCTTTACCACACACATATCAGATAGAGCACTAACCTCCAGAATATATAAAAACCTTAACACCAACGAAATGAGTAACTGGATCAATAAATGGGCTGAACAGGCAATTCTCAGAAGGAGATATACAATGGACCAACAAATATATTTAAAAAATGTTCAACTTCTCTAGTGATTAGAGAAATGCAAATCAAAACCACAAGATTTCATCTCACTCCGGTCAGAATGCCAATTATCAAGAATACAAGCAATAATAAGTGCTGGCGAGGATGTGGGTGAAAATGTACACTCATACATTGGTGGTAACACTGCACTTGGTACAACCACTATGGAAAGTAGTGTGGGGATTCTTTAGAAACCTCAGAATGTAACCAAATGGCCACATTTGACCCAGCTATCCCACTCCTCGGACTCTACCCAAAGGACTTCAAATCTGCATATTATAGTGACACAGCCACATCAATATTCATAGCAGCTCAATTCACTATAGAAACTGTGGAACCAACCTTGATGTCCTTCAACATATGAATGGATAAAGAAACTATGGTACATATACACAATGGATGATTACTCAACATTAAAAGAGAATAAAAATATGGCATTTTCAGGTAAATGGATGAATTGGAGAATATCATGCTAATGAAGTAAGCCAATCCCCAAAAACCACAGGCCAAATGTTCTCTCTGATAGTGAATGCTGACCCATAATGGTTGGGAGGACAGTGGGCATGGGGAGAATGGAGGAACTTTGATTGGGCAAAAGGGAGGAAGTAAAGGGGAGGGGGCATCGAGATAGGAAAGATAGTGGAATGACATGAACATTATTAGCCTAGGTACATATGTGAAGACACAAATGGTGTGACTCTACTTTGTGTACAACCAGAGAAATGAAGAATTGTGTTTCATTTGTGTACAATGAATCAAAATGCATCCTATTGTCCTATGTAACTAATTAAAACAAAAGAAAGAAAAAGAAAACAAAGAACCAAAAGGAGTGACTATTTATGAGAACTATCCCAGGTGCTCTGAAGTAAAGACCACACACTACAGATAAGCAACCCTGAAAGCCGAGCAATAGAAACTGATGAAAATACAACACAGGGGGCAAACAAGATGCATCTTCCCAAAAGTAGCCAAAAATTGTCAGTAAATTTTGAGATAACCACATGGCCCATTTTATAGGTAATGAGTGTTCAGATACACAATGAAAATCACATACTGGTCTCTTAAATACAATACTCTGTTATATTTTTATTTTTTTAAATTTGCTTTAGTTAGTTATACATGATGGTTGAATGCATTTTGACTCATTGCACAAAAATGGAGCACAACTTCTCATTCACCTTTCTCTACACTGTGCAGAGTCATACCAGTTGTGTAATATGCATATATAGAGAGTAATAATGTCCATCTCATTCCACCATCCTTTCCAACCCCGCACTCCCACCACTCCCCTCACTTTCCTCTGCCCACTCCAAAGTTCATTCTTACTTCCCTACCACCCATTATGCCATTTTATGCCATTATGAATCAGCATCTGCTTATCAGAGAAAACATTCGGTCTTTGGTTTTTTGGGTTTGGCTTCTTTCACTTAGCATGATATTCTCTAGCCCTTCCATTTACCGCAAATGCCATAATTTCTTTCCTCTTTAAGGCTGAGCCATGTTCCATTATGTATATGCACCACATTTTCTTTATTCATTTATTGTGGAGTATCTAAGTTGGTTTCATAGTTTCACAATTATGAATTGAGCTGCTATACACATTGGCATGACTGCATCACTGTAGTATGTTTGTTTTGGGGTATAAACCAAGGAATGGGATAGCTGGGTCAAATGGTTGTTCCATTCTAAGTTTTGTGAGGAATCTCCATACAGCTTTCCATAGTGGTTGCACCAATTTGCAGTTGTACCAGAAATGTATGAGTGTACCAAACTTTCTGGAGCCCAATCAAGTTTCTATAACTCTCCAATTGATAATAAAATATCATCTATAGAAATTTGTTCCCTGGGGATTCTTTCATAAAGTTACATTTTCTGTCTAGCCTCAGTGCTCACATTGGAATCTTAGTCAAAGGACACCTTCACATTCTTTCACTGTGGATCCTGAATTCTGTTCACACCATCCCAGGTGACCTAGTTATTCATGGCCTTGAGAATTCATGAAAGTTGCACATGGAGTAGCTGATTGTTGTTTGAGAGAATGTGAATACATGTTTCTTCCTGAAGTCCCACTGAAATTCTATTGAAGAGGTAAAAACCTTCTCACAAGCAAGGACATCAGAAGCTGAATGAAGTATGACAGATATTTAAAGGAAGATCTCAAGTTCACAATTTTTAGTGGACTTGAATCTTAGAAAAACCAAAGCCCATTATTCACTAAGAACCATCCTGAAATACTTGAATGATTCTCAGTGGCCTGTGGGTTGACAATAAACGGCCTGAAGAAAACTGAAATAAGAATGAGTAAGCAGAGCTAGTAGATAAACAAGTTGGTCTCTGACACAATTCACCTGCTGCCCCACCCTGATCAGTTCTCTGCAGAAGGTGAAAATCAGATCTGTGGAAGGGAGGTCCAGGCAGAACTGGCATTGTACCATCAGGAGGAGAACACTGTGTGCTCATGAATGCTGAATGTTGTGACCACTTCTGTCTAATAACCATACCTAATCAGACACTTTGCTCAAAGGAACTTGCCTAGACAAGGCACTGGTAATGGAAACATCTTATAATTTTTCTTTTTAGAGAGAGAGAATTTTAATATTTATTTTTTAGTTCTCAGCAGATACATCTTTGTTTGTATGTGGTGCTGAGGATCGAACCCTGGCTGCATGCCAGGCAAGTGCGCTACCACTTGAGCCACATCCCCAGCCCCACATCTTATAATTTTGAGGAGATAATGCCTAGGATTCCTGGAGAGTTCCCAGTGGTTGGGGAAGTGCTGGAGGAGGGATTTTCCGGAGGAGGGATTTCCAGTTGGTGGTGGTGTGTCCTGGGAGAAGGCCAGGAGCAGGAGCATAGTGTGTGCAGGAGTGCGGAGAATAAAGGAGTTCCTGTTTTGAACCTACAAGGCTGTGTGGCACCTCGGTTATTTTGTGCCCAGCCAGACTGCGGCAGGTGTGGGGAAAGGAAAGGAAGGAAAGGTATTGGGATCTCACCTAAAACATGATATATTCCATGCTTTTATTATTATGTCAACATGAATTGCACTATCATGTGTAACTAAAAATATAACAATTAATTAAAAATATGTTTGTAGAAAATAAAGGACATTGCCCAACTATTCTCTAAAGTGACTGTAAATTTTAATTTTTTTCCAAAATAAGTGAGTATTTCAGATCCTTTCATCCTCTTCAGAGCTTAGCATAGCAGAGGTATGTTAACTTTTTAAACCTATTTTGCAGAGAATAAAATCATGGCATTAGAGTAGGAGTTCCAAAGTAGCAGGCCCAGGCGAACAGCAGTGGTCTAATATACAATTGAATACACAGCTTAACATAACCATTATCATTTCAATGGCTTGCTGGTGTCACCTCTCAACCACTCCTTTCTGGCAAAAATGCCATGCATCATTCTGACTGGGCTTTGGCTCCCAGCACACACCATGATCCTTCCCTCCATTGAACTTTCTATCATTAACCAATAGTTATTTATTACTTAATTATTCATGTATGAAGTTGATATTGAGATTCACTGTGGCATATTCATGAGTGTGCAGGAAATTTATGTCAGATTCATTCTACTCTTTCTTTTCCCATGCCCCTCCCTTATTTTCTTTCATCTCCATTGCCTACTCCACTGAATTCCTACTTCCCCCCCCACACACCTTATTGTGGGTTAGCTTCTAGTGATATTTCAAAGAGATGATCAAAGGGTACACTCCAGCAATGGCCAGTCAGGAGTCATAATTCATTTGTAGCCTTGAAGGACAGCTATTTCTTAGATCTTTTGGTTTCAGCCTTGAATTTTAGATGCCCTCATTCCTGTGATCTGTGAGTACAAGAAAGGATGTCTTAGCCTAGTAGGGAAAAAAGGATAATCTTGCTAGGGAGAAGAATGAGAAGAGAAATGGGAAAAAAGTGTTTGTTTTTAAAAAGATGCAGGGGTAGAGCAGCAAGTGTTGTAGCCAAAGCATGAAGTGAATCTCTGTTACACTATCACCATAGATGATCAGCACTCGGCCTGGCCTCACTTGTGCAGATACAAATTCAAGCTTAGCTGCCAATGTTGTTGTCCCCATAGGTGATCCTGGCTGTCTGCTCTGGAGGCCACTAACACAGAGGATGGCTGGTTTATCTGCTCAAGTGCTACAGGGCATCCAATGAGAAAAAAAGGGTTGTGGACATAAGAATGAACCATCCCAGGGTTTCCCTCTACCAGGCTTCATTGAGCTCCATGGATTCTCTGTGCCAACACAGTGCCCCCTTCCATGAATCTTAGCACCAGTGGAAGATGGAGCCTTTCAACACCTGAGTAAACATGCCCTAGATTCCTACCAGCTATAGCCCTCAGGCTCACATAAACCAGGGAGCACAGCATGGGGATTTCAGATCTGAGTCTCCCTATCCTGCACAAGTTTCCTCAGCAACCTGACCACCAAAAACAGGGATTTGCTAAGCTCAGAGTCGGGGACAGGTTGTCCCAGAGCTTATGGCTATGTGGATGAGAAGGGTCCTTGGGGAAGCACCTGTGTATTCATCCAGGAGACTCAGGAAAAGTGGGGTCCATGCCACGGTGGAGCCTTCCTTGAGATCACATACTGAGTCCCAGCTCAGGCTGGCTTCCTCCCAGTATTCACCTGTGCCCTATCTGGGAAGTGCTACCCAATATACAAATCAGTCTGATTTCAGGGCTGCTCCTGGAGGAGTTTTGTGGAGTATCAGGTCTCAGCCTCTGAGGAACATTTAGGAGAAGCAATGTTGTAGAATGACATTCAGCCTAGGAGAAATGACTTTACTAGCTGGTTTCATAGCCTTGGTGGCAACTCAATCCTGGACTTTGTCCTTGCCTTATTCTTAGGTGTCCTCACCACGCATAGCTCAGAGGTGAGGGTCTCTGAATTTTCCACATTTTCTGAAACTCTACCTATGGGCTGATCCTGGTCCTGTTCACAGTCAGGCTAAAAGACACAGTGCTAACTTTGTAATTATCCTGGAATGAGTCCCAGGCATTCCTGTAATTCATCCTTCCTCAGGAGGAAGGTGATTAATTGTGGTCTGAGCCTTCAAGGGTGCCCTGTCCATAAATGTTTTCCAGCAAAGTCCAGATATCAAGTGAGTTTTAGCTGCATTTTAGAGGGTTTTTTCACAGAACTGAATATGGCAATTCTCCCAATATTATTACATGTGCAGAAAGAGAATTTGACAAGTGCAGGATCCTATTCAAGATCACCCAGCTCTAATAGAGAGCTACGATTAAAACTCCTGCATTGACAAATACACCTGGAGTGTTTAAAAATTCTTGAAATGCTGTAGGTTTCTGTCTTTGTGAGCTCTTGGGGCAGATGGTAAATTTTGCCTGATGTAGCCAGTGTGTACTCAGGTCAAGGATCGGGTCACAATGTAATAGAAATTGTTATCTAGAAGAAAGATCTAGAAGAAAGTTCCAGTAGTCTGAAAACTTCAGGGTCTTCTCATATAAGTGTTAATTATAATTATATTTTCTTCATTTGTTAGAAAAAAAATCTAACAAGTGATGAAAAGAGTTAAGCCAGGTTCAGTGACTCGTGTCTCTAATCCCAGGTATTCAGGAGGTTGAAACAGGAAATCACAAGTTCAATGCCCTCCTGGGCAACTTCATGCTACTCTTTGTAAAAATTCAGAAAAATAAAAAGATATGTGTATGTATGTGTGTGTGTGTGTGTGTGTGTGTGTGTGTATCTTAGTGGTAGAATCCCATGCGTTCAATGATTAGACTTCAAAACAAGTAAACTTAATTAAGTCAACACAAGGTTAATAAATAATTCTCAGTATGCTTCACAATAAGAATTCAAAGAGGAAAATTTGGTAGCTGACCATAAGCGAGAAACAGTCATAGACCAGGTAGAGTGGAAGGTGAGGGAGCTTCTGGAGAATGAGAAGATGCAATGTCTGGCATTAAACTTAGATTATGGAGAAGAGTAGAAGAAAGTGGGACACTGGTGAGCACAGGTTTCTCAGATGTTTATAAAGAGTGACAGAGGTTTAAGCAATATTGATGGACTGTGGAAAACAGAGAGCCTGGATATGCATCAGACAAATAGGCAGCTTCTTCAGATCAGATGTGAGAGATGGGGAGCCAGTGGAGCTGATCATATGTGTCAAAATCATGCTATTGTAGCAAAATATCCTTAAGGTGCCTGGAATCAAACAAAGAGAAAGACCTGGAAAGTCTAAGACTGACAACAATTACTTTGACTAAGCAAGGAAACACATGTGGGCTCAGCAAGGGTATATGCATGGTGAATACTCAGCCAGTTTCTGCTGCCCATCAGTTCATCCTCCTGCCTTGGAAGCACTGCCACAATCAAACCCTGGATCCCTCAGGGCTTGGGAGGGTGGCCAGATCTGCACCCTTTGGCTGTTCAGAATCTGCCAGCAGAAATACTCCAGATTTTAGTCAATTAGATCATTTGCCTGAGTGAAAACATGAAGGATTGTCTAGGACTAAATAATTTCCCCATATAAATAGTCTACCTGACATAATTTCTTATCAATTGGGTAAAGAAGTTGTAGCTACTGAAACCAAAGTGTGATTTTAACTGCTTTTTTGAGCAGAGTATGATTTTCTTTCATCTGTGTCCCCATTCCCATAGTCGGTACTAATACAGGCATACTGGAGATATATTCTGTTTCCGTTTTAGAAATTTGCCCCCTCATAATTTGTCCTTAGGTATGTGTCATGAAAGGTGATTTCTAAAACAATTAACCAAGGCACTATGAAGGGAAGTGCAGACCATGTGGCAGCTTTGTTCAAACCCTGGAGAAGATATTTTTGGAGGAGTGATAACACAAGGCTCACAGGAAGCCATGGCCAACACAGCTGAGCCTGTGCTGTGAGTTACTCTGGGTCGTACATGAATTGAGCACATCTTCCCACTGGACAAGGTGGGACTTGTCCTGCAGGCATTTATAAGAAGCTCCTTTTGTGTTCCCAGTTTTTCATGGGGAGCAGAGACCTTTTCTTCTAGAATTCCAGAGATAGGCAAACTTAAGGCATATGAGGTTATCCCATCTCTAGGGTATACTATCCTAGCCTCATAAAACATCCCCCTTCTCTAGACATCAAGTTCTCAGGGAAAAGAAGAGAAGGTGCACCATCACCTGGTCTTCGTTACATTAAAGAGAATGGAAAAGACTGTCCCTTTCTCAAGCCCTTCTCCCAGCTCTCCCAGAGGAGGAGCTCACAAGACTGAAACACTCTGAATCCATCCTCACTGCAACACATATAGAAAGGAACCCAATCAGAATTGCCTTTGCCTCGTGATTTTTCCAAAGATTGAATCCCCACCAACTCACCTGCTGCTGCTTCTGCCACTATGCCCTCCTTGCTTCTTAGGCTGCAATAAAGGCAGGAGTGGGGCCTCTATAATCAGGGAGGAGCTGGGTAGCCACAGAAACAGCGAGAAAGCAGCAGACTACTATCTCAGCAACTTCTTTTGATTAGCTTTTAAATTTTAGAATCTTTTTACTTGAAACCCAGGGCTTTGGAGAAGTAAGGTCACTGGTTCCTGTGACAAGAAATAGCTGCCAACTAGGAGGTCTCTGCACCAACTAGGAGGTCTAGTATATCCACCATACTAGAACCCAGTACAAACAGGGTGCCCATTTTCTATAAAGCGCTTAAAATTTCCCCCATTCGCCTCTTTGACTCTGGTATATTTCCTTTGCTACATTTCCAGATTTCTGTGTATACCTAGGAATCAATGTGCCCATTGTCCTGCTCATCATCCTGTTAACAAAACTTTATTCAGGAATATTTCCTGAAAATAATTTTAGCCATCTTGTAGGCCATACAGACCAATCTTTATTGAATCTGCAAAGGTTGGACTCTCACTTCTGGGTAGAAAGCCATGTGCTGGGAGGAAGTCTACTTTTCTCATTGGAGGAATGCAGAAACTCTCATGAAGCCAGGGACTGATGGAGCATTAGCTGTCCAGGTGCCAACCCTGATCTTTCTGAAACCATGTTTCTGAGGAAGAACAAGATTTGGGATGTCAAGTGGAATGTCAAGCTGTGCTTGGTAGCAGTCCAATGTCATTATCATTCAAAACACCTACTTGTCAATAAACAATAAATAAATGATAGGTAAAAAGGAAACAAAAGGACAGACAGGGAAATACAATGTATTGATTGAAAGGCTTGTGCTACTGTTCATTTTTTTACTCCCAAGGTAGTTCTCTCCTAGGCCTGCCACTTACCAGGACAGTTCTCCCAGGGCTGCCACTCTCAAATTTCTGAAAAATCTGCAAATCTTCACTCACAAATTTAAACTTACTGAAAATCCACCCCCTTTTGAAAATTGCACCATGCACTGTTATTTCACCCTCCAAATACATCCATTTTTAGAATAGTTTCAGTGAAGAAAGATACAAAACCTAAAGTACTTTCCCAGGAATCTACAAGATAGGGCACTTTGTAATGTTATCTACCATTCAGATATCAAGACCACATTAATCAAATAATCCCTAGAATTTCCCAAACACCAAAAACTGTCTTATGATCACTAGACTGATATCATCTCTACATCCCATGTCTACCTCTCAAGTTTCCTTTAAAACAATAGGTTGAGAACTCCCAAAATATCTCTTACTTTCCAGAATGTCCCTATTCTCCATTGAATGCTTTTTTTCACTTTCCTAAATCCATGTGTTTGCTCTAACTGATGTGTCCTTCAACTCATTTCAACCATGTTGTTTGGGATCCCCAGTCAACATGAATTGAGGTCTCCTCGTTGGTAACTCCTCACATGTACATGAAGATGTGTGTACGTTGACACACTCACACACAGATACATACACACAGAGTATCATGGGAAAAAAACTTGAAGAAAAATGTGGTTGGCTAATTATAGGTATTAGGCCATGGTACCCAATATGGGGAAATCTTATTCTAGAATCTACAACAGCAAGAGAGTTCAAACTGTGCTCCCTGTGGTCCTGCCCCCAAACCTCCTGACATGTACACTTTTTCCTGCTGGACATTGCTCTGAACTTGCCCCTGGGGTCAAGTCACCTGTCCCATGTCTTTTGAGGGCCAAGGATTTCTTGGTGGATCCTGGAAAATTTGAAATGACTGTGCTCTGGTCTAGAGAATATAAAGACTGTGTGGAACTTAGAGGTCGAAATTTGATAGGCTGCCCTTTTATTTACAAAGACATTAACAGAATGTCTGGATTAATATTTTTTTGGGGGGGAAAATGTGCTCACAAGACTACTGGTTGTGACAGATTCTGTGTGTATGTATCTGTGTGTGAGTATGTCAGCATATACACATCTTCATGTACACGTGAGGAGTTACCAAAGAGGGGGACCTCAATTCATGTTGCGTGGGGATCCCAAACAACATTGCTGAAATGAGATGAAGGACACATCAGTTAGAGACAAACACAAGGATTTAGGAAAGTGAAAAATAAGCATTCAATGGAGAATAGGGACATTCTGAAAAGTAAGAGATACTTTGGGAATTCTCAACCTGTTCTTTTAAAGGAAACTTGAGAGGTAGACATGGAATGTGAAGATGAAATCAGTCTAGTAATCATAAGACAGTTTTTGGTGTTTGGGAAATTCTCAGGATTGTTAGACTAATGTGGTATCTGATATCTGAATAGTAGATAACATTGCAAAGTGCCCTATCTTGTAGATTCCTGAGAAAGTATTTTAGGTTTTGTATCTCCCTTCACTGAAACTTGTGCTTATATGCTTTCTTAAAAGATTCACTGCTTACTGTAATCCCCTCTGTGATGTCCCCATAACAATAAATCATGTGTAGCTTCATATATAGATAGAACTCATAATCAATCCAAATTCTTCCAAAAGAACCTGGTTAATGTAAAGATCAATTGAAAGTTGTTCAAAACAAGTTCCTTCATTTGTTGATCTCCATTTTTATTTTATGAACCCCAGTCTACCTTTACCTAGATGGTTTCATTGTTTGATTTCTAACGGAAACTGAATCTCCCAACTTGCAAATCTATTCTGTACCTGAATATAATGTGCCTTTGCTTTGAGGTTAACCTCCTTTATCATTTCTTCATTTGCAATCCTCAGTTTTGACAGGATCATGTGGCACTCAGTGGTGACCAGACACACTGCCATGTTCATGGTAGCCAAGCTCGATTTCTACCCATGGAACCCTCCATCAGAGTCCCTTCAGCAAACAGAATTCCAGGTGGATTCCAAGGCCAAATGGGTATCTTGGACACATGGTCATCTCAGCCCAGTCCTTTTCCCAAGGACAAATTTTCCCTGGACTCATCTCATCTCTCACAGCATTGTCCTCACTGGCTGATACTGAAGAAACCTAATATTATGTTGTCAAAATGACTACAGTTAACACCCAAGTTATCTCTCGTTAGGAATTTCCTCAAAGTAGAATTACAGAATAAGGGAATTTGCAAGGAGAAACATCACAGGACTCAGGGTTCCAGAGAGGGACATGGGGCTGTAATTCCAAGTCCCTGAGCAGGAAGAGGGGAGACCTAGAGGTTTTGCCTCCACTTTTCCTTTTCTTGTGTCACTGTGGCTTACCTGCTCTGGCCATCAATTGTATGCCTCTCTCCATAATAGTAATCAGCCTCATCCTCAGGATGGATGTTGGCAATTGTTAAGTAACATTAACCCCAGAACTAGAGCCCGTAAAGCGATCAGAGATCCCAGTCCCCTTGCTGTGACTGCCATCACTGTTCACCTTCATACACTGGGGGCTGTTCCCCAGCCTCTGCTGATACCATAAAATGAAATAGTTGCTACGTTCACTGTTTTGGGTGCATGTGATTGTGGCTGAGGCTCTCAGAAAGGCAGATGAAGATGGCTACTGGGTCAGCACAGGCAGGGCACAAAGATCTGGGAACATACAATTTCATGAGTGATATTGAGTGCTCAAAAGAATGGGAAAGACCTCCACTTGGGATCTTTGGAGGTAAATAGAGAGAGGGTCCCCAGATTGCTTTGAGATGTTCTGACCTGTGGGGAAAATAAGAAGCAGGAGATAAATTTGAAACCAGTCCATAGTGGGGAGGTGCTTCCAAGTGTTCTGCCTTGAGGCTGCCAAGCTGGGCTTGGATTAGGTAAGGCTCCCTTTTATCTTGTCTTCTTGTAGCTAGGGAAGGGAGGAGCATTGAATGCAAATTTGTTCTTCTCTCCCACAGTTTATTTGTCTGAATTCTTGTCTGAACTCTGAGCATGATGGCTTTGTCCTGATAATATCCTAAATTCAAAAGAAAGGCCTCATTGAGGCCTGACATAGGGTGCATTCCTGTAATCCCAGCATCTCTGGAGACTGAGGCAAAAGTATTGTGAGTTCAAAACTAGCTTCAGCAAATTATCAAGGCCGTAAGCATGATAGTGAGACCAAGTCTCTAAATAAAATATCAAAAAGGGTTTGGGATGTGGCCCAGAAGTTAAGTGCCCTGGGTTCAAACCCTGGTACCAAAAGAGAACCGGGGGTGAGCCATGTGATGTCAGGGGTGGAGAGGGCAGTTCACCTGGTAGCAGCAGCCTTAAAGGTAAATCAATGATATACTGGAGTATTTCTAGGAGTTCCCAGAGTGAGTCTCAGTGCCCACTGCTGTCCACAGGACAAATGGCACCTGAAGTGCATCATTAGTTCATGCAGAATTGCCAATTCTGAACCCTTATTGTATCTCAGCCTCTTTGAAAAATGTCTTAAATAAGACACTTCAGGTAGACATTTGCAATAACCCAACAATAGCTTTATACTTGGGCATAATCTGTCCCCCTGTATTCTGATGAAGAAACCATCATTCAGAGATTAAGAAATCTCACCTATATCCCCCAAGGAGAGAAATTTGATCAAGTGTCATCCAAGGAGACTTGCCTCAGAGCTTTCCTTTAATCCTCTCCATGCCTTGCCTTCCCACCCATCTCCTCCTCGCGCCCTCATCCCAGGCCTCTTGTCAGAAGCCTCTCTTCCTTTATCAAGTGCACTTTTCTCCCTCAGTTCTGTGAACAGGGAAAGGGATATTTTCTCTGATTTTTCCATGGAATCTTACAAACAAGAACTTTTGGAACTATGAGGAGACACTAGTGTTCTGGACTTGAAAGCATAATGAGAGGGCACAAGATTGTGGATAGGAACAGAGACTCTAGTACTTGGACACCTGGAATGTGCTGCTGGGGAAGCCCCTTTCAAGTTTTGAACTCAGACGTCTAAGTTTCTTCGGCTCTCTGAGGAAGAACATAGCTTCCTCATTTGTGATAAGAATAATGTTTGGATCACAGGGGGGTTGTGTTTAAATGACTTAATTCATGGGAAGTGTTGTATACATGCACATACTCAGATGCATACAGGTGCAGGAATGGCCACAGTCTGTGTACTGATCCAAGGAAGGTCTTTCCTAACAGCTAACTCTTCTGCTTAGAGGATTTTATGTGTCAGGTTCCTGGGTCTTGTCCTCAGTAACACCAAAAGGATGTCTCCCTGTAGAAATAAAGTCAATTGATTTGTCTTCTCACCACTCTGTGATGAGTGTTAGCACTTCTCTATCTGCCTCTCTTTGTTAATGCTATCTGTGAGAACCTAGGGCTGGGAGGATGACCTTAGCTCTGAAAGAACTAGAAACACAATCAGCAATGCTTTTTATCCAACTTTATAATGAACAGTGAAACTGTTAATACTTTTCCCAAAAATTTACTATTGCACTGGATTCCTCTCATCTGAACATAATTTAGATAAACCATTAAGATATTGGGTAAGACATCTCTTTACCTCATTCTAATGAATATTTTCCTAAAGAAAAATAATCCACTGTATATTAATTATTCTAATTAATAAATGTGCATATTCTAAATGAGCAATGCTTTAAGAACTTTTTACATCTGTCACCTGCTGAATTGGATCAAGGAGTAGACAGTCAGATCTTACAGAAATCCAGGGACCATGACTGCAGGACATAAGAATCCCTCTGATTGTACTTCCACTCTGGTCATCACCCCATTTCTCAACATTTTTGCTGGAAAACAGCAGGTCAGACTTGTCCTCCCAGCCATAAATTCTCCCCTGATCCCTGCCACCCCTGCATATCCTGACTAGAGAGCTGTGAGGAGAGGAGAGACTTTCTTCTGATCTGTGTGAGCTGAGCCAGCTTTTGTCATGGCTTTGTTTCTAGTCCTTCTGGTGCTGGAAGAAAGTGACACTGACAGGGAAGGAGTTTGTATCTCACTTCCCACCTGTGTTTGTGTCAGTGTGAGATGTGTACCACTGCTGTCCCATGACCAATAATAACCACATGCTTGGCTTCTGCTCTGTTGACAGACAGGGTGGCTATTGTCCCCTAGCAGGAGCCAACATATCTCTCAGGTATATCTTAGGACTGTTCACTCTGAATATCATTTGAGTAGGTTTTGGACATGGCATAAGCTGGTTCCAATGGATGTATTCTTTGTGCAGTGCATCTCCACAGCAGGGGTGTATGGCTGTCTGTTCCAGAGGCATTGAAACTGATGACATATGCTGAGATCTTAGAAGACCAAAGATTCTCCAAGAGAACACAGGAGATATGTCCTCAGGATGAAGGATCCATTCTGAGTAGCCCCACTTAGACTGTGTCTGGGTTGAGCATAGTGTTTGAATCAGACTCAGCTCAGGGTACTCTAAGGGCTGAGCCTAGGGACACGACACAGGCAGATCACTTATACAGAGAGTGAGAAGGAGAACAAGTGTGAGATCCGTAGGTATGAAATGTCCCAGAGCTCTGTGTTTTGAAATCTACAGCACAGCTGATCTCCCCTAGGTCTCTCTCAAGTTCTTTGGGACAGTAGGTGTTTGGTTATTATGAAAATCCTCTCTTCACTTAGTGTTTGTGGTTAACATTCTATCCAGATATGGGGTAGTACGGGAGAATAAAGAGAAGAGAGACAGCCCAACTCCCTCCAGCTGCTCATGGTAGAAATTCAGCCTCATACGCCAAGCCCACCTACCACAGTAACCTTCCAAATTTTGACCATGACCATCTTCCTATTTTCTTTGTGCTATGATTTGTCTGGGCCCAGCTAAGCAGGGCTGTTCACCTTCCAGGATCCTGGCCATGGATGGAACTGGAACTCTCTGAGGCTGTTGAGGTCACATAACAGCAGAAGGTGGACCACTTATCATTGACTTCCCCCTCCTCTCCTCTTGTGGACTATAGATTCAGTTTGGCCCATTCCTGGTCATTTCATTAGAATGAAGCACTTTGTTATTAGAACTGTTGTTAAGTCATTTCATATATCACATTGTGTTTGGTAAAGAACCACCTGAATATGTGGACTCATCACAACTTGCAGTCTCATTTCAACATGGTATTCTCTCTTTTTATGACAGCCCCCTTTCACAATAGACTAGCAACTGGCATCAAAAATTTATTCTTACTTTTTTCTCTTTGCAAAATGATTTACCTTATCTTGTTACTAGTTCCAGAAGCCAGAGTTGCTTGAGAAAAAACTGAAATCCCCTGATCTCTTCAAAAGTTGCGGAAGTCACAGATGTACATGGATGATCTCTGGAGGGTGAGTGGATAAGGATCCCTCTAGCCAAGAAGATCCTTTCACTTAACCAAGGTCAGGACCATCGTCATACCTTAGTCCCTGAGTGGAGAGATTCCAAAGCACTCTGCAGAGTCTCCTCAAAGAGGTTGTTCGTGCTCCATCCAAGGAAGGAGTCTAAGTGTCCCTTCCCCCACATGTACCTGAACATTATCACAGAGCCTTAAAGGATGATGTGAGTGGACACGGGAGGAGAGGCAGGGATGAGTCAGACATCAACTCTACAAGTCCCCAGCATGGAGGGGTAATACCTGGGACAACTTATAGACAGTGAACAATGGTACCCTAAGATTAGGCAGAAACCCATGCAGTCATACTGGAGGAAGGACACAGGCATAGGAGCCCCATATTCTAACACTGAGTTCCCTACTGGGTACCTGGACCTCAACTTGGTTTCCTGAGTGATTTTCATACCTACAAAGTCTTCTCAGGATGATTCATGGGACCCAGTTTCCTCCACTTCCTTTCTTAGGTGAGTTCTGTAATGTGTATTGGGCTTCTATAATGTCCTGGAAAAAGACATGGAGATTCTGACCCTCAGACCATGAGGTATCCCAGAGCATAGGATGGACTGTCCTGCCTTCCAGATCAATGTCTGACTCTTGATTCCTCTTCTGGACCCCCATGCTGGCCTCCCACTTGGTCTCTTCTGGGCAGTTCTAGCCTCTGTCTTGGCAGCATCTCTGCTGCCAACTGTTGGTGGAAGAGACCAAGAACTGCTTCTTCTCTCTAGGTAACAGCAAAGGCCTCTGACACCTAAAATATTGTGAACAGAGTGCTGCCTCACTCTGTGCCAGCGGTACCCTGTTCAGCACAGCAGAGAGGCAGCATTTGTGCTGTGCATGGAGGTAGGCTGGTGTAGTCGTGTAACTGAGTCTCAGTATAAATAAAAAGCTATCTATGGACCTTGTGTTTTGATAGGAAAATAGAGCTTACAGAATAAACTGTAGGTGTTCTGTAAAGTGTCCTTTCCAGAGAAACTTCTGTGATACCCTTTAGGGACATGAAGGCTGATGCTTTTCCCTGATCCAACAGCAGTAGTACCAAAGTCATCAGATCACCTGATGCTCTAGCACCACAGTCCAACTGTGTTTTCATCACCAACACCAACATCTTTCTCCTCCTCCCATTATCAACTTTGCTACAACTATTACTTCATCACCACATTTGTGGCACATTTTGGAGGACTTGCTTATCAGCCCAGTATGTCTTTACATTCTAACTGGGAACTTGCTTTTCTGATCTCTGCACAAGAAGCCTTCTCCCATCACACAGAAAAGTAAGTATTTGATAATTTTCCACATTTCCCCAGAGGAAGGACAGGACTCAAAGTATAGTCTCACTCAATGCAACCCAGGCTGAGCACCTTTAAATTAATGAGACTCCTTTTTTATTGTATTATTTAATTTAAAAAATATTAAAGATCCATACAAGTCTTCCCATTTCACAGTAGATATAGTTGAGTCCCAGGAAGACTCAATTGCTAAGACAACAAGAACAGTGTTGTCAAATTGAGGAAATGACCCAGGTGTCCTAGTCTTGTCCTAGTCCAAGGTCTTGGTCTCTTTGTAGGAGAATTTGTCCTGGCCACCTGAGGAAGGGTGAGGGCATGAAGGCCAGTCTGGGAGGTGCAGCTTGTGTCCCAGACAGCTCAGTGCCCACTCCTCCATGGCCTGGCTATCACCATGAGCCCAAATCAGACTGCAGGTGATGGTGTCCATGAAATTGTGCCCAGATTACAGCCAGAAAACATGGAGAGTCAGCAGGCTGCTATGCTGTGCACAGCTGGTCTGGCTCATATTGGTTCTCTGTGCTCTCTTTCCTGTTCCCCCTCATTCTTGAATAGGTGTCTAACATTGTTCTCATGGCCACCTTTATGGGGGAATCTGATTCTCATAAGAACTCAGTACCCACCTCAACATGCTCCCATGCTTTGAGGCCAGAGTCAGGCCAGGCTCAGAATTCTGTGGGAATGAGTCTGGGGACAGGACCTTGGCTTGTCACCTTTGTAGTGGGAGCAGCAGAGGATTCTAGGCCATGCCAGAGATGCCTTAAAGCTCTGCCTCCTGAGCCCATAGCTGGGCAGGAATCCTGATCTCAAAACAGAAAGTTGAATCTCATGGGTCAGTGAGTGGTACTAAAGTTGGTGCAGTTCTAGATGATTCCAGAGCAGTTTAGAGGGGCCCAACCTAATGCAAAATGGTTGGAGTGAAGGGATCTTTCAGGCCCCATGTCTGTCACCACTGAGTCCCCTAAGTAGGAGGAAGAGGCCCTTGCCCTTCTCACGGCAGCTTCATAGCTTGTCCAGAAGAAGCCTATGACTCTAGCACCATACCAGGGAGCTACTGAAGTACACCCTGGATTATAGGCTACACTGGCCCTACAGAGGGCTGGACCTTTGAGGATGTGAAAGTAAGAAGGAGAAAGAGTGTTTCTAAGAGAAATACTGAGCAAAGAAACATCAAATATCAGATTCTTCATAGAAAAGTTCTCTGCATTTTAAATTAGTGTCTATTCTTGTGAAATTTAGATTTTTTTTTTTGCAGGCATACATGGATTAAGGGAATGAAGGGAAAAAATCATCTTTTGATTAAAAATGGGTGTTGAATTTTTTATACACTCAATTATCAAGTTCACGTGAGTTATGAGTAGGATTCAGTGTTCAATACCCATGGATGATGGAGGACCTTAGTCTTGCAGGAGGTTTTGGTGGAGTAAAGTGTGGTCATCAGGAAGCATCCAAGATGACCTCATGTTCCGTTAGAAACTGGAATGGATTTGGAATTCTTGGAGGTTTTGTTGGGTGGCTTCTGAAGCCAGTGAGTGGGTCTCAGGGAACTCAGGTCAGTCCCCTGGCACCTACTTAGTTGTGGAGGAGGCTGGCCTCCCCAGTGGTGTTTGCTAAGGTGCCCTAATGGCTTCTCTCAAGCTAATGGGAACAGAAGATTCTGGCTATGTCCCTGGGTCTGGTCTAGGCAGGACCTGACACTGAATAGAAGGAGGAACATGGGCTTGCAGAGGGGAAGCCTTGGAGCAGAGAACAGAGGGAGGGGAGATCATGGATTAAAGGCAGGTATGATGTGGGGGGCAGTGCTGTAGCAGGATAGAGCATCCTGAAGACACTGCTGGGAAGGAACTGGAACAGTGATGGCCAGGTTTTCCTCCCTGATAGACCTCGGAGTAGCCCAGGCAGTCCAGGACATTTCCTCCAACTGGAATCCTCCCAAGGACACCACTGGGGAATTCTCACATGTTCCTTTCTATTCCAGTGGAGACGAGTCCTACAGAACTGGGATGGTTGACCAGACACCTCTGTACTCTGTACATGGTGACATGTATGCCTATTTTTCTGTGAGAATTTCACATGCTCTCCTCTCTAGTGGTCACTTTCATCCTGCAGAGAAAGTTTGATGGGGCAGAGGACTGAAGTCACCAGTGCAGGTTCACTGTTGGATCCAGGACACTTGTAGTCAGGAGAATGAGAGATTAAACTGCAATTCTTTGCTTTGGGACATTTCTGAAAACTGATTTCTCAGGTTAAAAAACTAGATTCACTGAAGAACTAGTTCTTACCTGAACAAACAGCTACCTTGTCAAATAGAGGTTTACTAATCAACACCCACAGCAAAATCCCCCAAGCCTAGTGCATACCAACCCTCCCCAGTACAACACTGGTTACATGAATACCCATCAAAGTTCTTCTTAACAAAACTGCCTTAAAACTCCCCAGGACACATTTTTCAACACTAGAACCATCCCCTGTTCTTCCCCTAGTTAACCATAAATAAGACCCTGCCACAGTGAATTTCTACTTAATGCTAACATGCAGTTTTGTATGACTGATGACTTGCTGTGGCTTTTGGGCCTGGCAGATCAAGTTGATAAGAATGAGTTGATCAAGTTCCGATGGAATCAACTGATCCTGGGGAGGTACAGGAGCCTTCCCCTCATCTCTCAGGAATATCTAGACAGAGATGGGAAGAGAATTCCTCCACAGCATGTGGCATGCTCTCTGCTGTCAGGATAATCAGAGCAAGCAGGAAGGGGCTTTTAGAGCCAGCCTGGTGGCAGGTTTTTGTCTCACTTCCCTGTCTGCCTGTGTCACTGTGAGCAGCATTACTATCCCACACCTGACAGTAATAGTCAGCCTCGTCTCCAGCCTGGGTCCCACTGATGGTCAGGGTGGCTGTGTTCCCAGAGTTGGAGCCAGAGAATCGGTCAGGGATCCCTGAGGGCCGGTTGCTATTACCATAGATGACAAGCAGCGGGGACTGTGCTGGCTTCTGCTGGTACCAGTGCACATATTTACTACCAATGTTGTTTCCTCCACAGGTGATTCTGGCCGTCTGTCCTGGGGTCACCGATAATGAGGATGGCTGAGTCAGCACATAAGAGGCTACAGAACCTATAAGGAAATAAAAGAAGAGGGGGGAGTAATGGTGACAGACACTTCCCATGAGATGCCCAGTTTTCCCCTAGCCTGAAAGAACTTCAGGAAATATGTGCAACAAAGTGCATCCTCTGGCATCAAAATCAGTCATAGTGGCCCATGAGCCTGACTGAGGAATGGAGATTTGAATCCATGAGCAAGCCCAACCCCTTTCCTCCAAGCCAGAGAGCACAGTGTTGGAATTTCAGCCTAAAGTCTCATCCTGAAGCAGGTCCTGAGCATCCTGCCCACCACAGACAGAGCTCTGCTGAGCTCAGAATTAAGGCTAGGTTAGTTATACAGGAGCCTTGGGCTGGCATGTATATTGGGGCCTGGGGACAGCACCTGTGTAATGAGCCAGGAGGCTGATGAGAAGGGCCTTCCAAGTCATGGTGCCTGTGGCTGCTTCTTGAGTCCTAGGCTGGTCTGTGTTCCCCCAAGGACTCTTTATTCCCTTGTTGGGGACAGATGCCTGTTATGCAAATCAGCCCAGGTCAGGGCTGCTACTGGAGGAAGCTATGTGGTGTCCAGAGAAGGGCTCATCCCCAGGGAGCCAAAGAGTGGGAGGGGCATCACTGAAGAACTACCCTCAGCTCACAGAATGCTCCTTTACTTTCTAGTCCCAACTTCTTGGCCATGTCTCCATCCCAGGCTATTTTCTAGCCAGGAATCTGGGCTGACCTTGTTATAAAAAGATGAGTCTGTCTTTGTCATCAGAACAAACGGTAAGGTTGACAATAAGAGGTTTCCACAGCTATGGGATTCTGTCCCAGACACAGCCCCTAAAGCTATGTGGGTCAGTCAAATTCTTCCATATGTGTGCCTGGTATCTTAAAGGTCCAGTGAGGTACAATATCTCTCTGTCCTTGGTGTGAAGGCCTCAGGCAGATCTTGGGTTCTCAGACTCACATGTCCTAATGACTGTAGGCAGGTTCTCTACCTACCCTACAATACTAACAGTTTCAGAGCTTCAGCATGAATGGTGGCCTGAG
The DNA here is from genome assembly GCF_048772815.1 of Callospermophilus lateralis. Taxonomy (NCBI): domain Eukaryota; kingdom Metazoa; phylum Chordata; class Mammalia; order Rodentia; family Sciuridae; genus Callospermophilus; species Callospermophilus lateralis. The sequence continues at coordinate 125,042,965 of NC_135305.1, read as the reverse complement.
GAATACTAGACCTCTGCCATATCAACAGGGACATTCTACAAAGAGAAGGGATTTCTGGGAGACACAGACATCAATGAACATATACATCAATGTTATTCCCCATACTGGAGAAAAATACAGCATTTCCTCCAGGTCTCATGTCATGGTCACTAGCCCTCCTGCATGTGAAATCTCCCTTCTAGGGTGAGATATGGTGTTTGAGGAAGGGAAGGACGTGTCAGGAAAAGCAGGAAGATTTCCTGTGCAAACACCTAAAATAGGAAAATTCTGGAAGAGCAAGATATGGGAGAAATGAAGACCAAAAATTTGTACTTGCTTCAAAGATAGTATTGTAGAAATATGACACCTTTTCCTCTAGATCTCAGGTTGTGGTTACTACTAACCCTCTTGCACTTTTGTTTCTTTTTTTTTTATTGGTTGCTCAAAACATTACAAAGCTCTTGACATATCATATTTCATACTTTAGATTCAAGTGGGTTATGAACTCCCATTTTTACCCCATATACAGATTGCAGAATCACATCAGTTACACATCCACATTTTTACATAATGCCACCATAGCTCTGTGGTAAAGCACTTGCCTAGCGTGTGTGAGGCACTGGGTTCAATCCTCAGCACACATGAAATAAATAAAATAAAGTAAATGTAAAAAGAACCCTCTTGCACTTTTGAATCCTGAAGCCCAGGCTCAGCCAAAGCCTGGGGGGCTTTGTCAGGTGATTCTCAACTGCCCCCTAGTGGTCACGCTACACTGGTTGCTGCATGTCATGGCATCCTTGGTCCAGGCGCAGATTCAGAACTTGCCCCTCAGGCCCAGGTTTTCTTGATCTTTGGCCAAGGGAGGAAATTCATCTTCTTCCTATGGATGTTCCCCGTTTTAGGATCAGGAAGGAGAGGCTCACATTACACAGGAAAATATGATCAGGTGCATTGGTAGAGGAAGATTAAAATCCACCTGAGTTATCACTGCATATTTTTTAGGGTGGTGAGTGGTCCAAGGAAGTGGTTCCAGGTCCTGGTGCTGAGTAACACTGGACTCAGGAACTGGCTCTTCTTAGTGTCAGCTGCAGGTGCAGAGTCAATGTGAGTGAGTTGTGAGAAGCAGAGACACAGACAGGAGCCCCTTCACACCAATGTCTATTCAGACCCAGTGTGGTCTCCACCTACTTCCATGCTGGGAATTCAGCAGGAACATGATGCATCCTTTGCTCTAGGAGTTTCTACCTTCTGGATTTGCTTTGGATACACCTAGTGTGCAGTTTAATAGTCTGTCCCACCCACCAGAGCTTGTGCTTAGTCTCCTCTCTTTCTTGAAAATCCAGACACTTTTTCCAAGATAAGCATCCAGCATTGACCATGAAGTTAAACACACAACCATAGCATGGAACACTCAGTTGACCAGAATTCCTTGTCAGTGAAAGCCTGCACTTGTGAGGGAGAGAAATATGTTGATCATTGCATCATTTTGCTCCTTAAATTCAGGTGTGATGGCTGGAGCTGCAAGAGCAATCTAGGGTCTTTAGTCAACAACAAAAATGGAAGGCTAAGATGGTAAGGAAGGTGGAAGAGAAGCTGAAAAAGGCCACAAGTCCCACAATAAAAAAGTGAGAAAGGAAGACATCATGCCTTAGTTAATTTTTTGTTTGTTTTTTCATAAGTATTTATTTCTAAGAGCTTTGCTTTTGCAAGAGAAGAAATTAGCCTCCATGTGCTCATGAGTCTGTTTTAATGCATGTATTCTTGCATTTTAAAAAATCTACAACCCACAAGGGAAATAATTAACAAAAATAAATCAATTAACTAAAACAATGCTGGTGAAAAAACCATTCAGCAGTAATGATATGCAGGTAATTAATACACTGATTAGAGAGAGTGACAGGCAGGCTGGGATATAACCTGAGGCTGGGACGCCACTGCAGATGTGTCACTGGAGCTGTCCTCAGGACAGGTGAGAAATCACAGCACATGTGTGGGGACAGCAGAATCCATGAAGTGGGGGAGGAGTCTGGGTGTGTGATGATGGGAGAAGAAAGTGGCAATGTGAGGAGACCAGGACTGCAACCTGTTTAGTCCAAGATACTATTATCTCCTAAGGAGAATTTTGATGTCAGGGCAAATGCACAGTCAGAATTGTTGATGGTAAAATATCCAAGTAATAAACTCAGTTCAGTGGCATCTTTGTAGCATATTATGAATCTCAAGTCCAGGGAGAGATGAGACACAGTGGGTTCCTCTAATCACAGCCCTGCTTACATGGGACTTGATATACCAAGAGGGTGGTTGCTGGTTCCTACCCTCTACCCTGTACCTACCATGCAGCCAGGTGGGAACTTAGGCTATAGCCTGTGCCTCCTGACCTGGGACAGGTGTTGAGTGTCTCCTAGTGTCTGATGAGTGACACAGCAGTGTTTTCCTTGACAAACCACAGATTCTCTGGCCTGCAAGCATGGAATATTGAAAGTATACTTCATAGGGAGGGAAAAAAGGGGGGCTGAGAAATGGAGTGACAATTCCTATGTCACTCAGGGAGGAGATGAGAAAAACAAAAGCATCTAGACTCCCAATAATTACCTTCCCTGGATATACAAGGGTCATCCTGGGCAAATCCCCCTCATTTTCTCATCCAGGGATTTGTCCAGCTAGATTCTGATCTATTTCAATGAGCAAATCTCCTTGGTGTGTGGAAATATCCTCAGTCAAAATATTAGGATACTGAAGCTTCATCCTCTGATTAATCGGCTGCATGTAGGGGCTGATGCTACCCCTCACACGAGCCTGGACAGATTATTGGAAGTGTGTCCAGCTCCCTGCACCTTTCCCAAAGACCAAATATCCAGATTAGAAGCAACTACAGCAATAATTTCATGGATATTTACCCAAACATTTCCTTGAATTATCACTTATGCCCTATTTATTAATATACAAAATATAATCTATTGTCAACTCAGGGCCTATTCGAATTAAAGGTAAATTTAATAATCAGTAATAGTTTGTGCAGTAAATTATTTGTAGCTTGTTTTCTCCTTTGTGGTCCAGCATTTCTACAAATAAGACATCAGTTCATATGCAAGTTGGAAGATGTATGTAGATACTTTTTATTTTGCTTTTTCAAAATGTCCATAATGGCTTATCTATGTGACCTGAAAGACCTGGAGTAACCTTTTAAAACCATTTGTCCTAATAAAGAATCCATCGTGGATATAATATTATTAGGGGTTTCCTTTCATATATAGGACAAATCTAAATATGGCTTTGCAAATATCATAGTCATGCACCTGTTCCACATTCTGACTGTGTTTTCTCTCTCTCTCTCTCTCTCTCTCTCTCTCTCTCTCTCTCTCCCTCCCTCCCTCCCTCCCTCCACATACCCAGCTCTCTTTGTATTTTATTTAGAGACAAGGTCTCAATGAGTTGCTTAGCACCTCTCTTTTGCTGAGGCCAGCTTTGAACTTGTGATCCTCCTGCCTCAGCCTCCTTAGCCACTGAGATTATAAGCATTGCCACCACAACCAGCTAGATTCTGATCTCTTTCAATGACTTGTCTTTGCATAAAAGTGTCATTTCAATCCAGAATTTATCTCTTTAATGACAAACATGTGCCTGTTTTGTGCTGTTCAGTATTTAATTTTGATCAGAATTGGAAGACTTATGAGCATATCTCCTTGGTTGAAGGAATGAGGGGGATCTGTCCTTGATCAAATCTAAGACACATGGGGCACTGCCTAATGGCATGGGCTATTGTAATCAAATACCAACTTCTTTTCTGGGCACATAAGCCCTTCTCATCCTGAGGACTCCATACTGTTGGGCTCATCATTTTTTGTCTTAACCCAATGCCAAATTCTGAAAGGAGGGTCAGAAACCAGGTCTCCCTTCTGACACACTCCACAGTGAAATGGAAGGAAGAGAGTGCTTGTATCTAACCAGGCTCTCTGGAGTCCTTCCATCCTGGAATCTGTGAACTAGTTTCTGCAAGGCATTTTATGGAAGTGACAAGACTTTGCATATAAGATCTAACTAATTCCTTGGGAAAACCACATTTCCAATAGACATCTATACTGTTCTGTAATTTAGCCATAGTGAGAAACCAGGTGAGTGAGTGGAGACCAAAGTCATGGTCATTGTTCAAAGGATGAGTGAGACTCAGCCCTGGGTGAGGAAGAGCCTGCCCCATGTGTGTATCTGTGTTATTGTGAACCCGTGTGAGTGGCACTCACTGCCATTTACTATGGCATAGAAATAGTCACTCTTGTCTCCAGCCTGGCCCCACTGATGGTCAGATTGGCTGTGTTTTCCAAATTGGAGCCAAGGGATTGGTCAGAGTTGTGTGGGAGCCATATGCTGTCATTATAGACGAGCAGCACAGGGGCCAACCTGTTTTTTGTTGGTAACAATGTGCATATTTATTCCCTAATATACCTTCAGAGCATATGGTTCTAGCTTTCAACCTGGAGGTCAATGTTGCTGAGTAGTTGTACTGAGTCAGCTCTTAGGAAGCTATGAAGACTGCCAGAGGGAAAAAAAGCAGTGGGAATAATGATAAAGGAATCTTCCAGAAGTTCCTCTGTCTGCCTAGTCTGTTCTATATCTAGGGAATCTTTGGGTCCTCACCCCACCCACTTCAATCTTAGTTCCAATAGCCCATGAGTCTGGGAGGTGAATGAAGCCTCTGACTCATGAGGAAGGCTGTCCATCTTACAGGCAGTTGCAGCCCCTTAGGCTCACACAAACCAATGATCACAATGTGGGAACCTCAGGCATTTAGCCCCCTCTCCTACATCAGGATACTGAGCACCTGCTCACCACAGGCAGGGCCCAGAGAGCTCAGAATCAGGGTTAGGCTGATCCCAGACACCTGGGCTCTGGGTGGGCAGCATCCCTGGGGCAGAACCTGCACAGTGAAGGGGAGTCCAGCTCATAGTAGAGGCCTTCTCAATATTGCTTTTTGAGGCTCAGACTGGCCTGCCTTCCTCCTAAGCCAGCCTCATTCCTTTACTGGGAATCCCTGTCTATTATGCAAATCAGCTAGAATCCAGGATCCTTCCTAGAGGAACTCTGTGTTTTCCAGAGCAGGGTTGGCCTCAAGAGACACAGGAGAGATCTGCCCTGAAGACCCACCCTCAGCTCAGGAAACACACTTTCATAAGCTGATTTCACAGTCTGGGCAACATTTGCATCCATTGATAGAAATAGTGATAATAGCACTCTGAAATAACTGGTCATGTGACTATGCATAACCATCAGAAGCAAGGTAGGCACATTTATGAAGAATGATTCCAAGTGGCTGTCCTGAGGTCTGATCTGCAGAGAAAAATGTGGATGATTCATCATCTTTTGATGTAGTAGATATATGGCCAACTTGTTTCTTGTTGTTTCTAAGCCCTCAGAATTTATGAAGAATGATCAAGAGGAACTATGCTAAGACCCATTTCAACCCCCAATTTTAAATGTGAACCATTTTTTCTCAGGCAAAATGCACTGCAAGAAGTGTCCCCAAAGAACATCCCCAGCATAACAGAGCACTTTAAATTCAGAGAGAGCAAAATATAGCTACTGCCTATATTTCTAAAGTTTCATGGGCACCACAATGCCTGCTTTTTTAAGTTTTTCAATGGTGCTGTCTCACTGTCAGGGAAGATCTGATGTTTGCAACATGGACTATATGACTGGGAAATACTAATCCATTTCATGCCAGAACCATTATCTTCATGCTACACAATGAGACTTCCCTTATTTCTACACTATTCAAATTTGCAAATTAAAATTATCATATCTTTGGATGGGGAGTAGGATAAAATAGTGCCACCTTAAAGATGCAAGGGAATCATGATTATGGTTAGTTTTGATATTGATTTAATTTATGAGTTGCCTACAATAACGTTTGAATGAATCCTGCAAGGTAGAAGTAGATTTCTGCATATCCAGACAGAAAGTCATCTTACTGTCCATTACTTAATGAGTGGTGGACTGTGCTAGACCAGTATAACATGTCTTCAGGTGCATGGAATACACAGTTGATGGGGAAGTTGAATTCCTCTCTATTCCTCTAAGAATGCAGGGTCAAAAATGATGTGCATTCACAGGAAATGCACATAACTGCATATATGCTTTCTACCTCTGTACTTCATTCACTCTCCATGTGTGCTTGGACCAATGTGACAACCAGAAGAAACTCCTTGAACTATAGTATTTCATTGTAACTGTATTGGATGAGTACGAACTGGCAAGTATATTGAATGATTTGCAGAGACATGCATTCCAGAGAGTGAGAAACATATCATAATAAAATTCATTTCTCCATATTAGCTCAAATATTTAGGGTTTAGCTGTTTGGGAGCTTTCCAAGCCAAAATAATGGAAAAATCTTCCACAAAATAATGTTTCCACAAATAATCTTCCACAAAATTTTTTGATTTTTACCCTTCCCACCAATGGATGGGGGAAAACCTCAAAACCTCAAAGATTTCCACAAACAGCTTTGGGGATATTGGTCCAATTCTAATATTAATAGACAATGATGAGTCGGTGTGGATTCCAGAGCAGGAACGATCTCTATGTGTCACACAAGGGGGTCAGTTGCCTATCTGTGTGGGAAATTGTATCCAGTAGTCTCTGTGATAGTTTTGAAGTTGGCATGAGAGCACAAACATTGTGTTTAGGTTAGTGTCCTCTGGAAGAATTTACATGTCGAATATGGAGTTCTGGATTAAGACCATGTTATCTATAACAGGAATTATGCATCTTTTGAAAACCAGATCCTGCAATTCCAGGTCCTGGCAGTAGCAAGGTTACATGGGACTTCAAGGGATCACACATCCAAAACTGTGTGAACCAGCTGTCATCATGTCAGACAGATCTAATAGTGATCATTGTGTGACAGAGTTTACGTGTCTAAGATGGAGAAGGAGCAGAACTGAGGCTCAGTGACACCTGGGCAGGTGGTCCATACCCTGGGTATGTGTGTGGAGAGGCATTCTAATATTCAGTAGCCACTCAGGGATTTGAAGTCTGGACTGTTCTAGGTCATCTCTGGCAAGCTCTGGTGAGGCCCTTCTTACTTACTGTTGGGGACACTCTGCAGAATCTCAAGATGGTATAAGGCATTATATGGTGATAGATACAGATAGATAAGATTTATCCTTGCTCAGGTTTCTCCTGCTTGTCTTTTTGGAACTGTGCCCCACACTTAGCATCTCATTTAATTTCCATCTCATTTAATTTCCCCCAAAGGTACCACTTCCAAATATCATGATCACATTGTTTCCATCTTCTTAATATCTAACAATTGGGGTAAAATTCAACATAAGTTAAGGTGGGAACCTTAAACAATTGGTGCAAAAGTAATCATTTCAGCATGATTCCTTGCTTTTCCATAATAGAGATGGTCTTGCTTCCAGTTCTTGAAAACCCATTGCTCCTTTCCATCTAAGCTCTCATCAGCATGATGTCCTCATCTGTCCACAAATTTATCAGTGTTCTAGTCATGACCACATAGCCAATCTCTAAGAACTTATAACTTTTCCTAATACTTTAGTCTTCTGACTCCTCAATAGAATCACCCATAACTTTCCATTTTCAGCATTTTGAACTTTTTCTAGCCTTTTTCTCTAAGGTCCTCCAGTCTATGTTTCTAAATTTTTATGTATTGGTTACTGACAAAGATCTTATTGCCCATTTCTGATTTTCGTAGTCCTTTTTTTGAGGTAATCACTGATTACAGACTGGTAACTTAGGAGGGAAAAAGGTTTATTTAGCTCCATATTCTATATGTCCAGGAACATGGCACCAGCATATATTTGGTCTCTGGTGTCTTTCTGCTGACAGAGACTCTGCAGAGTCCTGAGGTGGCAAGACAGAATCATTGCTCAGGTTTCTCTTTCTCGTCTAGAGCCACAGTACCATTGGATTAAGACTCTGCTCTATTCCTTCATTTAACCTTGATTAACTTTCAAAGGTCTCACTTCTAAATATATAGTCGGATTACATTTCTACCCTCTAACTATCTCACAATGCGGACTGAATTTCAACCTCAGTGTTGGTTGAGACACCAAAGCCATAGCACAAAGAATATGGATCAAATGTAGGCAATGATTCTTGATTAAAAATAGAAAGTCGCCATATCCTCATTAACGCAGGGATGAAAAGGGACCAGGGATGTCAGGAATAAGCTTTGGGTCCTCATACTGGGGAATGGAGGTGTCTGCTGATGGTTCAGGTGATGTGGAATACATAGTGAAGAGTCATATGAGTATCAGCTATGTCCTTGGGACCAGTCACAAGGAGTTTCAAGTATTTAACATGAATATGTAGATACAGTTTAGCCAAATATTTCTGTTTTCTCATCCCCCTTTGTCAGGGTTTTTAGCCCCCATTTCCTTCTGACCAGCAGGAGAAGCATAGAAAACATGCCCCGACCAGGACGAGCCAAGAAAGGTAACAGACACTAATATGGCATTATGTAAAAATGTGAATGTGTAACCAATGTGATTCTGCAATTTGTATTTGGGGTAAAAATGGGAGTTCATAACCCACTTGAATCAAATGTATGAAAGATGATATGTCATGAGCTTTGTAATGTTTTGAACAACCAATTAAAAAAAAAAAGAAAAGAAAGGTAAAGGTTGACTGGTGGCCCTCACCCAGCCCTCCCTCTCCAGGGGACAATCAGACGTGCCATTGAGATGAGTCAAAGCAGGATCTCATTTATTGAGGAAGTACACACAATTTATATACTGCACAGGAGCCAATCAGGATAAAGGTCAGAGAGGTGGAGCGAGTTCATGTGTACAGCCATCCCATAGTCCATAAGGGAAGGCATAAACTGTCCATGAGGGCAGAAGAGTCCTGGACCTATACTAGAGGTGGTCTGTTTTTTCCATCACCACCCACAGCACCACCTCCTGGCTGATCGCCAGGAGCCATCCCAGTCGCATGTGCAGCCCCAAGACCGGGAAGTGGGCTGCAAGTCATGCCCTACACCCCCTTCCTCTTATCTTCCAACTAAGACATGCTAACTTTATTTCTTTGTCTTTGAGATAAGTGTTTGAAAATGTAATGTGGATCAGTTCTGGGAAGAATTATGTCATCCAAAAGTCAGAAAGAATTTTGCATAATCTTATGGTGAAAGAGTGAACATGTTGATGGATTTTAAATTTATTTTTTAATAGTAGATGGACACAATATCTTTATTTTATCAAATATTTTATGTGGTGCTGAGGATTGAACCCAGAGCCTCAGGCATGCAAGGCTAGTGCCCTACCACTGAGCCACAACTCCAGCCATGTTTATGGTTTTAACTAGCATAGCTTCATGGGAGCATGGATCATGGTATCATCTTTCTTTGGACATTATGTGGATTATAAATTGTGTAGGTTCCAATAACCAGTTGGTGGACTGTGTGCTTTATATTTTGAAATATTTCCCAGAATTTTCTTTATTCTATGTTTCTGGATAGTCTGTTGAAAAGAAGTTTGCCTGTGTGAAATTCTGCATTACCTAGGCATTTCTAGGAACTATTAACAAGCACACCATCAGTTAAGAAATTTTCCAGGTATGGCATAAAACACTTGGTTGAATGTATTAATGACTGTGTTTCCGTGGGGTGTAAGAAGGCATACCATGGTCACCTGGTGGCTGAAAGGGCAGTTGGAGCCATGATATCTGTAGTTACGTGATGTTGGATCCCTAGAGAGGCAGAGCCAGGCACCTTGACCTCAGGTAGTCATCAGATCTGAATTGCCCTCTGTGTGGGAATGGGTAGTTGGTCTTGCAGAGGGCTACCACAAGGACTACTACACTGGTTTGCTGTGTTCAGAATCACAAGCTGCATAGGAACCTGTGGCTCCAGGAGCTTATCAAGAGTTGGGCACTACTGGGATTAATCTGGGACATATGGACCACAAGTTTCCCAGTCTACACTAAATGTAAATTCAGGGATCAAGAACAGAGCCAGGCCTGGAATAGTGGCAAATGCCTGAAGTCCCAAAGGCCCGGGCAGCTAAGACAGGAGAATGAAAATTTCAAAGCCAGCCTCAGCAATGGCGAGGTGCTTAGCAACTCAATGAGACCCTGTCTCAAAATAAATACAAAATAGAGCTGGGGATATGGCCAAGTTGTTGAGTGCCCCGAGTTCAATCCCCAGTACTCCTTCCAAAAACAATAACAACAGCAACAACAACAGGTCTGATGATGCCTTCTGTCTGTCCTTCTACTCAGGTCCTCTTATCCTCCCTGACACAGACCACACACCTAAAAAAAAAAAAAAAAAAAAAAAAAAACCACCAGAACACCCTGGTTATGTCACCTGTATATCCACTCCTGTTCCCCTCTGCAGAGCCTACCTGGATGCTGGAAAGAAAGAAAGGGCATCCTAAGGCCTTAGATCTGAGTGAGCTGGCAAGACCAGTTTATGGCTTTAACACCTGTCCTCCTGGGGGTTATAAGAAAGTGACACGGAAAAGAAAGGGGTTTGTGTCTCACTTCTTCATCTGCTGAGTCGCTGTCGGTTTCAGGATTGCTCTCCCACCTTTGACAATAATAATCTGCCTCATCTCCAGCCTGGGCTCTGCTGATGGTCAGGGTGGCTATGTTTTCTGACCTGAAGCCAGAGAATTGGTCAGGGATCCCTGAAAGCCATTTGCCATCCTCATAAATCACTAGTTCAGGGGACTGAATTGTCTTTTGCTGTTACCAGTGAACATGTGCCTTAGAACGTTTTTTCCAGAGCAGGTGACTGTGGCCCTCTGACAGGGGGATACTCACCCTAAAGGTGACTTTGTCATACATAGGAGCTGGTGGAATCTGCAAGACAATGTTTATAGCAGCACAATTCACAATAGCTAAACTATGGAACCAACCTATGTGTCCTTCAATAGATGAATGGATAAAGAAAATGTGGTATATATACTCAATGAAATATTTCTCAGCTTTAAGAAGAATGAAATTATGGCATTTGTCAGTAAATGGATGGAGTTGGAGAATACCATGCTAAGCAAAGTACACCAATCCCAACAACCCAAAGGCCACAGATTTTCTCTAATACATGTATGCTAATTTACAATAAGTCAGGGCGGATGATAGAGAATAGTATTATGTTAGATTAGCTAGAGGGAAGTGAAGAGAGGCAAGGGGAGGAGATGCGGGGATAGGAAAGATAGTAGAGTGAAACAGACATTATTACTTTATGTATGTAGGTGACTGCATGACCAATATGATTCTACAACATGTATACTCAGAAAATGAGAAATTATATCCCATATATATCAAAGTGCATAAATGTATTCTACTGTCATGTATAACTAATTAAAACAAATTAAATTTTTTAAAAAAATAGAGAGAGAGAGATGAGAGGGGACCTGAGAATGAAGAACTCATTAGAAGAGACCCAATGACTATGTTGAACTGAGCCATGGTTTGGCGTGGACCCAGCTCACGGTCCTGTGGGAGCATTCACACAGGATGATGTGCCTAGCACATCACCTGTGCAGACAGAGACAAGGGTGAGGAGGAGGGGGTATAGTCCATAGTGGAAATTTCCCAGAAGTCTGTCTCCAGAGACCAACAGCACAACTGGGCTCCCCAAGCTCTCTCATTCCTTCTCAGCTCCTTTGAGACATTGAATAGTTGGTGCTTATGCTTACTACTCCCCATGGGATCTTCATTGAGGGCAAGTGAAGAATATTTTCATCAGCTGTGGGGTAAAAAAAAAGAGACTAAGGAAGGATAATGGAGCCCCAAATTCCTCCAGATGCTTCTAGGAGCAGAAAATCAGCCTTGGACTCCTGGTCCCATATCAGAGCCTCCTTCCTGGAATTGATACCATGACAAAAGTTCCAGACCTCCTGGGCTTCGGTGTGTCCTGGGCCCAGCTCAGTAGGGCTGTTAACCTTCCAAGAGTCTGGCCAGGGACTTTGATGGTATCTGTCAGAGACCAGTGATAACTCCTTACTCAGCTGAAGGTGAGTCATGGATGCTCACCTTCCTCCACCTCTTCATGTGTCTCTTAGCTGCACTTTTCTCCCATCGTTATCATTTGTATTCAATCCTACAGTATAAGCCTTCGAGTAAATTTTTTCACATGGGATATTGAGCTTGGGAAATAAGCACCTGTGTTTTTATTCATCACAGCTTCTGGTCTCATTTTACGTCAGGTGTTTTCTCCTTCCTATGGCATCCTCCTTTTTGGAATAGACTAGGAATTGGAACAGGAAAGCTCTCTTTTATTAATCTTTTATCAGTGTTTTATGTAATCTTGTTAAAAAGCCTAGGCACCAGACCTGTCTGAGAGTTTAGATTTTGACTTGTGGTCTCTGGATATCATCATGGTCACAGGTACACAGAGCTGATCTCTGGATCATAGGTTCTACCTATAGGGAGAACCCTCTCAGTGAACCATGGACAGTCCCATGGTCAGTGCTGTGACTTCATCAGAGTGTTCTAAATAATTTTCCAGGGAAAATTCCTGCAGTCTCCCCAAATATTGAGATTGCAACTGATCAGAGGAGCTGCCATCTTCAGAGCTGGTGTACTTGGAGGTGGAAGAAGACGCCAGTGTGGAGGACCAGGTGTCTCTGCAAATGCTTATGAGAAAGGGATCAGCCCCAGAACCACTACTGGACAGCAAGGGATTATGCCCTGTAAGTGGGTAAGAGACCCAGGCAGCTGATGTAGCTGAAGAACCCAGGCTGGAATATCCATCCTCTCACAATGAGCTTGCTGGTATAACACCTGCACATCATGTAGTCTCCACAGCAAATGTAGAGCTCTCTAGCAACTTCCCAGCCTGATACCTGGGACCATTTTCTCCAGGGCATTTCCTCCTATGACCAACTTCTGTGATTCTGGGTTGAAAAAGTTTGACCCTCACAACCTTTGGTCACTAAAGTCCAAGGCCATAGGATGAACTCTACTGACTTTCAATCTGAGGACTGTTCCTTGGATACCTATTGACCTCCAAGGCTGGACTTCCTCTTGGGTTACCCTGGGCATTTGCAACGTGTGTTTTGATTTCTCCTTATAGCAGTTCTTCTGAGCACTGCCAGTGTAGGAGCTTCAGAGTAGGGGATTACCTCATCCAGGTGACCCTTAAGCCCCTGTCATCTGAAAGGGTATGGGTAGAGATTACAGCCTCAATTTGTGGCAGCCTCACCCACCCTGTCCTTCTCAGCACAGTGCAGAGAGGTGGTCTCTTCAATGTTCTCCAAGATGGGTCATGAACAGCTTATGTAATTCAGTGTCCAAATATAAAATCTGTTTCTGGTCCATGTGTTTTGATAGAAGAGGGGAAGGTGCAGAATAAACTGCAGCCCTACTACAGAGGTTCCTGGTTCAGAGAAACCTAAGTGACAGGCCTAAGGGAAATTTCCTTATGATACATAAAAATAGGCATCAAAACTGATGTTACTCCTTCTCCCATCACAGCATGTGTGGGGCTACTGGAACACAGGATGTTTGGTACCACAGCTCATCTGTGTGCTAATGCCACCACAAACATCCTTGTCCTCCTCTTCCATCTCTACTTTCCTTCTCCTGCTCCTCCTCCTTTTCTTCCTCCTCCTCCTCCTCCTCACCATCATCATTTTTACTAAAATTATTATACTTCATCACACATATGTACTTTGTATTTCACAACAAAATTTTCACCATTCATTAATGTATAATCCTGAATAGTCTGTGTATCATAATCTTGTATCAAAGACAATTTAGTAATAAATGGTTTTTAAGTAATACTAGCAAACTAAAAAAAAGTCTTCTCATAAGGGTCACATCCCACTTTTTGCAACAAAAAAATTGGCATAAAATTTGTGATGATTATGCAATGAAATTCTAGTTTGTGGTGGAGAACTTCTGCAAATTTTTCTGGTCTCTCCTGGGGAAGTTCAGGCCCACCTCACAAAATATTGGGTTTGCTGAGTCCATTTTTCAGATTTCCTCAGAGGAAGGAGAGGGCTCCAATATCTGTGCCACTTAGCAAGACCTGGGATATCTCTTTTGAATTAAGAACTTTTTTTATTCTTGTGTCACTATGTGTAGTGTTTTTTTTTTTTTTCCTAAAGATTAGTATACGCTTCCCCACTTCACAATAGGTAAAGTCCAGGAGAAGTGAAAACAATGGTGTCAAGTTGACCGAGGTCTTAGAATTCAGGTCCTGGCTCTATCAGACAGAACATGACCACAACAGGGAGAGGAAGAGCTGGACTGCAAAGCAGGTCCCATGTGCTTTTGGTTCACTGCTATTTCCTTTATGGCTTGACTGTCACCAGGAGCCCAGCTTAGTTAGCAGGGACTCTTTTGGTAAGTGGACACACTAGGACCTCATATTACACATGTTGTGACATTGCCTGCAAATGTACCTTTTATGTTCTGATCAGAAGGAGCCAAGTTGTACTGATGGCAAAGGGAAGCACAAGAGCCTCCAACCATGAGGACATAGGTGCCCCCTGTTGTTGCCCAGCCTGTGTGATGGAGAAGTGAGTCAAGGTGCTTGGCATGAGGGTGTCACTGGAAGTGTGTCCAAACACAGAAATTGTGCTCATATTTGTAAACACAGGGCTGTGGTGTTCTCCTGTGAGTCCCAGGTACTGTGGTGGAATATAGATCCAGACATGTCTCCTCATACATATTTCCTGGCCATGATTTTTCTGTTCAGGTGTGAGCAACATGCACTGATGGAGAGCAAAAAGAGATCAACTAGGTCTTCCTCTTGTCTCTGACCATGCTTTTGTCAGTAAGATTCCCCATTAAATTGTACTCTGTGCAAATCTAGAACTGTCTGTGCCACAACCTGCATAACATCAACAAATGAATCATGAGTAGAGGCAACTGGAGTTGGAGAAAAACATACAAAGAAAACACAGAGACATTTTTATGGAAAGCTGGGGCCAGGTTGGCCACTGTCCTCTGATGGAGGAACAACGACCCAGAACCAACTCTGCAAGTTTTTTATATAAGGTCTTATAATCAGGAAGCTAAACTATAGGGGCATTGTAAATTTTTCAAGGCTTATGAGTTGTCATATGCTTCTTTGTGCACTACAGATTTACAGAGCTGGAAACAATTTGCAGCTATCTTACTGTTGCACTGCTAAGAACGTTCTGCTATTATCCTGCTGTAACCAAGACAGCCATTGTCCTGGGATATCTGATAACTGTTAACAACAGCAGTGAGAGTCAAGGCTGATAACATCATGGCCTTTGGCAAGGAATGTTTCCTAGGTTTGGCTTTTTGAAAACTCCACAGGATGAGCCAATGACTGTAGTCTCATCTACTCTCCGATGGGTCTTGTTCTTGCCTAGAATCACACTTCTGTCCATAAGTTCCACAATAAATTGGAGTTTTCACATATATAGAACTATTTTTCTTTACTTTTGTGGCACCTTGAGCCCCGTTCTCTTATATTGTGGCTGGATTGTTCTTGAAAAACACCCACATTCATTGGTATCCTAAAACAAATTTAAAAAATTACATGTGAAGTTGTGCAAATCTCTGAAACTATGTGTTTAGTGCTTCCTCCATTTTTTAGATAATATGTTGGATAGAAAAGCAAAAGTAGACTTGACCAGAGGTTCCAAAGTAGTTGGAATTAAAACACATGTACTCTTTCTTCTAGAGTTCATTTAGCTAACACATGGGTACAGAATATTAGACTGGGAGACATATTGTGTTTGTGTGTTCATCAGTGTTGGGGGGGGTGTGCTTCCTATGGGTGTCTTGCTGTTTTCTAGGCTGACCTCGAACTTGGGCTCAAGTGATCTTCTGGATTCAGCCTGCCAAGAATTGGGGCTATAGGTGCCCACCACCATATCTGGCTATATACCTTGCCTGAAAGGAAGCAAAATTTTTTTTATACTAGCACTAGAACCCAGGGGTGCTTAATCACTGAGCCATAGCCCTAACACTTTTTATATTTGAGACAGGGTCTCACTAAATAACTTAGGGCCTCACAAAGTTGTTGAGGCTTGCTTTGAGCTCCTAATCTTCTTGCCTCAGGCTCTGAGCCACCATGCCAACTAAAGAAAGAAAATCTGAGGGGACTTCTCAATGACAGTAGGAAAAATCTTTATTCTTAAAGTAACCTAATCTGAGATGTATTCCTGTTTTCATGTGAAGCATATTGTGTGATTGCAGTATAAACATCTGAACATATGGACAAGTATCTGAACTAAAATTCTGAAATGAACACTATTAATGGTATTACCAATATGGGGTATCTACAGAGAGATGAGTGAATAAAAGGGATGGCACAAAGATAAGGGATCAATATCCAAACAACAGTCATGTGGTTTCATGGCAAATTCCATAATTTCCTGAAAATTCATTCCAATTCATCTGTTTTGATTTTTTGAGTCACAGAGATATGTTTTTCTACATTTTTTATGTGTTCCTCTGTCGATGATAAAACTGACTTTGAAACTTGAAACACAGGAGAAACATAACCACTGAGAAAATGTTTCTTCCTAATGTTTCTCATAAAATAATTATGAAATGCATTTTAGTCTCTGTAATTTCAAATTTTTTGGTTTATACTAATAAAATTTTCATATTGAAAACAGTATGAATCTTTTCTCTTTTGCAGGTAAGATGAAGTAAGCACATGTTCTCCGGTCTCTCTATCAATGCAGTTAAAATGAAATTCTGCCAAGAAAGTGTGGAGCAGCTGTGTGTGAACCCTGAAATACAAGTCATACATGGGAAGGTAGGGAGAAAGGATACTTAAGTGCAACTTACCCAGAGGTGAGCTTTCTGCTTGTCTTGTTTTCTCCTTGGCTTGGACTCCATGCAATCCTGGGACTAAAAGAGGCCCTACATGAGACACGACAAACCAAACGTTTACTGTTACATCCTGAGAAAGGTGACTCCTGAGGGTCAGAATAAGACTGAAAAATTATGTATTGTTTCCTTTATCTTCCTACTGTCCATTTCAAAACCCAGCCACCAGGACATTCTGCTCCACCAACAGCAGTCACAGCAGAGGGAAGAAGGACCTAATCTTCTTCTTCTAGGAGAGCATTCCCAAGAGCATGGCATGAAGCTCCCTTGGTTCTGTTCCTGTGTTCTTGGTCCTCAGTCTAGACATGCACACAGGTACAGATGGGATCAGCAATAAAAGTACACATTGTTTAACCAGGGAAAGAAGGGAGAACACCACAGATAAGGTAGAATTAAGGAGGTTTTTGAGAGGAATGAGGTTGGGAAAGCAACTGAATCCCTTATGAGCTTCTGATGTCACCTCTATAATGCAGACACATGAATTTGATTCTAAAGAAAATGAAAAAAAAAAAAGTGAAAACAGGATTGATGGGTAGTCCACAACCATTTCCCAGGTAGGAGACTGCATGGTATATACAATAAGTAAACACAAATAGTATTGCAAAGCTTTTATAGATTAGCTTAAGATAGGAACCATAATGTACCCATGGAAAGTTAGAACTTGTATCCTGAACTGAACTTGGAAGACTGCCTGCTAAGAGAGAAATATGCAAATATTGTCTGCACAAGATGCAGAGTTTTTAAAATAATACTGGAACGTCTGGGATAAAGTCCAACTATCTTTATATATAATGGATTAAAAAAACATCAATATTCATGTGAAAGTTCAAAAAGAGATGACAGAGGTGTGGGCTTTAGGGTACAAAGGCTTTTAGGGCAACCATTGCACAATCCAGCCCAGAAATATGAGCCAACACTGCTGAAGTAATCTAAAAAATACAGCAAGGCAATTAAAATTTAAAGGCAAGCTGTGTACAATGATAATAGATGGAAGCTTTCCTGGAAAATATGAAATAAAGATTAGATACTAAACAGGAGTCACACTGATAGCCTTACATATAAACTAATCAAGAAAACAGAAGGGAAAATTAAGCAAGAAGAATCCTCCCCACCCACAAAAGGAAAATTTATCAGTAACTGGGGGATTATCATGTGAACTATTATATAGGAAAGGAGTGTCTTCATAGGAGAAGAAACAGGTAGCATAGTCTAATATCTGGTTCATAAAATCGATAAAATCTACACATTCAAAAAGTTCAATAAATGTCAGCACAAGAATATGGAGGAAGCCACATGCAGGCTCATTAACTGCATCCTCTTGTTTTCATGGAAACTTTTTGGAGCCTGGTCAGGCTTCAGCAATATTTTTATTATTAGAAAAATATTAGTTATGTAGTATGTTCCCTGGAGATTCCATCAGAAAGTTTCCTTTTCTCTCTCACTTTCCCCAGCCCCAGTAACAACACAAACTCCAATTTCAAGACACCTCCTCACTCTCTCAGAGTGGGTGCTGGATTCTGTTCATAGCATCACTAGTCAGCTTTTTATTCATGACCTGGAAGACTATATGAAAAATGCCCCTGAAGGTACTTATTTATTATGTGGATAGAGAGCATGTGCCCCAGCAAAACTGAACTAAAATGCTTCTAAATTTTCACAAACAATGGTGTCAGGACAAGATAACAGAGAGCTACACAGATTTGAAGCCATGCACTACAATGAAATTTGTTTTTGGATTTAGATTTGAGAAATCTTGATTCCTATTGTGTAGTGAGAGCCATCCTGAAATACTTGTACTAGTCTCAATGTCTGTGGATAACAGTGATGGGCCTGGGGCAGAGAAAATCAGACAGAGTGAGTGGACCTGGTTAGAGCAGCAGGTCAGTTTCCATCCTTTCCCTATCTATGGCTCTGCCTACCAGGCCCTCTCTACCCCATTTTTTTTCTCTGCAGAAAATCAAACACAAATTTATAGAAAGTGAGTTCAGTTGGAGTTGGTAATGTGGTATCAGAGAGAGAACCTGTGTGCCTTATGAATGCTAAGTATCCCCTCTCCCTCTCCCTTGTCAGACTCATTCAACTGGGGAAGCTGACTTTCAAAGGCACTGGCAGCAAAGGCATCATGTACTCCTGAGGATATCATACCAGGTCGATGCCCTGGATCTTGTCTATACTTTCTTATCTCTGCTAGTTTCATCAGGATCATGAGCAGGAATTTTCCTTATATTTTCCTTCTCACCTGAAGTCCCATGTTATGGTTTGGATGTGACGTGTCCCCCAAAAGCTCACGTGTGACACAATGAAAGAAGGTTTGGAGAAGAAATGATTGGGTTATAGCCTTCACCTAATCAATGACTTTGTCCCTGAAGGGATTAACTAAGTGGTAATTCCAGTGGTAACTGGAATCAGGCACTGGAGGCTAGAGGAGGAGGAGCATTGGAGGTATGGCTTTGGGATATATATTTGTATCTGGCAAGTGGAAGTCTCTCTGTGCTTCCTGGTCATCATGGGAGCTGTTTCCCTCTGCCACAGTCTTCTACCACGATGCCCTGCACCACCTCAAATCCTGTGGAATGGAGCCTGCTATCTATGGTTGAGACCTCTGAAACTATGATCCTCTAAATATCACTTTCCTACTCTGCAATTTTTCTGGTTGGGTCTTTTAGTCACAGCAGTGAAAAAGATGAGTGAAATACCCCATCATTCAGAACTAACATCAATCCACTTCCCCTCAAAAGAAGTGTTATCAAACTGCATGAGGTGGTGCAGGCCTGTAATTCCAATGATGTAGGAGGTTGAGCCATAGGATCACCATTTCAAAGCAAGCTTCAACAACTGAGTAAAACCCTGTATCAAAATTAAAAAAAAATTTAAAAAGACTGAGAATGTGACTCTGTTGTTAAGTACCCCTGGGTTCATTCCATGGTATTGCCCCACCACAATCAAAAGTGTTTTCACTTCACTGGTGGAGATCTTAAGCTAAGGAGCAGAGAATATTATGAAACTTACCTGTAACAAAAGTCCTGTTGGATGTAAATTTACAGAAAAAAAAATCAGTATCAGATGGCCAAGAGAGAAAAGCCCTCACTTTTTGCCATAATTCTTTCTTGCCTGGGATGAGAAAAAGAATGGGATGAGTGTTTGTTGCATTGCAAATATTTATTTTATCAACCCCTCACACTGCAAAAATATATTTATATCTTGGAATATTCTTTAGATAAGATACATGCAATGGTGGGTATGGAAATGTCATATTGGAGTTAACATAAAGATGTCAGGACTTGGAAATTTCATTGCTAACACTGGAAATTTTTTGGCAAACTGGTGAATGTTGATTACTGTTCTATCTTGTCTGGGACCTCCACCAGCTGTTTAAAGAATTCCTGAAAATATAATTGTGTGTGTGTGTGTGTGTGTATATATATATATATATATATATATATATATATATATATATATATATATATATATATCATATACATATATCTTACTGTGGACAGTGGTGACAGAGAATGGGAGAGCAGTGTATGAGACTGGGGTCTCTGATGACCTCATGGCTTTGGAAAGCCTAGTGACTGCAGATGTTCCTATACAAGTTTGCAGGATGCCTAGCTGCTGTGGCAATGTCCTGCGTGAGAAGGCTCTGCAGAAGAGTCTTATCAGCCTCAATCTTGATCTCAGGGCACATAGTTCCTGGGAATAGAGGAACTCTCCTGCTAGACAACCACAATGTTTCACCAGTTTCACTAATTCCAAAGCTGCCCACTTAACAGTAATTTTAAAAAACAGATTTTCTTGAGAGCTACAGAAAGCTCCTAACATTGCACATTGCAACTGTAAATCACAACTGCAGAAAAACTACATAAATGTTTCTAGCCCTGTAATTTATTGAGTACAAAGAATAATACTTTGCATAGTCTTTAACCAAATAATGGGAGATATATATATATATATATATATATATATATATATATATATATATATATATATATATATCGCTGCTGGTGTAAATCTTTAGATCTTCTTCTCCATCAGAGACTGGCACTCTACCTGATCCCAGCTATTTTGTCTTCAAAATCTTCATCTGTGAGTCTTTTATTTCTAAGCCCGTATCATACTTCACTGGAACCTGCTAGACTGGCTAGACTGGTCATGGCATATTACAACCAATAGAATTCATACTTCCAGTTTTCAATTTTGATCTTTTCTCAGTGTAGCTACACGTGTGTTGTAATAACTTGAGTGTAATTCTGAGGAGCTCCAGTAAACCTTGAAATCACAAGGGCAAATAATATACTCTACAGTATATGGTATTGGTAAGCAGTAAAGTTCACCAGGCTAAGGTGAAAACTTGCACTTACACTGTCTCACTCCCTTGGCAACATTATTAAGACTAGTCTCAGTTGAACTTCCTTCAAGAAAAGGCAAAAAGGAGATCACCCATCCAGGGTCACCCTGACTGAAGTGTGGTGAATATGAAATGAATACAATGTCATTGATACCAAACTGCACCAAGGTGAGCCTGCACCACGGAGGGACTTGGAGGCATTTACAATGAATATTTCCCTGATAACTGGAGGATTTGTACCTATAGGTTTGGACTTGAGCCTCTCTTCCAGCAAAATGAAGAGTTTGGAGAGATACACATCCCTTGAGACCACTTCACACTGAGCAGAGTATGCTGTCACTGTATCAAGAACATAAACTGGAGTATTCTTTGTTCATTATTTCACCATGGGACTAGAGGACAGCTGAATGGGAATTTAATTTTAGTCAATGTTGCAGGAAGCTATCTCTTTAGTGTTTAGGAAGCCTCATCAGAGCAAGAAGGAGCTTTTGTCCTTAGGGGAGGTTTTGATCTCACTTCTCCTTCAACTTGGCCCATTGTGGTAATTGTAATTGCCTGCATATGAACAGCAGTAGTAATCAGCCTCATCCTCCAGCTGCAGCCCAGAGATGGTCAGAGAGGCTGTGTTGCCAGTCTTGGAGCCAGAGAAGCGATTAGGGATCCCTGAGGGCCTACTACTAACATCATAAATCATGAGTTTATGGGTTGTTCCTGGACGATGTTGGTACCAGGAGACAAGATTATATTGCCCAATATCACTGCTGGTCCCAGCACAGGAGATGGTGACTGACTGTCCAGGAGTTCCAGAGATGGAAGGAGGCTGAGTCAGAGCAGACTGGGCCTGGAAACCTGAAAAGAGGAGAAAACTCTTGGTGTTGAATCAAACCCTGGCCAAGGTAAACCTGAGAAGGATGAAACAAAACCTTAGCCCAGATGTCCCCAAGACCTCCTTTTCTTCAAATGTCACATAAGTACCCTGATTTAGGAGTGTGAGGACAAGCAGAGTCCAGGCCATGGTGGTGATGCCCCAGAGCACTCCCTCCTGAGACTCCAGCACTGGACCTGGCACCCCCAGACTTATTTATCTGCTTCATTGCCTCAGAGAAATGAAAGAGGTCCTCAATGCAAATCTGCTTCCTGCATCTACCTCTCCTCAGCCCACTCTGGCCTGTCCTGAACTCTATACACTTTTACATTTCTCTCCTGAAGAGTTCAGATGAGCAGATATAATCTCCCTGACTTTAGATTTCCTGAGAATCATAAACATAAATTGTCTATTCTTGCTTGAACAGGAAAGAAAGATCTGCTGTGTCCATCATCTCTGTGAGCACCTAGCTCTTCAGTGTCTCTGCTGAGATCTCACTGTGTCTGTCACCCTCCAGGCCTACGTCACAGTGCCCTCTTCTGGTGCTCATCCTCCAAGATCTCTCTACTGTTAGGAAACAAGTCTGCCCACCCAGGAAACACCTGCTATGGTTGTTGTTGGTGGGGTCTCCCCATAGGCACTCTTGTTTCTGCCCCTCCCCTGTGCTACGTGTGGAAGCACATACAACATCAAATTCTATCACTATTTGAGTTACTCCCTGGTCTCTCACCACATGCCATGTGGATCTTCCAGTGGTCACTGGGAAGGAGTCTCATGGAGGAAACTGGGTGCCCCACCAAGGGCCATAGTCCTGACCTGATTCTGCAGTTTCATTCTGTTTGACCATTCCCAACTAATGACCAGTTCTTGCTAAGTGACTGGATCTCAGTCTCAGAAGTGAGTTCCATGAATCCTTATTCTTGTTTTGGGGATCTACAAGGAGATGAAGGCAAAATGGGAAGAAAAAATGTTGGAAAATTGGCCATTTTTATTAAAATAAGAGCTACTTATTTTAAGTTATTTTTTATCTTATTTTATTTTTTGGTTGTGGGAATTGAAACTAGGGTTGCTGAACCACTAAGGCACATCCTCAGCTTTTTTTTATATTGTATTATAGACTGGGTCTCACTGAGTTGCTGATGGTCTTGGTAAGATGCTGAGGCTGGCTTTGAACTGATTATCCTCCTGCCTCAGTCTCTCAAGCTGCTTGGATTATATGCATGCATTACCTTGCCTAGCCAAATATTTTATATTTTAATTGATATTTTATATCTTAGGTTATGCTACCTGGTATAGTGTATGTATAAATTGTTGAATGATTAATTCAGGCTAATGAATCTACCTCACTTTGTTTTTTAAAGCAGCTTAATTGAATTGTAACTCATATATCAACAATTCAATTATTTCATGTAGACACTCCAGTCCTCTTACTGTGTTCAGAATTGTGCAACAATCACCACAATTTATTTTAGGGCATTTTCATCACCCAAGAAGAAAAATTCATGACCATTAGCAGTCATTCCACTTGCTCTCTTCCTCAACATACTCATCCCCTCTTCCTATCTATGAAAGAAATCACTTTTCCTCTTTCCATTTCCATGTTATTCTCTCTTCAGAAATTTCAAAATCACTTTTATTTCAGGAGAATATTTAAGTTATATTTTACTATATTTTGAGATATATAATCTATTAGTATTAACTACAGTCACCACACTATGCAGTAGACCACTAGAAATTATTTCTTCTGTCTGAAAATTTGTCCCCTTTTTCTAAATCTCACTTTATCCTGTTCCCTTCCCCCACCTCACCCCTATTGTGGAACCATTTTACTCTCCACCTGTGTGAGTCCTTGTTCTTCTCTTATAGATTACACATAAAATTGAAATCATGTAGTTTCTATCTTTCTGAGCCTAGCTTATTTCACCTAGTATAAACATCTTTAAATTTTACTATAGACTTCTTTTTCACCTGAAGATTACATTCAATTTTATGTTTAACTTATGTGTCCAGTCCAACAGATGCAGTTATTTAGATTATTTTTATGGCTAATTTCCATACTACCCCATGAATGTGGCATGACCAAGCAGACTTATCTCAAAGATATAAAATAAAAACCATACAAGTATGACAAAGAGTCCTCCATTCATTAAAGTACTTTCTATCATTCTGTGTTTTGTGTGGCCTGTGGTTCAGATTGATTTAATTTCCTAAGTAAAAATATCATTATTGTTTTCAGATTCCATTTAGGATTGAGTAAACATACACTATCTTTTTAGACCAAATCCAGCAATTAAACTCCAGACAGCATACACAAAGATCTTTGTGACCACCCAGAAAAGCAAATCATAGAAGGCAGACTGGAGGAGTCAGAAGCATATTAAAAATACCACAGTGGAGAGTTTTCCACCTCTACTCTGCGTACTTGGTCTGCTCTCAGGCAGCCTGGGACCTGGCTGAATTCCAGGATATGCCCAGCTGTTGGGAGCTGCAAATAAATTTTCAGCTTGCATGAGACATTTTTAAGTGAAGGTGTGCCCCTCAGAGAACTCTTGGGGCTAAGTGGAGGTGTGCCCCTCAGAGAACTCTTGGTATTATCTCAGAGATCTGAGGCCTCCCCTTTACCTTAGCGACTTCCTGCTCAAAGAGAACTCTGTGATGACATGGAATTCATTGGTTCAGACAGCCCTATGTTCAAATTCAACTTTCTGGAGGCAGAAGAAAATACCAGGGAGCCCAAATAGTCTTGAGGCACCAGCTGCCTAGAGGAGGAAGAATTACTGCTCAAGTGATAAGTCTCCAATCAGGCAAGTTTCCCTACAGCCTCTCCCTTCTTGTTTATCTTGCAAAACTTTTCCTCACAATAAATCCCCCTTTGATTTTTTTTTTTTTTTTTTTGCTATAAATAACACATTAGTGGGCTTTTTCTCTTTGTTAGGGAAGGACTACTCAGGACTGATCTACCCACCAGACCCCAGCTGTGAAACTATTTTCCATGTCTTGGTCTTTATCTCTAAATATTATTTCAGATTTATATTATTTCAGACTTTTGATTTCCCAGCAAGTTCATACATTTGTTTGGTTTACTGATCCTTTGCTGTGCAGGACACAGCGACACCCCACTCTTGTGTCTCCTACAGAAGAAAAGGAATTCCTCACGCTCTGGGAAACTTGGAATGTGCACACTTTCTTTTTCGTAGGGTTTTTCCTTTTCTCCAGTCTACTTGATCTTGACTTGGGAAATTGTCTATGTCCACAGTGTCGGCAGCAGAGACTGTGGGGGCTTTCCTTTCTCATTTGAGGTGCTGATTTCCCAAGGGTGTGTCACGTAATTCCACTACTTCTATTACTCTCGTGTCCTCTTAGTACTTGGTGGCATCCTGACCTCTGTCATAGGAAATGGGCAGAAGACAAAGGGAAGCCCGAGGACACACACATAGTGGGAAAGTTGTGGAAAGGAATGAACTTAGAAAAATCACCCTGCAAATCAGGCTCAATTCTGAGCTACCCTTGCAATCATTCTGATCCCAGATGGGATACAAAAGAATATGGACTAGAATTGACATGTAGAGTGCAACGTGGAACACAGCTGATAACTGCAAATCTCACAATAAAGAAAGACCCACATGTCATGGCTAAGGGTTTCTAAATTGGTACAATATCAAAACCACAATCCAGAGAAATTTGGTTAATCAAAATGGATATATAGTCTATTGAAACAAAAATATCAACATAGGATTTATTTATTTATTTTACATTAATCATAGATGACATTTTATTTATTTTTTTCTGTATTTTCAATAGATATATCATATCACAATACATAATTAGACATATCCTGTATAAACTACAAGACCACTAGGCATGTAAAGAACCAGAAAGTCTCAACTGATATTAGGACAATAAACAGATATTCTTTTGACCAAATTGATCAACCAACATCATGATAAAGACTGTATTGAAAAGATTCTCCATCAACCTTTAAAAATAATAATAGAAATAATGTCAAAATATCTGTAAATGAGTAGAGAGAGATAAAGTTACATCAAGGAAACAGAAGATAAAGCAAGCCACAAAGTGGCAGTACCACAGATGAGAGGTATGCTAAAAGGGATTAAGAGAAGATTATCTCTGGAGAATGAAAGAGTAGTGATCTCCAAGTCAGAGCAAGGAAACCATCCCATCATATGACACAAAAAGGTAAAAGGATTTATTTTTGCTTATTTAATCAAAAATGATTTCTAGTTTCTGGTCTGGAATGTCAGAAACTTACAAGTTGTCAAATTTTTAACTTTTACACTCTGTAATCCATTCTATGTACTAAAACTATAAAGCCCTTGATAGTATTATTGGGCTCATGGAGAACCTACAGAAGATGCCCTTGATGTGTTCAGACTGAGACCCGATTCCTCCCTTGATCCCCTTCCTTGCAGCATCACCTGATCCCATCCCTCCACCCCTCTCTGCTCACACCCTCTTCACTCTGTGTCCTCTTAGTATTATTGGAATCCTGTTTACTCTGATCCTCCTCCAAGTCTTCCTTTCTGTTCTTCTAGATCCTGAGATGTCCTTGGCCCTTCTTGCCTTAGTTCATCACTCAGGCTTACTTCCAAGAATGGAGAGAAATAAACCTGTCTATTGTCTCTGAAAAGTGTAAGGAAGGGAACAAGTTTCAGATGTCTCTAAGTTCAGGAAAACGAGGTAAAAGTAGTTACTGTATCTCATCTTCTGGAAAATAAGCCTAAGTGCATTCACAAATTCACAAAGAATTTTGTGACTATATTTTTATCTGTAAATGTACTTACAGAAGCTTATAACTGGAATTCTAGCTAGAAATTGGTTGGAGTCACCATTGAAATCATGAACAGTTAGGAACTACTGAGGGGGAAGGGGTACACCCACAAGACATCTCTTTCTTTTGGAACAAAAAAACCTTCTCAGGACAAGCCCATCCTACTGAGAGACAGTTCACCTGCAGGACACATTCAGCACAGGGTTTCAGGTTTCTAAGGGAAGAGAGAATCCTGATTAAGAACCCAGTCTCCACTTAAATTCTGTGTGGGACACCTCACTTGACTATGATGACAAATGTCTATGATTAAAAGAAAGACAGCATCTTTCCCCTCTGTCCTCATTCCCTCAGTAATATCCTAAGATATTCTCAGTGGTTGTAACTTCACCAGCAGACACAAATAGAGAGATGTTGACCTCAGCATGATGGATGCAGAAGGGATTCCAGGCAGGTCTGAACAATATGGGAGTAGGAGGCAGTAAAATGAGGTTTTCCCTGAGAACTACTGAGACTGAACCAATAGGCATCTTCATATTATTCTGACCCTACTGTAAGGATGTGAAAAAAGTTGCTCATGTAGGTACAACATCACACAGCAAATAGAAAGCTGTTATTGTCCTTACACAATAAATTTAAAAAATGTGTTTTCTTTTACAGTTTATGGTAGAACAAAAGTGGCACTGATAGAGAAATGAATTCTCAAGGGCCCTGTGCAATGAAGCCGTCTCTGTGAAGGACTGAGGAAGCATCTTCAGAGTGAAGAGGAAAATGTGAACTCAGGACAGGTTTTAGACCCACTTTCCCATAATGTTGGAACACTGTGTAAAAGTGTTGCTGCTTGTATATGAGCAGCAGTAATAATCAGGCTTATCCTCAGGCTTAAGGGTCTGAGAGACTGTGTTGCCAGACTTTGAGCCAGAGAAGCGATCAGGTATCCCAGAGGGACAATTAGTGACTCAATAAATCAGAAGTGTGGGGGATGATACCGGGAGATTTCAATACCAGAAAACATCATTATATCTCCCAATATCATTGTTGGTTCCAGTGCAGGAGATGGTGACTGTCCTGCAGACCCAGAGGCTGATGGAGGCTGAGTCCAAGCAGACTGGGACCAGGATCCTGAAAAGAGAGAAAAACACACTCTGGTATGTCAGTGCTGGTCCTAGGTACCCCCATTGGTAGAGTCTATGCCAGGGCTGTGGAGATCACCTGTGTAGAGCAAGAGGGGGAGCAGGACAGGTGTGCAGATCTTGATGGAGACATACCAGAACTCTTTCTCCTGACATGTACAGCACCACTGAGCTCCCCAGGGCCTCTCTTATTTCTTTCACAATGTTTGGGTAAGTACATGTTTGGTGATCATGCAAATTAAGCATTCTCTGTGACCACTAATTATAAAAGTCATTCAAAATTCCTTTGGGTACAGAAAAAGAGACTGAGAAAGTGGAGGTTGAGTATTCAATTTTCTCCAAGCTGCTCTGGGCAAAAAATCAGCCTTGAATTCCATGTCCTCTGTTCACAGTCACTTTCTAGGAATTTACCCCATGACTACTGTCCCAATGCTAGGCTCATTTTTATCTTGTTCCACTTAATTAAGGCCTTTGACCTTCTAGGAGCCTGGCCATAGGTTGCACTCCACCCTATTGAAAAGCCATTGATGACACCTGACTCAGCAGAAGATGGACCACTGGACCCTTACTTCCTCAGCTTCTCTCAGTGGTGCCCAGATGTACTTTGGTTTCATAGTTGGTGTTTCATTCAATGTTTTTCTGGCTGGAGGACAATTGTTAATTGGGTCACCAATTAGGCCTTATTTATTTAATCAATCACTTTTTTGTGGGTTCACCACTATTTGTAGCCTCAAAATGAGAATGTTTTACATCTCCCATTTCACAGTATATAAACCTTAGGCAAGTTTATTATTTTTAATTATCCATGTTTTTTGTGATCTTATTAAAAGTGCCAAAATCCACACTTTATGGAGCAAACAACATTAATCTCCTTGATCATTATGAAGGTCATCAATGTCACAGTTTCTAGGCCGTAGCTCTAGAAGATGTTTTGTCAGGGTTCCTCAAGCAAAAGGGATACAATGATTGAAGAAAGGTAAACTCTTGATTCAGGGCTGTCACCTAAGGCATATGACAGACAACATCACTCTGAGAGTCTCCTCAAGGAGCCTTTGCAAAGTCCATCCAGGAATGAGAGACCAAGTGCCCCTTTCCTCCACCAAGTGCCCTTTTCTCCATCCAAACTTACGCCTAAGCATAGGAGATACAAACAGCCTGAGGGAAGGTTTGCCCAGAGGTGGGAGGAAAAGCAGGAAGGACAATGCAGACATCTTTGGAAGTGCCTCAGATAGAGGAGTCATCCTTGGGATGGCTTCTGGACAGCCACAAATGCTGCCCTGAGTTTAGAAGGAGGCC
The DNA here is from genome assembly GCF_048772815.1 of Callospermophilus lateralis. Lineage (NCBI taxonomy): Eukaryota > Metazoa > Chordata > Mammalia > Rodentia > Sciuridae > Callospermophilus > Callospermophilus lateralis. The sequence goes on along the minus strand of NC_135305.1, from coordinate 125,013,770 downwards.
CATGCAGTTATGCTGCAAAAAGGACACAGGTTCTGTGAGCCTCATCTTCTTACACTGTGCTCCTTCCTAAGACCATGAAACTTGGCTTGGTCTTCCCAGTGGGTTTCATGCCAGCAGGTGCTTTCCAGGCTGACCAGACTTCTTTAGCACATTTCCAGGTGAAGTCCTTATTGTTTGTGGGTTCTTGTCAGGGTCCCGGTGTGACCCTGTATTAATCTAATATCAGAACATTGTCAATGCAGTCCAAGGCATAGTTTGGACTCTCCTGATGTCCAGGTCCAGGACTGAAATAGGACACCTTTTGGTTTCCAGGGCTGGTCTCCCTCTTTGACTCTGTGCAGACCCAACCACTTTCTGGCTGCTTCTGGGTGCAGCTGTGTTTCCCCTTGCTGGTTCAGGATTAACATAGAGAGAACACCCCTCCTGCTGACCCCAAAGCTTGTTGTCAGGGTTCCAGCCTCACTCGGTGCCAGGTGTGCCCACCCTACTCTACCCTGTGCCTCTCAGATTGGTAGTATTTGCAGTGCATAGAGTTCATGGCAGACCCAGGTCCTGTTACCAAGTGCTTTGTTTTTGTTAGAAGAGAATTACACCATCTGTAGCCTTTCTCCAAAAATATAATATAGAGAAAATGCAGTTTAGAGAAACTGTATTAAACCTTTTGAGGACTCACATTTCTTAGTATATAGGAATTAAGACTCATGTATTCTATCTAATGTCTGCTGTTCCATCTAATATTGCAGATAATAAAAGACTTCTGTCAATGTGCTCTTAGCTTTCTACATGTAACTTAGTATTCTTATATGTTCCTCACTGCTCCATAGTGGCTTCCATTGTGATTGGTTGATATTATTTTCAGCATACCATTTTGGTCACCTCTTTATATTATTTTACCTATATATTAAATATATTTTTATTGTGGCTACTATGTGTATAAGAACTGGGTTGTTAATTAGTACAACTATTTTGGAAATCTGTTTAGAGTTTCCTCAAAAGGCAAGGCATGGACTCACTAAATGACCCAATTATACCACTCCTCAATATTCACCCTGAAGAATTAAAGTCATCATTCTACAGTGACACAAACATACCAATGTTTATAGAAGCATGTATGGAAACAGAGACCATAATGCTAAGTGAAATAAGTCAACCTCAGGTTAAGGGTCATGATTTCTCTCCTATGCAGAAACTAGAGAGGAAAAAAAGAAAGAAAGAAAGAAAGAAAGAAAGAAAGAAAGAAAGAAAGAAAGAAAGAAAGAAAGAAAGAAAGAAAGAAAGAAAGAAAATACAAAACAAACAAACAAAAAAACAAACATTAAGGCAGGTGGTAGTCCATATCACTCTGCAGAATGTTGTAAAGAAGGCTATGAATCCTCCACTTAGATAAGACCCTAAGTGCCCTCTGTTCCCACCTGAGACTGTACCTGAGCACAGGCACTTCCATTCTCAAGGCAGATCTAGCTGAAACTTGGAGGAGAGTAAAAGAAATGGTACAGGTATATCTGGAAGTGCCCAGGATAGAGAGGTTAATTCTGGGACGACTACTAGTCATAAGCAAAGGTGCTCTGGGATTGGGCAGGACACCTGGGAAGCTGTCCTGGGTGAAGAACATAGGTCTGCAACTTCCATCCTCTCATATGGAACTTTCCCCTAGTGGGAACTTGATGTAGTTTCCCCATTTTCTTGAAGGTTTCTGACAGAGCTGACAACAGGGACCTCCTCCAGGGCATTTCCCAGGTGAGGCCCTCACTGTTTCTAGGCTCCTGTAAATGTCCACAAGACCCACTTGTGTGTATGATGATCAGAATGTACTCACTGCAACCCAAGAATACGATGGATTCTCAGGACTTCCATTACATGGAGACATGTTGAACTCTGGATGGGCATTCCTCTTGGCCTCCTCTTTTGCTTACCCAGACTCTTCCTGGCTGCTCCTGACTGTAGTTCTACCTCCCCCTGCTGGTGGAGGAGCACTGAAGAAGTAGTTCCCTCCTACAGATGAATTCAAAGGGCATTTACCCAAGAGTGTGTATAGGGCTTTCAGCCTCACTCTCTGCTAGATGCACGCACTTTGCCCTGCCAAGTTCAGTACAGAGAATCAATGTCCATTAGGTGAAGTAAGGTGGATAGTTTGCAGATTCTGTGACCCTATCCCAGTGTAAAATTACCCTTCCCAATGTTTTGTTTTCTTTAGGGAAAGGAGAGAGTTCTTGCTTTTCAGCTCTTCTGAAGAAACAGGAAAGTTCCAAGATACATGCTGATGCTGTCTGTGGAGCCAGGACTGGTGATGCCCCCATGGCAATGAGAGCTGCTGTGGGATCAGTGAGAGTCCAGGATGTTTTTGTAGTAAAGACCAGGAGGGTCCTTACATCATTATCATCAATCAATGCAATTTTTATTAATAATATTCTTATTTCATCACATAATTCATAGTTCATGGTCAAAGTTTGTACACCACCCTCAGCAGATCTTTTATAAAATTGGACCTCATTCCCAGGGGTTAATTCCAGCAGCATTAGCTGGACTGATCTCAGAATTATGGCAGGATCAAGATGCTGTGGGTTTGCTGCTGGGGACAGGATCTGTGTGTAGAGAAGGGAGACCTTGGGGCAGAGGCAGAGGGAGGGTGGGCCATAGTGTTGAGGTAGGCAGTTAGATTGGTAGAAGCTGGCTCCACAGGATGAAGGAGGAGCCTGGAGGTGCTGCTAGAGAGAAGCTGGAGCAAGGATAGTCAAGCTTCCATTCTTGGCCTAGTTCAGGCAATGAAATAACTTGAGTTGTCCATTCCCTTCATCTGAACAATGAATCAGATGCATTTGCAGTATACTGACTTAGTCATTTTTACCCTGGGGGCATATATTCTGCAGGTTTGAAGCAAGTGAACCAGCAACTCTCAATCAGCCCTGTACTTGGATAGGGGTGTGTGTGTGTGTGTGTGTGTGTGTGTGTGTTTGTGTGTTTGTGTGTGTGTGTGCGTGCATGCATACATGCATGTCTGAGAATATCACAAGCTCCTGGATCTCTCATGATCATTGTTAACCTGCAGTAAGACTGATTTGTGCTAAGGATTGATGCCACTTCTGTCAGCTTCATTATTGGGCCCAGGAAGATTAGGGAGTAAATAGTATCTAACTTACTCTCTGTATTAGGCCATTGCTGAAAATCTATTGTACACAGTTGACTCCTCTGATTACATAGCTCTCCCTAAGCCAAATTGTTAAGCAATGAGTTTCCTAATTAAATTCCATAGTGAGTCTTCTCCCTGCACTGATTCCCTGAGGTCCACCAATCTTATGAATTATGTCATAAACATGTCCCGACACCAAGAGGAACATTTCTTGAAGGATATTCCTTAAATGTTCCCAGTGTACATCTTCCTATCTATAACCATTCCCTGGCCCCCCACAGCTTTATAACCATAAGTAAACCACTGTCTCAGTGAAATTCTTCTTACCAGCAGGCTTAGTGTTGTGTGACTGAAGACTTTCTATGGCCACTAGGAGCTGGCCGTTTCAGTCAATAAAAATGACCTGCTTGTGTTCCAACAGAATTAGTTGAGCTTGGAGATGTCCAGGTACCTTCCCCATATTTCGGGAATATGAGGGCAGGGGCAGGAGTAGTAACATAAACTCCATGTGGCAGACTATCACCTATCAGTGTGACCAAGGCAGAAAGGACACCTAGGAAGCTAACAGGCAGATTTTCCCTCTTTCCTATCTGATGACATCACTGAGAGCTGGGATGCAATTCCTACACATGACAGTAATAGACAGGATCCTACCTGACTTGGGCCCTGTCTATTTCCTGAGTTGGAGCCAGAGAATGATTAGGGAAAGCTGAGGAACTGGTGTCATCATTATAGACAAGCACATATGCAGTGAGCCAGGAGATTGAGAATGAGGGGCATCCAGGGAATGCTGCAGGGATCCTGAGGCCACTTCCTTATGTCATGTGGACTAATTTCTAGCCAGGCCTCTTATCTGTTTGCTGGGAGAACTATCTGTTATGGTAAATCAGACCAAGCTCAGGACTGCTGCTAGTGGAAGTAGTGATGTAGAGATCAGGACTGAGTCCCAGGAATACATAAAAGTGAAAGGAAGCCTTGCAGACCTAGCCTTCACCCACACAAGTCTCTTTGTGCTTCAATACTGCCAAAAAGCTTACAGAAATTCAGCAGGAATGATGGTCTAGGAGGAAAGGAAGAGCCAGTATCTCACCACATTAATTTCCTTCAGGTCTCAAACCTTAGTCACTAATCCCCTTGTGTTTTAGAACAGATCCAGCCCATCCTCAGCTGGCTTTGTCAGATGGGCTCTGCTGCCCCTGGTGGCCTCTCCAATCATCATTGAGCCACCAGCTCAATGGTGACCTTTGACAATGTGCAGATTTAAAACCTACTAATGTTTTCAAGTCCTCTGGGTATAAACCAAGGAGTGGGATAGCAGCCACATGAGTGTTTATAGCAGCACAATTCACAATAGCTAAATTGTGGAACTAACCTAGATGCCTTTCAGTGGGTGAATTAATAAAGAAACTGTGGTAAAAAAAAATCATGGAATTTGCAATAAATGGATGGAGTTGGAGAATATCATGCTAAGTGAAGTAAGACAATCTCCAAAAAAACCAAAGGCCAAATGTTTTATCTGATAAGTGGATGCTTATCCATAATGGGAATGCTGTGGGAAGAATGGGAGGAAAGGAGGAACTTTGGATAGGGCAAAGAGAAGGGAGGGAAATGGAGGGGGGCATATGGATAGAAAAGATGGTGAAATAAGATAGTCATCATTACCCTAAGTACATGGATGAAGACATGAATTGTGTGACTCTACATTGTGTACAACCAGAGAAATGAAAAATTGTGCTCCATATGTGTACTCTGAATTAAAATGCACTCTGCTGTCCTATATAATAATTTATAATAAATAAGTAAATTTAAAAAATAACAAATAAAACCTACTGCTCAGGTCTGGCCATTCTTTATGTTTCTGCTGTTGCCAGGGAGAGAATAATGATAAAGCAGGTGCTTTGCCATAACTTGTGAGCTTACAATGTCCTCCAGAATGCTGTTATGTTCTAAATCAGTGTCTAATACATGGTTCTGTTTTACCATGGTCAGGATTCCTGGAAGAAAAATTAAAGTGTTGAAATGGGAGTGACTTTACCTTCAATATTTTCCAAAATTATCCCTAGTTATCCCATAGCATTATGTTTGCTGCCCATTTCTGTGACTTATCTTATGCTCATGTAGTGTAGAGGCCTCATTTCCAGAAGAAGGATGTTTCCAAAAGAAACTCACACACTGTTTGTGATGAACTCACTCAATGCCTCCTTTGCCTAGTCATGACAGGAAATCATCAGGTCAAGCTGAGGTATGGACTGGTGATTGACCACAAAGGAGAAATTATGTGGTCATTCCAGAATGGATAAGGAGGAGCATTATTGAGTCAGGACACTGTTTAGCACTCCCTAAGTCTGCAGATAAATAAAGAAAATGAATACATACCAATTAAACAGAACTATTATTCACTGAATATTTTCAGAAATGAAATAAATGGTTTCTAGGGGCAAAAAACATTTGGCTTTTTCTGATATAAATACCATTGACTATGGATTAATCTAACATTTGTGTTTTCTTCCCTGTCTCACCACAGTATCATGTAAGATAAGAGAAGAATTAGTAGTATTTGACTTTATATTTCACTTTTTAAGTTATGGGATATCAAAGAGGAAGAAAAATGAAGACACTGGAAGACAAAAAAAAGTATCTTGTGACTTCTTTGCAGAATCAGCCAATGTGTTCTTGACTGTGGGCCAATTTTGTCATATGAATTGAATCATTGTTACCATTATTGTCTTTATATGGAGATTTGGTTGTTCATGGATACAGGAGTGGATTTTGTGTGTCACATTTATGCTGCTTTTTTAAGTGTCAATTTGACAGGTTGAAGTATAGAAATGGAGTTGATATTGACATAGGTAAGCTTGGGGAAAAAATTATTTTTCTGATACATGTGAACTATAGAAAGGAAGTGGATTCCTCTCTGTTACACATACCCATGGGTGTACATCTGCAAGTGTCACTGTGTAAACTGAGTCTATGCCTAAATTGTCCTCCAAGATGGCTCTGCCCCTCCAACTCTATTTCATAATCCAGAGTACCTAGAAAGTAAAGCTCTGTTTTAATTTTATGGAATAAAGAAACATTGGTTATAGCTGATGATTTGAGCATTTACACTGGGAATTTAGGAGCTGTGCATATATTCTGGGTGTAGTGTGGCCTCCAAGTTCTCTGAATTCCCTTGTTGGGGACAGTAGCTTTCCTCTGACTGGGTGTCCTGGATACAGACTCTGAGATGGAGAATGGCGCTTAGGCTATCTTGAAAGTAGAGAGGGAAGCAGCAGTGAGCAGAAAGAGTGACCCCATCAGGTGGCAGTTAAAGTGAGGGATTCCCTTCAGGACATGATGAATAGGAGCAGGGCCCTGGTTCATGGCCTCAGGCAGTCATTAAACTCAAGCTCTCTGAGAAGGATGTGAACTTTGGCTATTCCTTGCAACCAGCCACACTTTCTTAAGGGCAGCTCTGTGAGCTGCCAGAACTCTGAGCTTCTGTGGTTGGGGAAGTGTGTATACCCCATAGTGTCAACTACAGTGGTTGGTGTTGTTCAGAATCTCAGGCTTCCAATGGAACACAGGCTCTAGGAGCTCACATGAGCTGCACAATTCAAGGAAATAATCTAGAATATTTGGGCTGTTCAATAGCCATGCCATATTTGGTACCAGCTATCCTTAACATGTGACAAGGACCATGGAGGATATGATACACATGAAAAGCACTGAGTTTTCTCCTAAATTATCAATGTAAATTTTAACAAACATTAACTCAATCTGATTTTTGCTTGACTTTGTGTAAAATGAAAACAGAATCCAAATTACTAGTTTCTCTGAGTTATGAAATAGAGTTGAAGGTCCAGATCAGTAAACACAGAGACAATATAGTTGTCATGAGAATATACAGATGACTCAATTTATCTATCTATCCCTTGGCCCCCTTTTCCTCCACACAACCTTGCCAGAATACACCAGGAAGGCCTAGTTCTGCCAGGCCTACATCTACACTGATCCACTTCTGCAAAGCCTGGCGAGGGAGGAAAGGGCAGCTTGGGAGTCTCAGGTCTGGGTAAACTGGGAGAGACCTGCACATGATTTTGTCTTTATTTCTCCTCATGCTGGGAGAAAAGTATGACATAGATAAGGGCAGGTGTTTGCACCTCACTTCACCATCTTCCTGAGTCAGTGTGAGCATCATTAGTGTTATTTTACACCTGAAAACAGCCAGCCTCATCCTCAACCTGAGACCTACTAATGGTCAGCATGGCTGTATTCCCTGAGTAGGAGCCAGAGAATTGGTCAGGGATCACTGAGGCCTGATTGCTCTCACCACAGATGATCAGCATCAGGTTCATACCTGGCTTCTGCTGCTACCAGTGCCCAGCATTCTCATTGATAAGGCCATCTCCAGAGCAGATGATAGTGGCCATCTGTTCCGGAGCAACAAACATCAAGGTGAGATATGTCAGCTCAAAAACAGTCACAGAACCTATAAGAGGAGACATGAGGAGTTTTGAGGAGAAGGACCCATTCCCAAAGTTTTATCCTGAGGCAAAGTCAGGGTATGGGGAGAGTCCATTTTAGGGTCCTGCAGGGGCTGAGTCTGGGAACAGGACTGAATAAGTCACCTGTAAAGAGAATGAGGGGAGCAGAAAACATAACTACCCTGGGAATTACCCAGAGCTCAAAGACCTGATATCCAGAACACACCCGGGGTCACCCAATTATCTTATGCTCTCTCATGGTTTGGGGGGCAGCAAGTGTTTGGTGATTGTGCAAATTTGTTCTTCCCCTTGGGCAGCTGATTTACAACTATAGAGAAGGCTTCTTCCAAGTATTGGGGCTCAAGAGGAGACTGAGGGGGAGGGATGGAGCCCCAACTTCCTCTATCTGCTCTTCTGGGCATAGAATCATTCTTATTTACCAAGGTGCCAGTTCTAAAGCACTTTGCAGGAGTTGACCCATGAGCAGGTTTCTGATCCTCCTGGACTATGGTAAGTCCTTGGGCCCAGCTCAATAAGCCTGTTGATCTTCCAGGAGCCTGGCCTGGAAGGAGCTGGGCAGCTAAGACTACTGATGACATCTGATTCAGCAGAAAGAGGACCAGAGACTTCTTACCTTGTCCTCCTGAACTGAGGGTTGCCCAATTAATTTGTGTCCCTCATCGCCATTTCATTATAATATGACACTGTTACATTTCATTCTGTGAAATGAGTTAATATAATACGTGGCAGTCTGTTTGTTAAGCAATCTCCTGCTTGTGTGGATTTCCCACATTAATTAATCTCATTTCATAGGTGGTATTTGTTTTCTTCTTTGACAGCCTCCTTCCCACAGTAGACTGTCAGCAGACACAGAGAATTCTTACTTTTCCCTCTCGTTGCTTCAGTGTTATACATAATATAGTTCAAGTGCTAGAAACTGGACTTGTCTACGAAATGCACTGAGACCCAAGGGTTTCTGTGAATTTTGTCAGCATTGAGGTTGCACAGAGCTGAGCTCTTGTGGGCGGGTGGTCAGATGTCCCTCCAGTCAGGGGTATAATATTATGAAACCAAAGAAGCCTAAGGATCAGAGCTTTAAGGAGAGGCACATGATAGTCCATGTCATTCTATAGAGTATTCTCAAGGAGGCTGTGGATTGTACATCCAGCAACAAGGTCCCAAGAGGACTCTCCCCACCTTGAGATTCTATCTGTGCACAGGAGCTGCTGTCCTGATGGCTGATCTGCTTGGAGATCAGGAGAGAGGCCAGGAAGGAGATGGAAAGTGTCCTAGATGTGACCTGGAGATAGTATTTAGCCCTGGGACCACTGCTGCACAGTAAGAGACCATGCCCAGAGAGTGGTCAGGAGGCCTAGGCCGCCATCCTTAGTGAAGGACACAGGCTGTGGGATCACCTTCCTCTCACAGTGACATATCCCTAGAGCACCTGAACTTGGGATGTTCACCCTAGTAACTCAGAGTCCTGGGGGAGATGCTCAAGATGATAAATGGGATCAGACTCCTCATTTCCCATATGAGGACCACAGTGAATCTCGGGTTCTACCAGTGTGCTAGGCACTATGGCACTGTGACAATTTTTAATCTGATTCTTAGAACACAGTCACAGCAGCCCAGGTATAGAATGCACTGTCTTCACTTCCAGTCCAAGAACTATCCTTGGACCCCTGTTGGTCACTGGGCTGGACTTCCTACTGGTAGTACCTTGGGCAGCCCTAGCTTTCCTTCTGACTGCTTCTGGTAAAACTCTGCTGTCCCCTAGGGTGAAGACTGTATGCCTTTCCTCTCAGGTTTCTTGAAAGCCCTGTTAGCTGGAATAATGTGGACAGGGAGTCCAGCCTCACTCTGTGCCAGATGCCTCCACCTAGCTATGCCCAACACAAAGCCCAGAGGTGCAATCTGTGGTGTTCAGGCAGGTTCAGATTCTGTGACCCTGTCCCAAGTTGACAGTTCCCTCCCTGGTGCTATTTTCTATATGGGAAGGAAAGGAGAGAGTTCTAGCTACAACTTTTCTGGGGAAAAAAAAACAAAGAAAAGACTAAAGAAATGTAATTGATATTTTCAGTGGAGCCTGTGTATTTACAGCCACAAATGGTGCATCCCCCTTAACAACAAGAGCAGCTGTCTGTTCAGTGAGAACACAGGAGGTTTCTGGCAATAAAGCTTGTTAGTGTCCACATATCATGTTGTCATCATCCCCATCATTTACATAGCTAAGATTTTCATTTCATTCCACACTTCTTATTCAAGGTTGCCAATTTTTACATTTGCTTTAGGTGCCCTTTGGATAAAACGCACAAGCTCCGGCTTGATTAAGCCCATGAATACCTGTTCCCACCCCTGACAAAACACACCCCTAGCTGACCCCATTTCCTTGGATTCCCACAGCAGAACTGAAAGAAATTCTGAGAACTGGGCCCCATTCCTGAGATCACAGAAAATCCAGGTTTAATTAGTAAGAGTCAATCATGGCTTTATGTCATTTATTTCTGAAAAACAGTTTCCAAAGGTCAGCATAGGTATCCCCACTTAACTTCAGGTAAAACTTAGGTCCAGAGAGCTGAAGTTGCAGATGAGTGAAAACACAGCATTGTCAAGAACATAAGTGGACCCAGGTGTACTGACTTCTAGTCCTGCACTCTTTGTGGCACATCATGACTAGTATGGAAGGTATAATGTTTGAGCAAAATCAGGCCCCAGGGCTTATGTTCCGACAATCTCCCTGCTATCCCCAATCATGGTCTGGACATCTGCAAGAGCCCAGCTCAGCCTGCAGGTAATAGTTTTGAGAGACTGTGCCCAGGTTAGAGCTGGATAATCTCTGGGGAGTACAGAGGCTGCTCTGCTCGTCAGGGTTGGCCTGGCTCCTTCTGATTCTCTTTGCAGTGTTACCTTCATCTCTCTCTTCTAAAGAGATGGGTGAAAAATGTATTTTGGGCATCAGAGACTTAGAAGATCCCAGGGACTAAAGGTTGATGATTCCATTGAGCTCATTCTCAGTGCTCTGCTCCCTGAAAAATGCCCAGGGCTGAACTCAAAGTCAGGGCCAGATTTTGGATTCTGGGTGTAGGGCTGAATCTCATTACAGCACCTTGGTTTCTTACACATGAAGACAGGGGAAGGAGAGGCATTAGGGTTATTGTTGAGATGCTCCAAAACTCTGTCTTCTGTCATGCTCTCAGGAAGAAAAGGCTTGAAGGTCAATACCTGAATTGAGGTAGGTGCTATTTTACAGGGCTCCAGCGTAGCTGTCCAGCACCTATTATAGGGTCACACTGACCCTGAAGAGGGCATAATGGTATTGTGACCATGGCAATAATTGTGAAGAACCACTCTTTTCATGTAGAATAATAAACAAATTATGCACATACTTTAGATTTTTCTCTTTTAGTACTACCTGTGTTTCATATTGGTAAATTATTGTGAAACTCTTAACAAGCATTTCAGTGAATGAATAAATGAACCAATGAACAGTATTCATTTCTCAATATTCAAATTGGTGTTGAGTTTTAGTTTTTCCAGTCATTTGTTGAGTTCCCATGAGTAATGGGGATGGAGCTAGAGAAAGAATATCAATTGGGTGACAAAGGAGCTTAAGTTATGTAGTAGATTTGGGCAGGTGAAGGCATGTATGTAAAATAATAGGCATTCAACATGACTCAGAGGTTCTCCTCTGAGTCTGGGGTGATCCTGAGCCTCCCTAAGAAATCCTTCCTGGATGAGGTAGCACATAAGAGTTAGCCATCAGGAACTCAGTTCAGCCCCCTGGCATCTACCTGACTATGGAGGAGGCTGACAACCTGTGTGGCAGTTTGCTATGATGCCCCATGACCACTCTGCATCTGGGTGGGAAGAAAAACATCTAGCCGTATCTCTGGGCCTAATCTCCTTTGCATTGTCTGGCAAGGAGGAGAGGGAGAGGCCTGAGTGTGCAGAAAGGATTGTTGTAGGAAAAGATGATGTCAGACACCAAAGGAGTACCAGGAAGCAGTTAATTTGGCTGCAAACAGGTTCAGAGGGAAAAGCTTTTTCTGTAAGCAATCAATCCCCCTGAACCCTGAGTTAAGGAAGTTTTAGAACATTATAGGGGGAGGGACTCAGAGGTTCACAATCTACAGAAGTTCCCATGACAACAGGTTTTTCCTGCAATGTTCTGGGCAAATTAGTCCCTCAAAGACATTTTTTTGTGCAAGAAGCAACACTTGATAAAAAGAGAGCTTCTTCTCCCCTCTCTTCCCTCTCCCTGCAAACTGTTTCCATGGAACCCAATTAGTAACATCTTCTCTTCTTTGAAATGTAGGTATCCCTGTAAATCTCCCTGCCCCAAGGCCAGAGACCTTTATGAAAGAATCTGTTTACTCTGCATTTGCAACACACTTACCACTTGAAGACTTTTACAAATTATGATATATAATTTTAAACTAGGTAATCTATATCACTAGATAGCCCATACATGTTGTGGAAGACTAGAAAAGAGTGTTCAGCACCAAGAGTGCTGATTTCCTTCATGCCTGTGGCAAAATAAGATAGGGCAACAGAAAATAGGCAGCTAAACTATATTAAACTCTTTTGTAGATATTCTTTTGATGATAGCCTAAGATGAATTATAGTAAATGTTTCTGGAGAAGCTTAATTACAATTTTATGTGGAGTGTTGGGGGTGCCATTACAGGAGAGCTTGGGATAGGAAGCAGTGGAGTGGAGATCATGGAGGTGATAGAGTAGTGTGGGTGGTGTGAAATAAGAGGCCCTGCAGAAGGTGGGAGAAGCCTGAATATACTCAGGCAAGGAGCTGGTTCATGGAGGGCCAGGTTGCAACCCAGATAGCCTTTGACCTGGTTGGGGACAGGGACAATCACTCAGTCTGCACCCCAACACAGGACTTCGCTGGGGTCTCCCCCACAATGTCATTTCTATCCCAGAGGTGATGAGACCTGTAGAACTGGGCTGGCTGTCCCAGTACATCTTAGCCTTACTCATGGAGATGTGTCTGTCTGTTTCCCTGTGGGAATAAAGCTCACACCCTTCTCCCTGGCTCATGATCTATTCATGATGCAGTGAGTGCTGTTACTGCTGATGCCTGAGTCCACCTGAGTCAGCTTCATCATGGGACCCAGGACACTTGTGTTCAGGAGTATTATGGAATAAATAGTATCTAAGTTACTCTTTGTTTCAAGACGTTCCTGAAATCCATTTATACAGAGAAACATTTGGCTGCATTCAGCTCACAGTTTTCATCTGGGCAAGTTATTTTGTTATTAATTATCAAATAAATGGTTGGTAATCAAAATTCACTTAAAGGTCAAGATTCATTTTACCATGCCCTCTGCCCCTTTGCTATTATGCCACAGATATGAATTGTAACTACTTCCTTCCTTAAAATAATGGCATAAACACACTCAAGTGCAGGATCCAGTACTTATTGGTATCTTCTATTGATGTTACTCTTGTGAGAACTGAGGTGGCGCCTAACCCCTACTAAGGGTTATTCTCACTTAGTAATTTAGTCTTGCTGGTGCCTGTTTGACAGAATTGCTGCAGTCTTAGGGAGCTGGCAGTACATATCATCCAAACTGTCCTGCTGAAGCCAGAATTAAAAGAGGCAGTCAGTAGAGATAAGTAAGACCAGATAGGGACAAGGAGGCTAATTTGAGTCTTGGAAATGGGAGACCCCCTGAAGAACTGAAATGCTAATGCCTTTAGTGTCCTTCCTCCACTCTCATGAAGATAGCCTGCCTTGTTCCAACCTGTTGCTAAGATAACCTGTCCCAGGGATTGTCCCTCCCTACAGGGCAATGTAAAAGAGTTTTTAAAAATTTATATAATGCATTACAATTCTTATTACAAAAATAGAGCACAATTTTTCATATCTCTGGTTGTATACAAAATATATGCACACCAATTTGTGCCTTCATACATATACGTTGGATAATAATGATCATCACATTTCACCATCATTAATAACTCCTTGCCTTTTCCCTTCCCCTCCCACCCTTCTGCCCTATCAAGCATTCATCTATTCCTCCCATTCTTCCTATCCTTATCCCTCTATGAATCAGACTCCTTATATCAAAGACAACATTCCGCATTTGTTTTGGGGGGATTGTCTAACTTTACTTAGCATTATCTTCTCTAACTCCATCTATTAAACTGCAAATGCCCTGATTTTATTCTCTTTTATTGCTGAGTAATATTCCAGAATATATATATGCCACATTTTTATCCATTCAGTTATTGAAGGGCATCTAGGTTGGCTCCTCAGTTTAGCTATTGTGAATTGTTCTGCTATAAACATTGATGTGGCTGTGTCCCTGTAGTATGCTGTTTTTAAGTCCTTTGGGTATAGACCGAGGAGAGGGATAGCTGGGTCAAATGGTGGCTCCATTCCTAATTTTCCAAGAAATCTCCATACTGCTTTCCATATTGTCTACAGCAATTTGCACTCCCACCAGCAATGTATGAGTGTATTTTTCCCCACATCCTTGCCAACAGTTATTGTTGTTTATCTTCATAATAACTGCCATTCTGATTGCAGTGAGATGAAATCTTAGAGTGGTTTTGATTTTCATTTTTCTAATTGCTAGAGATGATGAACATTTTTTAATATATTGGTTGATTGATTGTATATCCTCTTCTGAGAAGCATCTGTTCAAGTCCTTGGCCCATTTATTGACTGGTTTATTTGCTTTTTCGGTGCTTAGCTTTTTGAGTTCTTTATATACCCTAGAGATTAGTGTTCTAAATGATGTGTGAGGGGTTAAGATTTTCTCCCAAGATATAGCCTCTTTATTTACCTCACATATTGTTTCTTTTGCTGAAAAGACTTTTTTTAATTTGAGTCCATCCCATTTATTGATTCTTGATTTTAATTCTTGTGCCAAATGAGTCTTCTTAAGGATATTAAGAAGGATGTTGGGACCTAATCCCATATCATGGAGATTAGGGCCTACTTTTTCTTCTATTAAACACAGGGTCTCTGGTTGTATTTCTAAGACCTTGATCCATTTTGAGTTGAATTTTGTGCATGGTGAGAAATAGGGGTTTAATTTTATTTTGATTCATATGGATTTCCACTTTTCCCAGCACCATTTGTTGAAGAGGCTACCTTTTCTCCAATGCATGTTTTTGGTACCTTTGTCTAATATAAGATAATTGTAATTTTGTGGGTTAGATTCTGTGTCCTCCATTCTGTACCACTGTTATACTATTCTGTTTTGATGCCAATACCATGCTTTTTTGTTTGTTTGTTTGTTTGTTTGTTTACTATTGCTCTGTATTATATGATTCTATACCTAGAAGACCCTCAAAGTTCCACCAGGAAATTTCTAGAACTAGTAAATGAATTTAGCAAAGTAGCAGGATATAAAATCAACATCCATAAATCAAAGGCATTTCTGTATACCAGTGATAAATCCTCAGAAATGGAAATGAGGAAAACTACCCCTTTACAATAACCTCAAAAAGTAAAATAAAATACTTGGGAATCAACAAAAGAAGTTAAAAATCTATATAATGAAAATTACAGAACCCTAAAGAAAGAAGTTCAAGAAGACCTTAGAAGATGTTAAGATCTACCTTGCTCTTGGATAGGCAGAATTAATATTATAAAAATGACCATACTTCAAAAACCAATATACATATTTAATGCAATTTCAATCAAAATCCCAATGATATTCCTCATAGAAATAGAAAAATCAATCATGAAATTTATCTGGAAATATATGAGACCCAGAATAGCTAAAGCAATCCTTAGCAGGAAGAGTGAAGCAGGTGTCATCCTATACCAGACCTTAAACTATGTTACAAAGTTTTTAATTAATGTGTCCTGACTGCTCCATCTGGCCCTTGCCCTTGCCCATTTGCTTCTCACCTTTTGGCCATCCCACCAGAGCATCTCCTGGGGTGAGTCACATATGCAGGAAGGAAAAAGATAAGGGGAAGAAAGCAAGAGAACAAAGGAAGCTTAGGATATATTAAAAAAAGGCAGTACGCTCTCAATTATAGGGGTAACAGGACACCAGCAATGGCCCTGTTCTCCCTCCTAGAAGAAGCATATTTTACCCCTTTGTAAGTAAACCCTCAGTGTGCTTCTCTAATTTTATACTTAAACAGGTGAAGAAGCAGGACTCCTCACTGGTAATCAGTGGTATCACTGCTGAAGTTGCAGAGGCTCCAGCTGAGCCTGAGAGGTCCAGGATCTCACCCCACTGCCCATCTCCCAAGTATGTGAGATCAGGGGTAAGACTAGAAAGTTGCAGTCCATGCATCAGTCCCTCTTCTGATTATGTGACTACCACAGGAAGGGAACATGTGATCTCAGCTGGTCGCAGCTTTGAGTCTCACTTCCCCTTCTGCCTGTGTCACTGAGCTTCATCACTGTGGTAAGAAAACTGACAGTAATGGCCTCATCCCTAGCATAAACTGCTGATGTTCTAGGTAACAAGGTCCCCGGAATTGGAGCCACAGAATTCTTCAGGGATTTTTAAGGGCTGGTTGCTATTGATATTGAAAGCTTGGTCTATTTCCAATAATGAGAAGAGAGTTTACAGAAAAAGGAAAAAGAAGTTTAATTATTTTGCTAGCAAAGCAGAATATATAGGAGACTTCTCTAACAGAGATTGTGATTTTAACTGCCAGGAAGAAGAATGGGCTTCTTTTTATTTTTTTATTAAAACAAATATTTTATATATGGGACACCAAAAGCACAATCTACACAAGGAATATTTTATAAAATTTCAACCTTATCAAATTGAAGAGGTACTCTTAAAACAATGCCATTAAAAACATTGAAAAGCAAGACATACATTGGGGCTGAATATTTTCTAGTCACCTAACTGCTCAAGATTTGCATGTAGAATGTATTAAGACTTCTCAAAATTCAATAATATAACAAACACCAACATTTTTAATGAAGAAGAGAGGATACATGGATTTCAAAAACATAAAAAATGCTTGATATAATTCATCTTTACAGAAATGCAAATTAAAAGTATAGTGAGGTTATTATACTTATTAGAATGATTGAAATTTATCAAAATAAATGCCAACAAGCATATGGTGGAACTGAAATTGCCCTACAATCTGGTGTGGATGTCAAATGGTTCAAAAACTTTTGTAAAAGTTGTTTTAGAAAATTAACATTCCTAGACAATGATAAGTTCTGAAGAGGGTGAAATGATCTGAAATATTCACTTATTGCTGGAAAAAATTCAAAAAATGTTACAGTCACTTTAGAGAACAGTTTGGCAATTTCCTTTTTTCTAATATATATGTTCTACATGACAATAGAATCCATGTTGGCATAGCAATAAATGCATGGGACATATCATGTTGCAGATGAGATACCAGAACCTCTCCTTCCCCTTCCGTTTCCCCATATCATGATTCCTTCCCACTATTGATCTCTCATTAACCTATAGTTATTTTTTAATTAATTTCTCATGGATGAAGTCAATATTGAGATTTAATGTGGTATATTCAAGTATACACATTGGAAAGTTATGTCAGATTCATTCTACTATCTTTCCTTTACCCATCCACCTCTCTTCCAATCCTCATTGACTACTCCACTGAACTTCTACTTTCTACCCACCTTATTGCAGGTTAGCTTGATATAATTCCAGTGAAATTTGAAAGAGAGGATACAAAGGTTACACTCCAGCTATGGACAGTCAGGACTCATAATTCATTAGTAGACTTGAGGGATGGCTATTTATTAGATATGTAGGTGTCAGCTGTGTATTCTGTATTCTCTCATATCTGAAATCTGTGAGCAGAAGAATACATAACTTAGTTTATCAGGGAAAAAAGGATAATCTTGATTCCCCCATGATTAGGGCAGAGGAGACAAAAAGAAAAAGGGAAAAATTGTTAGTTTTTAAAAAGATATACAGGCAGAGCATCAACAGGTTATATTTAAAGCATGAAGTGAATTCATGTTACACTATCACCATAGATGATCAGCTTTGTGTGGGTCTCATTTGTACTGAAACCAATTCACAGCAGAGCTGTCAATGCTGTTGCCCCCATAGGTGATCCTGGCTGTCTGCTGTGGGGGCCACTTACATGGAGGATGGTTATTCACCTCCTCAAATGCTACAGGGCCTGCAAGGAGGAAAAAAGAGCGATGTGGAAATAAGAATTAAAATTTCCAACAGTTGCCTCTACAAAGTCTCAATGAGCTCCATGGATCTCTGTGCCTACAGTGCCCAAGAATATCAGCATCACTGATTCATGGGCTTGATTAGAAGACCGATCTTTTCAACTCCTGAGTACATATGTCATAGATTCCTGGCAGCTGTATCCCTCAGGCTCACACAAACCTAGAAGCACAGAATGGAGATTT
The DNA here is from genome assembly GCF_048772815.1 of Callospermophilus lateralis. Taxonomy (NCBI): domain Eukaryota; kingdom Metazoa; phylum Chordata; class Mammalia; order Rodentia; family Sciuridae; genus Callospermophilus; species Callospermophilus lateralis. The sequence goes on along the minus strand of NC_135305.1, from coordinate 124,995,815 downwards.
CATCCTTCACCAGGTTCCTTAGCATCCTGCTTACCAAAGACAAGGACCTGCTGAGCTCAGAATCAGGACAAGGCTGTCCCAGAGCTTGTGGCTGTGTGGGTGAGTAGGGTTCTCAGAAAAGCACCTTGTTCAGTGATCCAGGAGGCTCAGGAAAAGTGGGGTCCATGCAATGGTTGAGCCTCCATAGATATCACTTGCTGAGTTCCAGAACAGGCTGGCTTCATCCCAGGCTTCTCCTGTGCCTATCTGGGAAATGCTACCCAAAATGCAAATCAATCTGAGCTCAGGTCAGCTGCTGGAGGAATTTTGTAGAGTATTCAGGCCTCAGCCTCTGAGAAACAGAGGGGAGAAGTAAAGTTGTAGACTGAATTACAGCCCAGGGGAAATGCCTTTACTAGCTGTTTCCATAGCCTATATGGCATCTCACCCCTGGACTCTCTCCTGGCCTAGCTCTTATGCTGTTCTCACCATGCGGTCAGAGGTGAGGGTCTCTGAATTTCCCACTTATTCTGAAACTCTGCCCATGGTATGATCCTGGTTCTATTCAACAGGTAGCCTGAAAGACACAGTGCTTACTTTTAAATTATCCTGGAATGAATCCCAGGCATTGCTGTAATTCAGCTTGACTCAAGAGGAAGGTGATTAATTGTGATCTGAGCCTTCAAGGGTGTTCTGTCCATAAATGCTTTCCAGCAGAGTGCAGATATCAAGTGAGTTTTAACTGCATTTTAGAGGTTTTTTCACAGAACTGAATATGGCAATTCTCCCTATATTAATACATGTGCAGAAACACTCTTACATAGTACATGATCCTGTCCAAGATCATGAGCTGCAGTGAAGAGCTAAGATAAAATCCCTTCATTGCCAAATGCACCTGGAATGTTTAAAGATACTTGAAATGCAGTAAGTTTCTGTCTTTTCTTGTGAGCTCTTGGGGCCTTTGATAAATTTTGCCTAGGTATCCCCAGTGTGCACCCATGGCCAGGACCAAGGCACATTGTGATAGAAGAAAGTTCTAGCACTCTGGAAACTCCAGGATCTCTTCATGTAAGTGTTAATTATAATTAAGTTTTGTTCCTTTGCTGAGGAAAATCTAACAAATGGGGAAAAACATGTTCAGTCAGGTACAGAGGCTCATGTCTGGTACTCAGGAAGTTGAAGCAGGAAGATCACAAGTTCAAGGCCATCCTGGGCAACTGAATGCTATCCTGTGTCAAAATTCAGGAAAAAGAAAAACAGAGCTATAAATATAGCTAAGTGATAGAATCCCTTGAGTTCAATGATTAGATTGCAAAACAAAAACAAAAAAAAACACTTAAGTCTACACAAGGTTAATAGGAATTCTCAGTGTGCATTCACAATAAGAATTCATAGAGGAAAATTTGGTCCCTAAAAGAGAAACAGTCATAGACCAGGTAGAGTGTAAGGTGAGGGAACTTCTGGAGAATGAGAAGATGCAATGTCTGGCACTAAACTTAGATCATGGAGTGGAGCAGAAGAAAGTGGGACACTGGTGAGTGCAGGATGCCCAGTTGTTTATGAACAATGACAGAGTTTCAGTAGAAATGGGCAGATTTAGGGGAAACAGGGAGCCTGGATGTATACCAGATAAATAGACAACTTCTTCAGAGTAGGATGTATGCGGGCGCTTCCCAGATCAAACCCTGGGTGGCTCAGGGACTGGGAGGGTGGCCATATCTGCACCCTTTGGCTGCTCAAAATCTGCCAGCAGAAATACTCTAGATTTTAAATCAACTAGAGTAGCCTTTTTGTGATCTTTGTCCTGAGGAAAAACATGAATGATTGTTTATGACTGAGGAATTTCCTCATAAAGAGTCTACCTGACCTTACCATTACTTGGGTAAGGAATCTCTAGCTACTATATGCAAGTGTGATCTTCAGTACTTTTTGAGCAGAGTATGATTTTATTTCATGTGTGTTCCCATTCCCATGAAATGTCAGTGTTAATACTGACATAGTGGAGCTAAAAGTAGGTTCTCTGTTAACTGTTTAAAAATTTTTCCCCTAACAATTTGTCCTTAGGTAAGTACCCTGAAAGTTAATTCCTAAAAACATTAACCAAGGTATTGTGAAGGGAAGTGCAGGTTATGTGGCAGCTTTGTTCAAACCCTGAAGAAGCTATTTTTGGTGGAGTGATAACACGAGGCTCTCAAGAAGCAATGGCCATGACGGATGAGCCTGTGCTGTGAGTTACTCTGGGTCATACTTGAATTGAGCACATCCTTCCCCCTGGAGAGGTGGGACTTCTCCTGCTGGCATTTATTAAAAGCTCCCTTCATGTTTCCAGGTTTTCATGGGGTGCAGATGCCCTTCTTTCTAGAATTCAAGAGATGGGCAACCTCAAGCCATGTGAGGATATTTATCTCTAGGGTACTACCATCATAGGCTTATAAAACCTCCCCCTTCTCAGGACATCAAGTTCTCAGGGAAAAGAAGGGAAGGTACTCATCACCTGTTCCAGGTTGTGTTAAAGAGGTGGGGAAAGACTGTCTCTTTCTCAAGCCCATCTCCCAGCTCTCCCAGAGGAGGAGCTCACAAGCCTGACACGCTCTGAATCTATTGTCACTGCAGCACACATAGAAAGGAAACCAATCAGAATTCCCTTTGCCTCATGATTTTTCCAAAGATTGAACACCCCCAACCCCCAACTTGATGCTGCTTCTGCCACTGTCTTCTCCTTACTTCTTATATGTGAATGGTGGCAGGAGAGGGGAACAATTTGACTTTCTGCAATTGGCCCTCTATATTCAGGGAGGAGTTGGGAAGCTAGAGCTGCAGCCAGAAAGCAGCAGACTTCCTCAACAGCTTCTTTTGGTTAGCTTTTAAATTCTAGAATCTCTTTACTTAAAAATCAGGGCTTTTGAGAAGCGAGCCAAGTAGGAGGTTTCTGCACCATACCCACCATATAAGCAAACAGTACAAATAGGATGCTCATTTTCTGGAAAATGCTCCATGTTTCCCCATTCACCTCTTTGACTCCGCTGTATTTCCTTTGCTACATCTCTGAACTTCCCTGTATACCTGGGAATCAATGTGCCCATTGTCCTCCTCATTGTCTTGTTAATGAAACCTTATTCAGTACACTGCCCTCATGTAAAGTTAGCTATCTTGTAGGCCACACAAACCAAGCCTCATGGCATCTGCAAGGGTTGGTCTCTCAATTCTGGGTGGAAAGCCACATGCTGGAAGGAAGTCTAATTTTCTCATCTGAGGAATGCAGAAACTCCCAGGCTTTGATGGGGCATCAGCTGTCCAGGTGCCAAACCTAGTCTTTTTGAAACCATATTTCTGAGGAAGACCAAGATTTGGCAGAGATATCAGACAGTGCTGCTTGGGTAAGTCTTGGTAGCAGTAAAGTATCATTGCCATTCAAAACACCTACATGTGTTATTGTGGACAAACAATAAATAAGTTATAGGTAGAAAGGAAACAAAAGGACAGACCAGGAAATACAACTTATTGATTGAAAGCCTTGTGCTACTGTTTACCCTTTCACTCCCAAGTCAGTTCTGTCTCCTAGGCCTGCTTCTTACCAAGATGGTTATCCCAGAGCTGCCAATCTCAAATTTTTGATAAATCTGCAAATCTTCACTTACAATTTTTAACTTACTGAAAATATACCCACTTTGGGAAATATCCCCATGCGCTATTATTTCAGCCACAAACAAATCCATGTTTAGAATAGTTTCAGTGAAAGGAGATACAAAACCTAAAATAGAAGGTACTTTCCCAGGAATCTACAAGATAGGGCACTTTGCAATGTTATATATTCAGATATCAGAGACCACATTATCCTAATGATCCTGAGAATTTGAGAACCACCTTGACCTGTCTTGTGTTCTTGTGTTCACCAGACTGGTATCATCCTCACATCCCTTCCCATGCCTATGTCTCGAGTTTCCTTTAAAAGAAGAGGTTGAGAACCCCCAAAGCATCTCTTACTCTCAAGATGGCACCTATTCTCCCTTGAATGTTTATTTTTCATGTACCTAAATCAATCTGTTTGTCTCTAACTGATGTGTCCTTAACATCATTTTAACAACGTTTTTGGGGATCCCCAATCATCATGAGTTGAGGTCCCTCTCTTTGGTAACTTTTCACATTCACATGAGGATGTGTGTATGCTCACACATTCACACACAGACCCATACACACAAATTTTCATGGGAAAACACTTGGAGAACAATGTGGGTTGGCTAATTACACATATTAGGACATGGTTCCTAATATGGGGAAATAGTATTCTAGAATCTGCAACAGCTGGAGAGGCCAAACTATGCTCCCTGTGGTCCTGCCCACAACCCTCTTGACATGCACACTCTTTCCTTTTGGACATTGTTCAGAACTCACCCATGGAGTCAAGTCACCTGTCTTGTCTCTTTTGAGGGCTAAATATTTTCTGGTGGATGCTAGAAAAATTGAAATGACAGTGCTCTGATCTAACCTAGAGAGAGAAAAGTCTAAGTGGGACTCAGAAGTCAAAATTTGACAGGCTGCCCTATTTTTATAGACAAAGACCCTTGATTGAATGTCTGTATAAATAACATTTTTGGGGGGGAAAAAAGTGTGCTCACAAGACTACACATTGTGACAGATTCTATTCCTGAGACTTGTGCTGATATAATTTCTTAAAAGATGTACAGCTTACTGTAATCCCCCTGCGAGGTTCCCATAACAACAAAGCATGAAGAGTTTCATGTATGGAAAGACCTCATAACCAATCCAAAGTCTTCCAGAAGAACTTGGTAAATGTAATGATCTGGGTTATTTAAAACAAGTTCCTTCATCTGTTGATCCCCCCCCCACTTTTAAACCCCAGTCTGCCTTTACTTTGATGGAACCCTTGTTTGATTTTTAACTGAAACTGTATCTCCCAATTGGCAAATCTATTCTGTAACTAAATATAATCTGTCTTTGATTCAAGGTTAGCCTTATTTATCATTTCTTGGTTTGCAACCCTCAGTTGTGACAGGATCCTCCTGCACTCAGTGGTGACCAGGCCCTGCCATACTCACAGCAGTCAACCTCAATTTTTGCCCATGGAAACCTCCATCGGGGTCCCTTCAACAAATGGATCTTAAGGCCTAATGGTAGTCTGGGACACAGGATCATCTCAGCTCAGCCCTTTTCCCAAGGACAATTTTTCCTTGGAGCTGGTCTCATCTCTCACAGAATTGTCCCCACTGGTTGATGGTGATGAAACCTAACATTATGTTGTCAAAATGATCTCAAATATGATCTAAGTTGTCTATCCTTAGGAATGTCCTCAAAGTAGAATTACAGAATAAAGGAGTTTGTAAGGAGAAAAATCACAGGACTCAGGTTCCAGAGAGGGATATGGGGCTGTAACTCCAAGTCCCTGAGGAGGAAGAGGGGAGACACAGAGGTTTTGCCTTCACTTCTCCTTTCCTTGTGTCACTGTGGCTTACCCTCTCTGGCCATCAATTGTATGAATCTCTCCACAGTAATAATCAGCTTCATCCTCAGGCTGGATGTTGGCAATTGTTAAGTAACGATTAGCCCCAGAACTAGAGCCCGTAAAGCGATCAGAGATCCCAGTCCCCTTGCTGTGACTGCCATCACTGTTCACCTTCATTACATACTGGGGGCTGTTCCCTGGGCTCTGCTGATACCAGTAAATGAAGTAGTTGCTGTGCTCACTTCTCAGGGTGCAGGTGAGTGTGGCTGAGGCTCCCAGGGAGGCAGATGCATATGGTGACTGGGTCAGCACAGGCAGGGCACAAAGACCTGGAAAGATACAATTTCATGAGTGATACTGAGTGCTCAAAAAAATGGAAAATACCTCCCCTTAGGATCTTTGGAGGGAAATAGAGAGAGGGTCCCCAGATTGCTTTGCTCTGACCTGTGGAGAAAACAAGGGGCAGGAGGTAAATGTGAAGCCACTCCATAGTGGGGAGGTGCTTCCAAGCACTCTGTCTTGAGGTTGCCCACCTAGGTTTGGATTAGGTAAGGCTCCCTTTTATCTTGTCTTCTTGTAACTAGAGAAGGGAGGAACATTGCATGCAAATTTGTTCTTCTCTTCCCCAGCTTATTTGTCTGAATTCTTGTCTGAGCTCTGAGCTTAATGGCTGTGTGCTGGTAATATACTAAATTCAGAAGAAGGTCCTCATTGAGGCCTCGTGCAGTGGCACATGTTTGTAATCCCAGCATCACTGGAGGCTGAAGCAGGAGTATTGTGAGTTCAAAGCCAGCCTCAGCAAATGAGCAGGGCCATAAGCATGTCTGTGAGACACTGTCTCTAAATAAAGTATCAAATAGCTGGGGATTTGGCACAGAGGTTAAGTGCCCCTGGGTTCAAACCCCAGTATCATAAAAAGAAAGGAGAAGAAGAAGAGGGGCCATGTGGATGTCAGAGGTAGAGAGAGCAGTTCACCTGGTAGCAGCAGCCTTAAAAGAAAATCAGCTATGCCTTCTGCACTGGAACATTTCTAGAAGTTCCCATCTCGAGTCTCACAATGCCCACTGCTGCCCACAGAACAAATGGCACCTAAAGTGCATCATTAGTTCATGCAGAATTACCAATTTTGAACCCTTAGTGTATGGCAGCCTCTTTGTCAAGTGTCTTAAATAACCCTAACCCTAACCCTAACCCTAACCCTAACCCGAACTATCATTCAGAGATTAAGAGATCACCTATGTTCCCCAAGAAGAAAATGTCGATCAAGAGTCCTGCCAGGAGACTCACCTCAGAGCTGTCCTTTTATCTCCTCCATCCCTTGCCTCCCTACCCATCTCCTCCTCCCACCCTCATCCCAGGTCTCCCGGACCCTCTTGTCAGAAGCATCTCTTCCTTTATCAAGTGCACATTTCTCCCTCAGTTCTATGGGAGGGAAAGGGATAATTTCTCTGCTTCTTTAATGGCATGTTACAAACAAGAACTTCTGGAACTATGAGGAAAGACTTGAAAGCATAATGAAAGGGCACAAGATTGTAGATAGGAACAGAGACTCTAGTACTTGGACACCTGGAATGTGCTGCTGGGGAAGCCCCTTTCAAGCTCTGAATTCAGGCAAGTTCCTCCTGCTCTCTGAGCCTCAGCTTCCCCATTTGGGAAGATAATACTGCTTGATCAGAGTGGGGTTGTGTTTAAATGACTTAAATCATGGGAAATGTTGGATACATGCACATACAAGTGCAGGAATGGCTATAGTCTGTGTACTAATCAAAGGAAGGGTCATCCTAACAGCCGACTGTTCTGTGTAGAGCATTTTATGTGTCAGATTCCTTCCCTGGTCCTCAGTAACACCATCAGAATGTATCCCTGTAGAACTAAAGCAAATTGATTTGTCTTCTCACCACTCTGTGATGAGTGTCAGCACTTCTCTAGCTGCCTCTCTTGGGAGAACCTAGGGCTGGGAGGATGACCTTAGCACCAAAAGACTAGAAACACAATTACCAATGCTTTAAGAACTTTCCTCTGATCTGTGTGAGATGAGCCAGGCTTTCTTTCTAGTCCTTCTGGTGCTGAAAGAAAGTGACACTGACAGGGAAGGAGTTTGTGTCTCACTTCCCACCTGTATGTGTCAGTGTGAGATGTGTACCACTGCTGTCCCATGACCAACAATAATAGCCACATCCTTGGCTTCTGCTGTGTTGACAGACAGGGTGACTATTGTCCCCTAGCTGGAGCCAACATACCTCTCAGGTATCTCTGAGGGCTGCTCACTCTGTATATCATTTAACACAGGTCTGATCTGGCTTAAGCTGCTTCCAATGGATGTATTCTTTGGGCAGTGCATCTCCAGAGCAAGGAATCATGGCTATCTGTTCCAGGGGCACTGAAACTGAGGACATCTGTGTGAGCTCTTAGGAGGCCAAAGGTCCTGCAAGAGGGGAGAGGAGAGAAGGCCTCAGGATGAAGAATCCATTCTGAGTAGCCCAACTTAGCACAGTATTTGAATCCGACCCAGCTCAGGGTACTTTGAGGGCTGAACCTAGGGTCAAGACACAGGCAGATCACTTACACAGAGAGTGAGAAGGTGAACAGGAGTAAGATTTAGAGGAATGTAATGTCCCAGATCTCTGTGTTTTGAAATCTACAGCACAGCTGATCTCCCCAAGGTCTCTCTCAGGTCCTTCGGGAAAGTGTTTTATTTATGACAGTTTTTATTATGAAAATCCTCCCTTCACTGAGTGTCTGTGCTTAACATTCTAACCAGATATGGGGTAGTACAGGAGAATAAAGAGAAGAGAGAGAGCCCCAACTCCCTCCAGCTGCTCATGGCAGAAATTTAGCCTTATATGCCAAGGCCTCCTTCCAGATTTTGACCTGTGACCATCTTCCTATTTTCTTTGTACTGTGTTTTTTCTGGGCCCAGCTAAGCAGGACTGTTCACTTTTCAGGATCCTGGGAGGATCCTGGAACCCTCTGAGGCTGTTGAGGATACATGACAGCAGAAGGTGGGCCACTGATCCATGACTTCCCACTCCTCTCCTTTCCTGCTTTAGATTAAGTTTGGCCCATTCCTGGTCATTTCATTTTAATGTGGCACTTTGTCATTAGAACTGTTGCTAAATCATTTCATATAACACATTGTGTTTGCTAAAGAACCACCTGAATGTGTGGACTTATTACAATTTGCAGTCTCATTTCAACATGGTATTCTCTCTTTTCTGTGACAGCCTCCTTCCACAAAAGATTAGTAGCTGGCATCAAAAATTCATTCTTAATTTTTCTCTTTGCAAAAAGATTTACCTAACCTTGTTACTAGTTGCAGAAGCAATTGCTGTTTGAGAAAAAAACTGAAATCCCCATGGTATCTTTAAGGGTTGTGGGAGCCACAGTTGTACATGGGTGATCTCTGGAGGGTGGGTGAATAAGGAACCTTCCAGCAATGAGGATCCTTTCACTTAACCAAGGTTAGGCTCATGGTCATACCTAAGGCCCTGAGGCACATGAGATTCCATAGCACTCTGCAGAATCTCCTCAGAGGTTGTTCATGCTCCATCCAAGGAAGGAGCCCAATTGTCCCTTCCCCCACCGGTACCTACACATGATCACAGAGCTTTAAAGATGATGTGAGGGGACATGGGAGGAGAAGCCAGGGATAAGTCAGAAGGCATCTCTGCAAATTCCCAGCATGGAAGGGTAATACCTGGGACAACTTATGGATAATGAACAATTGTACTCTAAAATTAAGCAAGGAACCCCTGGAGCCATATGGGAGGAAGGACATGGGTGTAGAAGCCCAAATTTTCACACTTAGCTCTCTACTGGATCTCATCTTGGTCTCTTTAGTGATTTTTAGCCCTACATGCTGATACCTAGGGCCAGCTTTCTCCACTTCCTTACTTAAGTAAGTTCTATACTGTGTCCTGGGCTCATTTAAATGAGATTCTGACCCTCAGACCATGGTCACAGTAGCCCATGGCATAGGATGGACTGTCCTGACTTCCAGATCAAAGCCTAAATTTAGTTTACCTGTCCTGGACCCTCATGCTGGCCTCCCTCTTGGTTTCTTCTGTGTAGTTCTAGCCTCTGTCTTGGTAGCACCTCTGCTGCCATCTGTTGGTGGAGGAGACCAAGAACTGCTGCTTCCCTCTAGGTAACACCAAAAGCCTCTATCACCTGCAATATTGTGGACAGAGTGCTGCCTCACTCTGTCCCAGCTGTACTCTGCTCAGCACAGCACAGAGAGGCAGCATTTGTGTTTTTCAGGGAGGCAAGATGGGGTAGTTCTGTAATTGAGTCTCAGTATAAAAAGCTGTCTATGGGCCTTGTGTTTTGATGAGAAAATAGAGCTTTCAGAATAAACTGTAGGTGTTCTGTAAAGTGCCATTTCCAGAGAAACTTTTATAACACCCTTCAGAGACAATTAGTGCCTTTATATTATACATAGGAATCAAGGCTGATGCTTTTTCCTGATCTGATAGCAGTAGTAGCAATGTCATCAGAACACCTGATGCTGTAGCACCACAGCCCAACTATGTTTCCATCACCAATACCATCAACATCTTTCTAATCCTCATCATTATCACCTCTATTACAACTATTATTATGTGACCCACTTTTACCTACCACGCATTTTGCAGGACTTGCTCATCATCCCAGTATGCCTTCACTTTCTAACTGGGAACTTCCTTTTCTGTTCTCTGCACAAGAAGCTTGCTCCCACCACTCGTAAAAATAAGTGTTTGAAGATTTTCCATATTTCCCCAGAATCATTTCCCCAGAAGGACAGTACTCTAAGGATGGTGTCACTCAGTGAAATCCAGGCTGAGCCTCTTTTAATTAATGAGACTCTTTTTGTTATTGTGTCATTTAATTTGGAAAAATAATTAAAGATCCATTCAAGTCTTCACATTTCAAAGTAAATATAGTTGAGATCAAGGAAGACTCAATTTCTAGGACAACAGAGAAGAATATTTTCAAGTTCTGGAAATGACCCAGGTATTCTACACTTAGGTCTGTCTCTATGTAGAAGAATTTGTCCAGGTCACCTGGGGAGAGGTGAGGGCATGAAAGCCAGTCTAGGAGGCACACTTTGTGTCCCACACAGCTCAATGCCCACTCTTCCATGGCCTGGCCATCACCTCGAGCCCAAAATCAACCTGTAGGTGACTGGGTCCATGGGGCTGTGCCCAGATTACAACTGTCAAACTTGGAAAATGAGCAGGCTGCTTTGCTGAGCATGGCTGATCCGGATCCTGCTGGTTCTCTATGCTCTCTTACCTTGTCCCCTCTTTCTTGTGTAGGTGGCTGACATGGTTCTCATGGCCACCTCTACAGGGGCAATCTGATTCTCATAAAAACCCAGTACATATAGTTTCAGGAGACGCAAGTCTCATTCTCATAGGCCCACCTCAACATGATTCCTAGCTTTGACATCAGGGTCAGGACAGAATCCTATGGACAGGAGTCTGGGGACAGGGCCTTGGCTTGTCACCTTTGTAGTGGGAGCAGCAGAGGATTCCAGGCCATGCCAGAGATACCTTAGAGCTCTGCCTCCTGAGCCCATAGCTGGGCACGGATCATGGTCTCTAAACAGAAAGTTGAAATTCATGGGTCAGTGAGTGGTACTAATGGTAATGGTGCAGTTCTAGATGTTTCTAAAGCATTTTAGAGGGATCCAGACTAGTGGGAAAAGGTTGGAGTGAATAGATCTTCCAGGCCACACAGCTGTCACCACCGAGTCCCCTAACTAGGAGGAAGAGGTCTCTGCCTTACTGCAGCTTCATAGCTTTTCCAGAAGGAGCCCAGGATGCTAGCTCCACACCAGCGAGGAACTGAGGTACACTCTGAAATATAGGCCACACTGAGGATGTGAGAGTAAGAAGCATAAAGAGTGAGTCTATGAGGAATACTGAGTAAAGGAACCCCAAATATCAGATTCTTCATATGAAACACTCCCTACATTTTAAATCAGTGTGTCTATTGTTGTGAAATGTAGACTTTCTTGCAGGCATACATGGATTAAAGGAATGAAGGAATAGTCATCTTTTGATGTAAAAATGGGTGGGTTTTTTTGATACACTCAATTCTCAAGTTTACAGAGTAATAAGTAGGAAAAAGTGTCCAATATCCACAGATAATGGAGGACCTTTGGTCTTGTAGGAGGTTTGGGTGGACTTAAGTGTGGCCAGCAGGAGGCATCCAAGATGACCTCAGGTTCCATCAGAAACTTGAATGGATTTGAGATTCCTGGAGGTTTTATTGGGCAGATTCTGAAGACAGTCAGTAGGTCTCAGGGAACTCAGGTCAATCCCCTGGCACCTACATAGTTGTGAAGGAGGCTGACCTCCCCAGGTTTTTTGCTATGATGCCCTAAAATCTTCTCTCAAACTGATGGGGACAGAGGCTTCTGGCAATCTCCCTGGGTCTGGCCTAATCAGGACCTGACAGGAGTAGAAGGGGGAACCTGGGATTGCAGAGAAGAAGCCTTGGAGAAGGGCACAAAGGGAGGGGAGATCATAGATTAAAGGCAGGCATGATGTCGGGGGGGCATGCTGCAGAGGGATGGAAGATCCTGGAGACAGTGCTGGGAAGGAAATGGAGCAGGGATGGCCAGTTTTTCCTCCCTGTAGACCTCAGAATAGCCCAGGCAGTCAAGAACATTTTCTCCAACTGGAACCCTCCCAAGGACACCACTGGGGAACTCTCACATGTTCATTTCTATCCCAGCGGAGATAAGTCCTACATGACTGGGATCATTGACCTCCCTACCTATACCTGGAGGCATGTGTGTCTGTTTTTTTCTGGGAATGTCACATGCTCTCCTCTCAACTGGTCATTGTTATCCTGCAGAGTGTTAGTTGGGGCTGAGAACTGAGATCACCAGTGCCAATTTTACTGTTGGACTCAAGACACTTGTGCTCAGCAGGATGAGAGAATAAACTGCAAATTTTGTCTTGGGACATCCCTGAAAGTGATTTCCCAGATAAACAGCTGGGTTCACTGAAGAAAGAGTTTTTACATGGACAACCAGTTACCTTATCAAATTAAAGTTTAATAATTTACACCCACAGCAAAATTTCCCAAGCCTAATTTGTACCAACCCTACCTAGTATAACACTAGTTACATGAATACACATCAAAACCCTCTTGACAGACCTGCCTTAAACCTCCCCAGGACACATCTTCCAAACTTAGAACCATATCTGGTCCTTCCCCTTCTTAACCATAAATAAGACCCTGCCACAGTGAAATTATCATTGATACTAATATGCAGTTTTGTATAACTGATGCCTTGCTGTGGCCTTTGGGATTGGCAGTCAAGTTAATAAAAATGACTTGATCAGGTGCCAATGGAATCAACTGATCCTGGGAAGGTACAGGAGCCTTTCCCTCATCTCTCAGGAATGTCTAGACAGGGATGGGAGTAGACTTCCTTCACAGCATGTGTAATGTTCTCTGCTATCGGGGTGAAGAGGGCAGGAAGAGGCCTTTGGTGCCAGGCTGCTGGTAGGTTTTGTCTCACTTCCCTGTCTGCCTGTGTCACTGTGAGCAGCACCACTAACCCACACCTGACAGTAATAGTCAGCCTCATCTCCAGCCTGGGTCCCACTGATGGTCAGCATGGCTGTGTTCCCAGAGTTGGAGCCAGAGAATCGGTCAGGGATCCCCGAGGGCCGGGTGCTATCATCATAGATGACGAGCAGAGGGGACTGTGCTGGCTTCTGCTGGTACCAGTGCACACTTTTACTACCAATGTTGTTGCCTCCACAGGTGATTCTGGCCGTTTGTCCTGGGGTCACCGATACTGATGATGGCTGAGTCAGCACATAAGAGCCTACAGAGCCTACAGGGAAATAAAAGAAGAGAGACGACCAATGGTGACAGACACTTCCCATGACATGCCCAGTTTCCCTCTGGCTTGAAAGAGCTTCAGAAAATCTATGGAACCAAGGACATTCCTTGGCAACAAAATCATCCATAGTGGCCCATGAGCCTGAAGGGAGAATGTAGATTTGAACTCATGAGTAAGCCCATCCCCTTTCCTCCTCAGGCTCACACAAGCCAAAGAGCACAGTGTTGGAATTTCAGCCTAAAATCTCATCCTGCAGCAGATCCTGAGCACCATCCTGCCCACCAAAGACAGAGCCCAATTGAGCACAGAATTAAGGCCAGGTTAGTTATACAGGAGCCTTGGGCTGGGGTGTATGTTGGGGTCTGGGGGCAGCACCTGTGTAATGAGCCAAGAGGCTTATGAGAAGGGCCTTCCAAGTCATGGTGTCCCTGTGGCTGCTTCTTGAGTCCCAGGCTGGCCTGTGTTCCCCTCATGCATCTTTTATTTCCTTGTTGGGTACAGCTGCCTGTTATGCAAATCAGGCCAGCTTGGGGCTGCTACTGGAGGAAGCTGTGTGATGCCCAGAGAAGGGCTCATCCCTAGAGAGCCAAAGAGTGAGAAGGGCAGCTCTGAAGAACTACCCCCAGGTCACAGAATGCTCCTTTACTTTCTGGTCCAAATTTTTTGGCTATATTTCTATCCCACATTGTTTTCTATCCAGGAATCTGAGCTGGCCTCATTATATAAAGATGAGTCTGTCTTTGTCATCAAAGTCAACTGTTTGGTTGACAATAGAGGTTTTGTCAGCTATGGGATCCTGTCCCAGATACAGGTTATAGGCTGTGTGGGTCAATCAAATTCTTCTATCAGTATACCTGGTATCTTAAAGGTCCAATGAGGTGCTTTATCTCTCTGTCGTTGGTGTGAATGCCTCATGCAGATTTGGGTGCTCCTGCCTCACATCTCCTAATGGCTGTAGGCAGTTTCTACACCTATTTTGCAATACTAATAGGTACAGAGCTTCAACATAATTGTGAACTGAGGAATACTGAACCTCTGCCATATCAACAGGGACATTCTTCACAGATCAGATCAAGGAGACACAGGCATCAACATTTATTTACATCATTGTTATTTGCCATACTTGGAGAAAAACCCAGCATTTCCTCCAGGGCTCATGTCATGGTCACTAACCCTCCTGCATGTTAAATCTCCCTTCAAGGGTGAGTGCTGGTTTTTGGGAAGTGTGTGACAGGTCCAGAGTTTTTAGCTCAATGAGATGAGCTGGGTGTGGCAAGAAAGTGTCAGGAAAAGCAGGAAGATTTTCTGTGCAAACACCTAGGAAAATTCTAGAAGAACAGATATGAGAGAAATGAAGAATAAAAAAAAATTGAACTTGTTTCAAAGATGACGTTTTTCTCTAGATCTCAGGTTGTGTTCACAACTAACTCTCCTGTATGTTTGAGTCCTGAAGTTCAAGCTCAGTCAATACCTAGGGAGCTTTGTCAGGTGGTTCCCAACTGCCCCCTAGTGGCCACTCTAAACTGGCTGCTGTATGTCAGGGCATCCTTGGTCCAGGTGCAGATTCAGAATCTGCCCTTCAGGCCCAGGTTTTCTTGATCTTTGGCCAAGGGAGGAAATTCATCTTCTTCCTATGAATGTCACCATACTCAGGAACAGAAAGGAGAGGCTCATATTACACAGGAAAATATAAACATGTGCATTTGGTAGAGGAAGGTCAGAACCCACCTGAGTTATCTCTGCATGATTTTTAGAGTGGTGAGTGCTCATGGAAGTGGTTCCTGGTCCTGGTGCTGGGTGACACTGGACTCAGAAACTGGCTCTTCTTAGTGTCAGCTGCAAGCTCAGAGTCAACGTGAGTGAGTGGTGAGAATCACAGACAAAGACAGGAGCCTATTCACACCAATGCTTATTGAGACCCACTGTGATCTCCACCAGCTTCAGTGTTGAGAATTCAGGAGAAACATGATGCATCCTTTGCTCTAGGAGTTTCCATCTTCAGGCTAAGACTGTGCTTTGGACATACCTAGTGTGCAGTTTAATAGTCTGTTCCACCCACCAGAGACTATGCTTTGTTCCCTCTTTTTCTTTGGAGATGTAGTCACTTTTGCCAAATTCTAAGCAGCCAACATTGACCATGTAGTACAACACACAACCATGGCATGGAACACTCAGTTCACCAGAGTTTCTTGTCAGTGCAAGTCTGAACTTGTGAGGGAGAGAAATATATTGTTTTTGAGTCATTTGGCTCCTTCACTACAGGTGGGATGACTGGAGCTGCAACACCAATCCTGGGGTCTCAAGTCAAAACAAAAATGGAAGGCTCAGATGATAAGGATGGTAAAAGAGAAGCTGAAAAGGCCCCAGGTCACACAATGAATAGGTGAGTAAGGAAGCCAGAAAACATTATGCTTCAGGTTTTGGGGGGGTTTTGTTTGTTTGTTTTTGTTTTTCATAAGCTAAGTATTTATTTCTAAGTGCTTTATTTTGGGGGGGAAGTGAAAATAAAACTATCCTCAATGTGCTCATGAGTCTGTTTTCATGCATGTATTCTGGTATGTAAAAAAAATCCACAACCCACTAGGGAAATATTTACTTCAAATAAATCAATTAACTACAACAATGTTAGTGAAATTACCATACAGGGGTAATGATATGCAGATAAGTAACACAGTGATTAGAGAGAGAGTGACAGGCAGGCTGGGAAATAACCTGAGGCTGGGACTCTCCCTGCAGATATGTCACTGTAGCTGCCTTCAGGACTGGTGAGAAATCACAGCACATGTGTAGGGGCAGCAGAATCCATAAAGTGGGGGAAGAGACTGGGTGTGTGATGATGGGGGAAGAAAGTGGCAATGTGAGGGGACCAAGACTGTAACTTGTTTAGTACAATATACTATTATCTCCTAAGGAGGAATTTGATGGCAGGGCAAATGCATTCAGAGCTGTTGATGGGGAAATTTCCAAAACTCAGTTGGCTGGCATCTGAGAAACACAATATGAACCTCAAGCACAGGAAGAAATGGGATACAGTGGGTTCCCCAGTCACTTCCCTGCTTACCTGGTACTTGATATAACTAGAGACTGGTTGCTGGTTCCTCTCATCTCCTCTGTGCTCACCATGCAGCCAGGTGGGAACATAGGCTAGAGCCTGTGTCTCCTGTCCTGAGACAGGTGTTGAGTGTCTTCTGGTGTCTGGTGAGTGACACAGTAATGTTTTCCTTGACAAGCCACACATTCCCTGACCTGAGAGCATGGAATATGGGGAGTGTACTTCATAGGAAAGAAAAAAAAAATTCCAGTGTCACTAAAGGAGGAGATGAGAAGAGTAAAAGCATCTAGACTCACAATAATTGCCTTCCCTACATGTACTAGGGTCATCCTTGGCTGTGTAATGGTGTGGAAATATCCTCAGGCAAAAATATTAGGATTCTGAAGCTTCATCCTCTGATTAATCAGCTGCATTTAGTGGGTGCTGCTACCAGTCACATGGGACTGGACAGACTATTGGAAGTGCATCCATCTCCCTGTACCATTCTCAAAGATGAAATATCCAGATTAGAAGCAACTACAACAGTCATTTCATGGATATTTACCCAAAAATTTCCCTGAATTTTCATTTAGGTCCTATGTATTTGTATACAAAATATCATCTATTGTCAACTCAGGGTCTATTAGCATTAAAGGTAAATTAGCAATAAAGGTGGTGTTTTGTGCAGTAAATTATTTGTAGTTTGTTTTTTCCTGTATGGTCCAGCACTTCCACAAACTAGACATTAGTCTATATGCAAGCCTGGAAGGTGTATATACAGACTTTTTATTTTGCTTTTTAAAAATGTCCGTAATGGCATATCTATATGATCTTAAAGATCTGAGGGTAACTTTACAAAATCATTTCTCCTAGGATGTATGAAGAGTCCAGCCTGAATATAATATTATTAGGGGTTTCAGAAGACATTTTATTTATTTATTTATTTATTTATTTTTTTTGTTTTTTATTTTTTTTTATTGATTGTTCAAAACATTACAGAGCTCATGATATATCATCTTTCATACATTTGACTCAATTGGGTTATGAACTCCCATTTTTACCTCAAATACAAATTGCAGATTCACATCGGTTACACACTCACATTTTTACATAATGGCATAATAGTGACTGTTGTATTCTGCTACCATTCCTATTCCCTACTATCCCCCCTCCCCTCCCCTCCCCTCCCATCTTCCCTCTCTACCTCCTCTGCTGTTGTTCAATTCTCTCCCTTTTTTTCCCTCCCCCTTGCCCCTCACAACCTCTTATAATTTTGTGTAACATTGAAGGTCTCTTACTATTTCCATATGCTTTCCCTTCTCTCTCCCTTTCTCTCCCCCCACTCGTCTTTGTTTAATGTTAGTCTTTTCCTCATGCTCTTCCTTCCTGTTCTGTTCTTAGTTGCTCTCTTTATATCAAAGAAGACATTTGGCATTTGTTTTTTAAGGATTGGCTAGCTTCAGAAGACATTTTCATATGCAGAACAAATATAAATATGGCTTTGCAATCCCATGGTAATACACCTATTCTAGCTTCTGATATTTCTCTCTCTCTCTCTCTCTCTCTCTCTCTCTCTCTCTCTCTCTTTCTCTTTCTCTTTCTCTCTCTCTCAGAACTTTGGATTGAAATTAGGGGCACTCAACCACTGGGCCACATCCCAAGCCCTATTTTTTATTTTATTTAGAGACAGGGTCTCACTGAGTTGTTTAGCATCTTTCTTTTGCTGAGGCTGGCTTTGAACTCGCACTCCTCCTGCCTCAGCCTCCTGAGCCACTGGGATTATATGCAGCATGGCACACTCCTAGATTCTGATCTCTTTCAATGACTTGTCTTTGCAAAAATGTGTCACTCCAACCCAGAATTTATCCCTTCAATGACAAACATGTGCCTGTTTTGTGCTGCACAGTGTTTAATTGTGATCAGAATTGGGAGTCTCATATAAATATCTTCTTGGTTGTGGGAATGAGGTGGATTATGTCCTTGATCAAATCTAAGAGACATGGAGGTACTGCCTAATGGCATGGGCTATTGGGTAATTTTGTATCAAACACAAGTTTTTTTCTGGGCATATCAGCCCTTCTCATCCTGAGGATTCCATAGGTTGTTCTCATAATTGTTTGTCTTAGCCCAATGTCAAGTTCTGAGAGGAAGGTCAGAAACCAGATCTCCCTTCTGATACACTCCACAGTGAAATGGAGGGAAGAGAGTGTTGGTATGTAACCAGGCTCTCTGGAGTCCTTTTCCATCCCGGAATCTGTGAAGTAGTTTCTTCAAAGCAGCTTATGGAAGTGGCAAGACTTTGGGTTTAAAATCCAACTAATTCTTTGGGAAAACTACACTTCCAATATACATCTACTCTCTTTTGTATCTTGGCCATAGTGAGTAACCAGCTGAGTGGGTGGAGACCAAAGTCATGGTCATTGTTCAAAGGATGAGTGAGACTCAGGCCTGGGTGGGGAAGAGCCTGTGTCTTCTGTTCATCTATCTGTGTTTTTGTGAACCAGGATGAGTTGCACTTACTCTCATGTTCTATGCCACAGAAATAGTCACTCTTGTCCCCAACCTGGCCCCAAATTGGAGCCAAGGAATTGATCAGAGACATGTATGGGCCATATACTGTCATACATGAGCAGCACAGGAGTTAACCTGGTTTTTGTTGGTAGCAATGTGCTTTTTTTATTGCCTATTTACCTTCAGAGCATATAGTTCTGACTGTTTACCTGGAAGTCAATGACACTCTGGGTAGGTGAGTCAGCTCTTAGGAGGCTATGAAGCCTGGTAGGGGTAAAAAAGAAGTGGAAATAATGATAAAGGAAGCTTCCAGAAATTCTTCTGTCTGCCTGGTCTGTTCTTTCTGGAGAAGATATTTTCTGTGGAGTGATAGCACAAGTCTCACAGGAAGCTGTGGCCATCACCAGATGTTGTGTGAGTCCCTCTGGTTCATACTTGAATTGAGAACATCCTTCCCACTGGACAAGGTAGGATTTGTCCTGTGGGCATCTGTAATAAGCGGCCTCCTTGTTCCCAGGTCTCCATGGTGAAAGGATGCTTTTCCTTCTGGAATTCCAGAAATGGGGTCACTCCAGTTATGTGAGGGATCTCTTCTGTAGAGTACTACTGTTCTAGGCTCATAAAAACGCCTCCTTTTCTGGACATGAAATTCTCAGGGAAAAGAAAACACAGTACCCTATAAACTGTTCCTTACTGTTTTAAAGAGATGGGAAAAGAGTGTGTGTCTCTAAAGCACATCTCCCTGATCTCTCAGAGGAGGGGCCTAAAACCTAAAACACTCTGAATCCATCTTCACTGCAGCACAGTTAGAACGGAACCCAATCAGAATTTGCTATGCCTCATGATTTGTCCAAAGATTTAATTTGCCCCCCTCATCATCTGCTGCTGCTTCTGCCACTGTCCTCCTCTTGCTTCTTAAGCTCCAGTGGTGACAGGAGATGGAAGCTACTTGACCATCTTCAGTTGGACCCTCCATTTTCAGGTAGGAACTGGGTAGCTACAGCAATATCCAAGGGCAGCTGGTTCTCTGAATAGATCCATTTGGTTAGCTTTCAAATTCTAGAACACTGTTACTTGAAATCCAGGGTTTTTGAGGATTTAAGCCACTGGTTTTAGTGGTAAGAAATAGCTACCAAATAGAAGGTCTCTGCACCATGCCCACCATCCCAGCACCTAGAAATCAGGTTGCCATTTTTTGGAAAGTGATCCAGTATTCCCCCATTAATCTCTTCAACTGTGTTTGATGTATTTCCTCTGCTACATCTGTAGATTTCCCTGTGTAGCTGGGAATCGATGTGCCCAGGTCCTGTTCATCACCCTATTATTAAAACCTCATCCAGAAAGACTGTCCTTGTGTAAAGTTAGGCATCTTGTAACATACACAGTTCACTTCTCATAGCATCTACAAGGGTTAGGCTATCACTTCTGGGTGGAAGACAATGAGCTGGGAGGAAGTCTAAATGTCTCACGGAGGGAATGCAGAACCTCTTGTGAAACCAGGCATTGATGGGGCATCAGCTGTCCCAGTTCCACTCCTGGTCTTTCTAGGACCATGTTTCTGAGGAAGACCAAGATTTGGCATAAGGGACGAGTCTGAATGAGCTGATTTGGTAGGTCGTAGTAGCAGTACAATGTCGCTGACATTCAAAACACCTACAGGTAAATAAACAGGAAAAAAATGACATGTAAAGAGGAGACAAAAGCAGACCAGGAAATACAACTTATTGATTGAAAGTCTTGAGCTACTGTTCTTCATTCTTTCTCTCCCAAGCCAGTTTTGTCTTCTAGGCCTTCCATGTACCAAGACAGTTCTTCCAGAGCTGCCACTCTCAAATTTCTGATAAATCTGCAAATCTTCACTCACAGTCTTAAACTGATTGAATTTTTTTTTTTTGAAAATTGAAAATTGCCCCATGCACAGTCATTTTGGTCCAAAAATACATCCATATTTAGAATAATTTCAGGGAAGAGCAATTCAAAACCTATAATACAGGGTTCTTCCCCAGGAACCTATAATATAGGGCACTTTTCAGCGTTATATACTGTTCTGATATCGGAGACCACATTAGCATAATGATCCAGAGAATTTCCTAACCACTATAAACTGTCTTGTAATCACTAGACTGATGTCATCCTCACATCCCTTCCCATGCCTATCTCTCATCAATTTTCCTTTAAAAGAAGAGGTTGAGACCCTCCAAAGCATCTATTACTCTCCAGATGGCACATATTTTCCTTTGAATGTTTATTTTTTGCTTTCCTAAACAAATATCTATGCCTCTAACTGATACAACCCCAAACTCACTTTACCAATGATTTCTGGAATCCCCACTCATCATGAGTTGAAGTCCCCCTCTTTCAAAACTCTGCATATGTACATGAGCATGTGTATACACTCACACCCTCACTCACACACACATACACAAATAATGTCCTGGAAAAAAAAAAAGGTGGAGAAAAATGTGTGTTGACTAATTAGATGTATTAGGACATAGTTTCCATATATGATGAAAAAATATTCTAGAATCTACCACAGCTGGACAGACTAAGCTATGCTCCCTGTGGTCCTGCGCACAACCCTGCCAACATGAACACTTTTTCCTTCTGGACATGGCTCTACATTGCCCCCTGGGGTCAACACCTGTCCTACCTCTTTTGAGGGCCAATTGTTTCCTTTTGAATCCTGTAAAAATAAAAGTGACTGTACTCTGATCACAAGACAGAGAAAAGACTGTGTGAGAGTAAGAAGTCATAATTTGACAGGTTACACTTTTCTGTAAAGACAAAGACCCTCAATTGAATGTCTGGATAATAAACATTTTTGGGGGAAAAATGTGCTCATAAGACAACTGATTGTGACAGATTCTATTCCTGAGACTTCTGCTGATCATGTTTTCTTAAACATGTATGGCTTACTAAGAATTCCCCCTGTGACATCACCTTAACAAACAAGCATGTATAACTTTATGCATGGAGAGATCTCATAACCAATCCGAATTCTTCCAAAACAACTTGGTTAATGCATAGATCAATCAAGGGTTGTTCAAAACAAGTTCCTTCATCTTTTGATCCCTGTTTTCTTTTTTAAAAAAACCATATATAAAATAAATTTTAAAAAGAATTATATATTTAAAAAAATAGTCTGCCTTTACCTTTACGGATCATTTGTTTGGTTTCTAACTGAAACAATCTCTTAATTTGCAAACCTATTATGTACCTTGGTATAATCTGCCTTTGCTTTGAGGTAAACCTCATTTATCATTTCATTTATCATCTCTTGGTTTGCAATATTCTTTTTTGACAGGACCTTGATGCAGTTGGGTTTTTTTTTCTTGTTTTTTTTTTAAATTTTTATTGTTGGTTGTTCAAAACATTACATAGTTTTTGATATATCATATTTCACACTTTGATTCAAGTGGGTTATGAAGCAGTTGGTTTTGACCAGACACTACTAGTCTCATAGCAGTCAACCTCAAACATATAATTTCATGAGTGACACTGAGTGCTCAGGAAAATGAAAAAGACCCCCCTTGGGATCTTTGTTTGAAGGGAAATATCAAAAGGTTCCTCAGATTGCCTTGAGAGATATTCAGACCTGTGGTAAAAACAAGGGGTAGGAGGTAAATGTGAAGCCAGTCCATGGTGGGGAGGTACTTCCATGTGCTCTGCCCTTAGGCTGCCCAGATGGGCCTGGAGTAGGCAAGACCCCCTTTTGTCCTGCGTTCCTGCAGCTAGAGAAGGGAGGAGTAGTAGATGCACAGTTGTTTGTCTCTTCACCAGCTTGTTTGTCTGCATTCTTGTCTAAGCTCTGAGCTTGATGGCTATATGCTGGCTATATCCTAAGTTCAGAAGAAGGGCCTCATGGAGTGCAGTGGTATGTGCCTGTAGTCTCAGCAGCTCCGGAGGATGAAGCAGGAGTATTGCAAGTTCAAAGCCAACCTCAGCAAATTAAAGAGGCCCTAAGCAATTTCATGAGACCCTTTCTCTAAATAAAACATAAAAAGGCCTGGGGATATTTTTCAGTGGTTAAGTGCCCCTGGGTGAAATCCCTGGTTTAAAAAAAAAAAAAAACAAAACACTATGTGGATGTCATGGGTGAATGGCCTTTGCACTGGAGAATTTCTGAACATTTCCAGCCCAAGTCTCAAAGTGAACACTGCTGCCCACTGGACAAATGATACCAGAAGTATATCACTAATTCATGCAGAATAACCAATTCTGAATTCTTATTGTATTGCAGGTTTTTTTGACAAATGTTTCAAACAAGACACTTCAGGAAGACTGTAGCTCTCCTGTAAAGTGTCCAGGTCCAGAGAAACTTTTGTGACAACACTTTTGTTACATTTACTGCCTTCACATTATACATAGGATTCAAGAGTTATGCTTTCCCCTGCTACAATAGCAGTATTTGCAAAGCCATCAGATCACCTGATGCTCTGGCACCAGACTCCTACCCTGTTTACATCACCATCACCATCTTCCCCCACCTCCTCATTACCACCTCTGTTACTCCATCACCCACATTTTGCAGTGCATGGTGGAGGATTTCCCCATCATCTTAGTGTGCCCTTTCTTTCAAACAGTACACTTTCTTCTATTCTCTGTTAGGGAAGCGTGCTCCCACCACACAGAAAACTGTTTCCTGATCCATTTTACACATTTTCCCAGGGGAAAACAGGACTACAAGGATGGTCTCACTCAGTCAGATCCAGGCTGAGCCTCTTTTAATTAACGAGACAGTTTTTATTATTGTATCATTTAATTTGAAAAAAATTAAAGATTCACAGAATTCTTTCCATTTCATAGCAGATGTAGTTGAGGCCCAGGGAGACTCAATTGCCAGGACAACAGAGAACAGTTTTGTCAAATTGAGGAAATGACCCAGATAACCTAAATGTAGATGTTGGTCTCTTTGTAACAGGGTTTGTTCAAGTTGCCTGGGGAGGGGGGAGGGCATGAAAGCCAGGTTCAGAGGCACAGTTTGTGCCCCACACAGCTCATTGGCCACTCCCCCATGGCCTGGCAATCACCAGAAACCCAACTCAACCTACAGGTGATGGTGTCCATGGAGTTGTGCCCAAATTAGAGCTGGCAAACATGGAAAGTGAGCAGGCTGCTGTGCTGTGAAGGGCTGGTCTGGCTCCTGCTGGTTCTCTCTGTTCTCTTGCCTATTCATTTCTTTCCTGAATAGGTGGCTGACATGGTTCTCATGGCCACCTCTTCAGGTTTTCATAAGAAATCTGATTTTCATAAGACCCTAAGTCATGTCATTTCAGGAGACAGAAGTTAACTTGAAGAGGTCCACCCCCACCAGCTCCTCTACTTTCAGGTTAGGTTCAAGGCCAGGCTCTGGGTCCTGTGAAGATGAACCTGGGGAGAGGGTCTTGGCTGATAACCTGTGTAGAGGAAGAAGCAGAGGATTCCAGGCCATGCCAGAGATGCCTTAAAGCTCTGCCTCCTGGGCCCATAGCTGGGCAGGGATCTTGATCTCAAAACAGAATGTTGAAACTCAGAGGTCAGTGAGTGGTTCTGGAGTTGACGCAGTTCTAGATGGTACCAGAGCAGTTTAGAGGGGCCCAGCCTAGGGGGAAACAGTTGGAGTGGGAGGCTCTTTAAGTCCCTCTTTCCAGCAGCACTGTGTCCCCTCAGTTGAAGGAAGAGGCCCCTCCCCTACTCACTGCAACTTCATAGTTGTCTGTAAGGATCCCATGACTCCAGCACCAAACCAGGGAGATACTGAGGTACACTTTGGACTATAGGGCTACAATGGCCCTGCAGAGGGCCTGACCTTTTATGATAATAAGAAGAAAAATGTTTCTATAAGGAATACTGAGAAAAGGAACCTCAAATATCATGTTCTTCATTTGAAATGCTCCCTGCATTTTAAATTAGTGTGTCTATTTTTGTGAAATTTTGACTTTCTGTATAGGCATATATGGATTAGATAAATGAAAGAATAAACTCATTTTTTAATGAAGAAATGGGTGTTGTATTTTCTTTGATACACTCAGTTTTGAAATTTATATAAGTAATTAAGAGAATTCAGGGTTCAATACCCACTGAATGATAAAGGACCTTTAGTCTTGTGGACTTGGGATGAGATCTGGACAGAAGGAGCATCCAAGATACCTCATATTTCATCAGATCCTAAAAAGGTTTTGGGACTTCCTGGAAGGTTTACTGGGATGTTTCTAGAGCCAGTGGGTTGGTTCAGGGAACTCAGGTCAGTGGTGGAGGAGGCTGACCTCCTTAGAGGTGTTTGCTTTTGTGCACTAACGGTTTCCCTGAAGCTGATGAAGAGAGAAACTTCTGGCTACTTCTCTGGATCTGACCTCTGCATGGCCTGACATGGAGTAGAGCACAGACCCTGGTCTTGCAGAGGTCGTGGAGCAGGAGACAGAGGGAAGAGAGACTATGGATGAAAGGCAGGCATGATGCGAGGGGATTCTGCCGAAGAATGGAGGGACCTGAAGACACTGCTGAGAAGGAACTGGAACAGGGATGGCCAGGTTTCCCTCCACGCTAGACCTCAGAGCAGCCTGGAAGCCATGGACCTGGGAAGGACATTTCCTCCAACTGGAACCCTTCCAAGGACACCATTGGAGGAGTGTCACATGTTCATTCCTGACCGACTGGAGAGTTCCCTGAAACTGGGATGGTTAACAAAGCACTTCTCTACCCTGTAAGTAGAGACATACGTGTCTGTTTTTCTTTTGGAATGTCACATGCTCTACTCTCAATTGGTCACTGTCATCCTGCAGTGAGTTTTTGCAGGGGCTGAGGACTTAGGTCATCAGTTCCAGTTTCACTGTTGGACCCAAGACACTTGTGCTCAGGAAGATGAGGGAGTCAACTGTCATTCTTTGCTATGGGACATTCCTGAAAACTGATTTACCAGGTAACAACTGGGTTCACTAAAGAAATGGATATGACCTGGGAAAACAGTGAGATTATCAAATAGAGTTTAATATAATCACCACCCACAGCAAAACCCCCATGCCTAGTGTGTATCCACCCTACCCAGTACAGTGCTGGCTACATGAATACTCCTCAAAATCTTCCTTGACAGACCTGCCCTAGACCTCTCCAGGGCACATGCTCCAAATCTGGAACTATTCCCTGTTCTTCTCCTCCTTAACCATCAATAAGACTCTGCCACAGTGAAATTCTCCTTAATGCTAGACTCCATTTTGTGTGAATGAGGACTCACTGGGTCTTTGGGAGTTGGCAGTTAATGTCAATAAGAATGACTTGCTCATATTCCAGTGGAATCAACTGATCCTGGAGAGGTACAGGAGTTTTCCCCTCTAATCTCAGGAATCTAGGGAAAGAGTAGAAGTAGAGTCTTTGCCCACTCCATGCTGCAGGCTCTTTGCTGACAGGGTGACCAGGGTAGGACAGGGCCTTGGGTGCCATGCTGGTGGCAGGTTTTTGTCTGACTTCCTTGTCTGTCTGTGTTGCTGTGAGCTGCTTTGCTATCCTCCATCTGACAGTAATAGTCAGCCTCGTCTCCAGCCTGGGCCCCACTGATGGTCAGGGTGGCTGTATTCCCAGAGTTGGAGCCAGAGAATGGGTCAGGGATCCCAGAGGGCTGCTTGCTGTCTTTGTAGATGACCAGTAGAGGGGCCTGTGCTGGCTTCTGCTGGTAACAGTGCACAAGATAGCTGCCAATGCTGTTGCCTTCACAGGTGATTGTGGCAGTCTGTCCTGGGGTCACTGATACTGAGGATGGCTGCGTCAGCACATAAGAGGCTACAGAACCTATAAGGAAATAAAAGGAGAGGGGGGACAATTGGTTACAGACTCTTCCTATGGGATGTCTCCCCCCCCCCCCCCGAGCCTAGAAGAGCTTCAGGAAGAGCTTCTGTGGGACCAAGGGCTTTCTCTGGCACCAAAACCACAGTGACACAGGCAGACAGGGAAGTGAGACAAAAACCTGCCACCAGCATGGCACCATAGGGGCCCATGAGCCTGACTGAGGAACAGAGATTTGAACCCATGAACACCCAACCCCTTCCTTCCTCAGGCTCAGACAAGCCAGGGAGCACTGTGTGGAAATTTCAGCCCATAGTCATCCTGCAGCCTGTTCTTATCATCCTGCCCACCACAGATAAAGCCCTGATAAGCTCAGAATTAAGGCCAGGTTAATTATAATTGAGCTTTGGTCTGGGTTGTGTTTTGAGGCCTTAGGGCACTACCTGTGCAATGAGCCAGGAGGCTGAGGAGAAGGGCTGTGCAGGTCATGATGTCTTATAGCTGCCTCCTGAGTCCCAGGCAGGGCTGTGTTCCCCCGGGCCTCTCTTCCTTTGTTGGGGACAGCTGCCCCTTATGCAAATCAGCATTTGTCAAGGCTGAAGATGGTTCTTTATAAACTGAACCAACTCTATGGTTGACAGGAGGAGGTTTTGCCAGCTATGAGGTCATATCC
Organism: Callospermophilus lateralis; assembly: GCF_048772815.1. Taxonomy (NCBI): domain Eukaryota; kingdom Metazoa; phylum Chordata; class Mammalia; order Rodentia; family Sciuridae; genus Callospermophilus; species Callospermophilus lateralis. The sequence continues at coordinate 124,968,556 of NC_135305.1, read as the reverse complement.
CAGATACAGCTCCTAGGTTGTGTGGGTCAATCAAATTCCTCCTAGAGTGTACCTTGTATCTTAAAGGTACAATGTGGTTCTGTATCTCTCTGTCCCTGGTGTGAAGGCCTCATGAAGATCTTGCGTGCTATGACCCACATCTCTAGCATGTTCTGGGTAGGATTGACAAATATGCTGCAATACTGACAGTTACAGAGCTTCAGCATCAATGGGGGCCTGAGGAATTCTGAACCTCGATATTCTACAATGGTCAGATTGGTGAGACACAGACATCCAAGAATATGTACATCAGTATTAATGACAATACAATAAAAAATCTAGCATTTCCTTCAGTTTTATGTTGTGGACACTAACCCTCCTGCCAGGGTAGGATCTGGTGTTTCGGAAATGTGTGACAGGTTCAGAGTATAGCTCAATGAGATGAGCTGGGCATGGGAAGGAGGTGTCAGAAAAAACAGTAAGATTTGTTTTGTGCAAACATCTAACAAATATGGAAATTCTAGAAGAGCTAGAGAGAAATGGAGACCAAAAATGCCGCACTTGTTTCTAAGACAATGTTGTAGTAAAATGACACCTTTTCTTTTGAGTCTCACGTTGTGGTCACTGACCCTCCTGGATCTTAGAATCCTGAAGTCCAATCCCCTCCCATACCTAGGGGGCTTTGTCAGGTGGTTCTCTGCTGCCCCCTTGTGTCCAATCCACATTGGGTTCTGCATTTTCAGAGCATCCTTGGTCCGGGACAGATTCTGGGCCTCTTGGGCCCAGAATTCCTTAACTTTTGGCCCAGGAAGGAATTTCAACTTCATCATACAGATGTGACCACTATCAGGACTAGAAAGGAGCAGCTCAGATTACACAGGAAAATAAGAGCAAAAGCATTTGAAAAAGGAGGATTGGAACCCACCTGAGTTATATCTACATATTTCTCTAGGGTGGTGAGTGGTCATGGAATTCATTCCAGGACATGGTGCTGGGTGACACAGAGGAACAGGTCAGCTGAAGGTTCAGAGTGAACATGAATTAGTAGTGAGAACAACCAACACAAACAGGAGCCCATTCACCACCAATGCTTATTTAGACCCATTGTGGTCTCTACCAGGTTCCACACTGGGAATTCAGTAGGAATGTGATACATCCTTTGCTCTAGGAGCTTCCATCTTCTGTTGGGCCTGTGTTTTGGACACATCTTGTGTGCTGACTGTCCCACCCACCAGAGCCTGTGCTTTATCCCCTCTCTTTTTTGAAAGCCAGACACATTTTTAAAGTTCCAAGCAGCCAAGATTGACCCATGTAGTCCAACATACAACCATGGAATGGAACACTAAGTTGACCAGAGTTCCTTGTTAGTGCAAGTCTGAATTTGTGAGGAAGAGAAATATATTGTTCTTTTCATTATTTTGCCTCTTAAATACAGGTGTGATGCCTTGAGTTGCAAGAGCCATCCTGGAGTTTGAAGGTAACAAAAAAAATGCAAAGGTAAGATGGTAAAAATGGTGGAACAGAAGCTGAAAATGGCCCAGATCCCACAATGATTTGATGGGTACTGGAATTCAGCAAATATTATGCCTCGGATTTGTTTGTTTGTTCATTTTTTATAAGGTAAGTATTTGTTTTTTGGAAGAGAAAAATTAGCCTCTATTTGCTCATGAGTCTGTATTCATGCATATGTTCTCATTTTTAAAAAATCCACAACCAACTTGGGAAAATAATAGCACAAATAAATCAATTAATTAAAATAATGTTAGTTAAAGAATCATGAATGGGTAATGATTTGCAGAAACTAATACAGTAATTAGATACAGGCAGGCTGGGATATAACCAGCAGCTCGGACTCTCCCTGCAAATGGGTAGCTGGAGCTGCCCTTAGGATTGGTGAGAAATCACAGCACATGTGCGGGTACAGCAGAGTCCACGAAGTGGAGGAAGAGTCTGGGTGTGTGATGATGGGAGAAGGAAAGTGGCAATGTGAGCGTTCCAGTACTGCAACTCATACAGTCCAAGATACTATTGTCTCCTAAGGAGGATTTTGATGGCAGGACAAATGCATTCAAAGCTGTTGATGGGGAAATTTCCAGGTAATGAACTCAGTTCAATGACATCTTTGTAGCAAATTAGGAACCTCAAATACAGGGAGAGATGAGACACAGTGGGTTCCCCAGTCATTGCCTTGTTTACTTGGGACTCAATATACCCAGAGGGTGGTTGCTGGTTTCTCTCCTCTACCCTGTACCCACCATGCAGACAGGCAGTAACTTAGGCTAGAACCTGTGCCTCCTATTCTGGGACAGTTGTTGAATGTCTTTTACTGTCTGGCGACTGACACAGCAATGGTTTCCTTGATAAGCCACTGCCGCAGTCGGGCTGCAGCAAAATAACCGGGAGATGACGAGCAAATTGTGTACATTGATACAGCAGGAGTGGGAGCCGTTTATTGTAGGACAGGAGCAGTATATATATATTCCACACAGCTTATCTTAATTAACATAAACTAGATATAGCAGTCAACCAATCAGGAATCTCCACACTTAATGGCTCGCTGGCGTTACTTCATAAATTACTCCCTCTGGCAATATGCCAGGCGCCATCCAGACTTGTTTACAGATTCTAACATTTCTCTGGCAAAATGCCAGGTGCCAACCTGACTTGTTTACAGACTCTAACAAGCCACAGATTCCCTGACCTGGGATAGGGAATATGTATTTCATAGGGAAAAAAAGAAATGGGGCTGAGAAAGGCAGTGTCAATCCCTAAGGGACTCTGAGAGAAGGTGAGAAGAACAGAAGCTTCTGTATTCCCAATAAATAACGCCCCCCCGCCCCTGCCCCATGTACAAGGGTCATCCCATGCTGGGCAAAGTTGTGGAAAAATCTTGAACCAAAAATTTGGACCCTGAAGTACAGGATTTCTTCCTGTGGTTAACCCAGTTGCCTGTAGGGGTCATCACTACCCCCTCACTTGGTCTTGGACAAACTATGGATGGATTTTCAACTCCTTGCACCATTCCCAAAGACCAAATATGGAGATTATAAGGAATTAAAATTGTCATTTTATTTATATTCAACCCAGTCATTTCCTTAAATTATCACTTAGGCCTATGGATTTATATAAAAAATATCATCAATTGATAGCTCAGGGTCTGTTAGCATAAAAGATAAATCTAATTGTCAAAGGTAGTTTGTGCCAGAAATGGTATGTAATTTGTGTTTCCCTGTGTGGCCCAGCACTTCCACAAATTAGACATCAGTTGATGTGCAAGTCTGGAAGGTAGAAATTTTATTTTTCTTTTTTTAAAAATGTCTGCAATAGCATATCTTTGTTATCTGAATAATCTGAGGGTAAACTTTCTAAAAACCATTTTTCCAAGGCAGTATCAAGAATTCAACCTGGATATAATATCATTAAGGGTTTCAGAAGACTATTTCTTATAGACAACAAATGTCATTATGGCTTTGCAAATCCCATGGTCATACACCTGTTGTTGATTCTGATCCCTTTCAAGGACTTATCTTTGAATAAAAGTTACATTTTCACAATTTGGTAGCATATAAACTACTAACTGTACACCACACTGTGTTTCAAATCCAGAATTTATGTCTTCAATGACAAGGATGTGCCTGGTTTGTGCTACACAGGGTCTAAATATTGTCAGACTTCGGGGGCTCATGAGCATATCTCCTTGGTTATGGGAATGAGGTGGATGTTGTTTTGATCACACAATGAGAGCCTTGTGTGTACTGGCTAATGGCATGGGATTTTGAGTGATCTTGTAATAAAATACCAAGAGGTTTCTGGGCACATCAGCCCTTCTCATTCTGAAGACTCCATACTGTTGATGTCATAATTTTTGTCTTAACCCAATGCCAAGTTCTGAGAGGAAGGTCAGAAACCAGGTCTCCCTTCTGATGCACTCCACAGTGAAATGGAGGGAAGAGAGTGTTGGTATCTAATCAGGCTCTCTGGAGTCTTTTTCCATCCTGGATTCTGTAAACTTCTTTCTGCAAGGCACTTTATAGAAGTGACTGGATTTAAGATCCAAATAATTCCTTGGGAAAACCACATTTCCAATAGTCAGCTATGCTCTTCTGTACCTTACTCATAGTGAGAAACCAGCTGAGTGAGTGGAGATGAAAGTCATGATCATTGTTCAAAGAATGATTGAGACTCAGGCCTGGGTGTGGAAGGGCCTGTCTCTTCTGTTAATCTATCTGTGTTATTGTATTGTGAGCCAGTGTGAGTGGCACTCATTGCCATGTGATACAGCACAGAAATAGTCACTCTTGTCCCCAGCCTAGCCTCAACTGATGGTCATATTGACCCTGATTTCTAAATTGGAGCCAAGTAATTGGCCAGAGACATTTGTGGGCCATGTGCTATCATCATAGATGTATAATACAGGGGCCAGCCTGGTGTTTGTGGTAGCAATGTGCCTTTTCATTCCCTAATATACCTTTAGAGCATATGGTTCTAGCTGTCTACCTGGAGTTCACTGACACTATAGGTAGCTGAGTCAACTCTTAGGAGGCTATGAAGCCTTCCAGGAGGAAAAAAAAGAAGCAGGAATAATGATAAAGGAAGCTTCTAGAAATTCTTCTGTCTGCCTAGTCTGTTCTCTCTCTAGGGACTTTTGGGCCTTCCCCTTTCCCATTTCATTTTTAGTTCCAGTGGCCTAGGAGCCTAATAGAAAAAGTTCTTCTGAACTTGAAGAAGCCTGTACATATTGTTGACAGTTGTTGCCCTTCAGGCTTAAACAGACAAGTGAGCAAAGTGTGGGTACTTCAACTGAAGTCATTTAGCCCCCTCTTCTGTATCAGAATGCTGAGCATCCACAGACAGGGCCTGCAGAGCTCAGAATCAGGGATAGGCTCACCCCAGAAACCTGGACTGTGTAGGTGGGCAGTATCCCTGGGGCAAAACCTGTGCAGTGAAAGGGAATCCAGGCCATTGTGCACACTTCCCTGATATTGCTTCCTGAGGCTCAGACTGCCTGGCTTCCTGCTAAGACTGACTTATCCCTTTACTGGGGATCCCTGTGCTTTATGCAAATCAGCTAGAATTCAGAGGAGTTCCTGGAAGAGCTCTGTGTTTTCCAGAGCAGGGATCAGCCCTCAGACACAGAGAGGAGAGATCTGGTCTTGAAGATCAGATCTGGTCTCAGCCCAGGAGATAGATTTTCATACGGTGGGTTCACAGTCTGGGCAACATTTCCTCCACAGACTGTTCTCAAAGATGACTATCCTCAGTAAGGCTTGGAGGTCATTCATTTCAGCAAATGAGTGGTACATGAAGGTGTGAGGACACCTGTACCACCTAGGGGCTCTGTGTCCAGTGTAGATGGCAGCAGATGCTTATAGGTCTATTGACAGAACTAGTGATTAAAATGCTCTCAAATAACTGGTGATGTGAATATGCATAACCATCAAAAGTAAGGAAGGTACGGTCCTGAAGTCTGTTCTACAGAAAAGAATGGGAATGATTCAGCATCTTTTGATGTAGCAGATAGATGGCCAACTTATTTTCTTTTGATTCTAAACCCTTAGAATTAATGAGTAAAGTTCAAGGGCAACTACTCTAATACCCATATTCATCCCCAATTCTAATCTGAAGCAAGTTTTCAGGGACAATGCGCTGCAACAAGTGTCCCCAATTAGTATGCCCAGCACAACAGAGCATTTTAAATGTCAGGGAGAGAAAAATGTAGTTGCTGCCTGTGTTTAGAATGGGCACTGCTATGCCTGCTTCTTTCAGGTTCTCAATGATGCTGCCTCAGTGCCAGGACAGATCTGGTGTTTCCAACATGAACTACATGACTGAAAAACACTACATCATATTATACCAGGACTGTTATGTTCATTCTATATTATGAGTCTTCCTCTATTATACCCCATTCAAATTAGCAAATTAAAAATAACATCTTTGGATGGTGAGTGGCATCCTCTAGTTCCACCTTAAAGTTCTAATGAAATCATGATTATGGTGGGTTTTAATATGTAGTTAATTCATGGATTATCTACAATAACATTTGAATGGATCCTGGAAGGTAGAAGTAGATTTCTGCATGTCCAAAGAGAAAGTCATCTTACTGTCATTTTCTGAGTGAGCTGTGGAATATGCTAGACAGGAATAACATGTCTAGAAGTGCATAGGAAGGGCCATTGATGGGGAAGCTGAGTTCCTCTCTCTTCCTCTAAGAAAGCAGGATCAGAAACAGTGTGCATTAACATGAAAAGCACAAAAGTGCATGTATACATTTTACCTCTATACTTTATTCACTCTCCATGTGTGCTTTGATGAATGTGACAACAAGGAGGACATCATGGCAATATGCTACTTCATTGTATCTGTATTGGATGAGTATGAATTGGCAAGTATGTTGAATTGTTTAGAGAGACACATGAATTCCAGAGAGTGAGAGAGATATTATACTAAATTTCATTTCTCCATATTAGCTCAAATATTTTGGTTTTAGTTGTTAGGAGCTTTCTGAGCCAAAAGAATGGACAAATATTTTAAAAGATAATGAATAGATTATTTGATGTTATACTCCCCACCAATGGAAGGAGAATCTGCAAAACCTGTCAGATTTCAGCAAACAACACCATTCAAATTTGGGGATATTGCCCCAATTCTAATATTAAGAGAGGCTGATGAGGGGGGATGGATTTCAGAGTAGGGTGTCAGATGCCCTTCTGTGTGGGCAATTATATCCAGTAGTCTCTGTAATAGATTTGAAATTGGCATGAGAGCAGAAACCTCATGTTTTGGTCAATCCCCTCTGGGAGAATTCACTTGTCGAATATACAGTTATGAAACAAGTTCATGTCATCCAGGAATGATGCATATTTTGGAAAACAGTTCCTGCATCCAGGTCCTGGCAGAAGTGGGGCCAAATAGGACTTCAAGGAATCACACATCCCAAACTGTAAATTAGCAGACAACATGTCAGACAGATCCAGTGGTGATCACTGTGAGAGGGAGTTTGTGCTTCTAGGTTGGAGAAGGAGCAAAACTGTGGCTCAATGACATACTGGGCAGTTGGATCATATCCCATGTCTCTCTCTGGGTTCACACTTAAGTCCTGTGTGTGGAAAGTAATTCTAATATCTAATAGCCAGTCACATATTTGAAGTTTTGTATGTTAAAGTTTAATTCTGCAACATCTGATGAGGTCTTTCTTACAGTTGGTGACTCTCTGTATGAGTCTCAAGTTGCCTCAAGGCAGTACATGGTGATAGAGACAACATATCCTTGCACAGGTTTCTCCTGCTTGTCTTATGAAGCCACTGTCCCTTTGGAAGAGTTCCCCACCCTTATCATTTCATTTTAACTTAATTCCCTCCCCAAATTTTCACCTCCAAATATCATAATCATATTAAGTTTCTATCGTCTTAATATCTGACAATTAGGGTAAAATTTAACATAAGTTAAAGTGTGGACCTTAAACACCTGGACACCAAAAAAATATGTTCTTTTCACATAAAACAAATGCATTCATTCCATTCTAACAGCCTCAACTCTTCACTCATTCTAACATCATATCAAAAAATCTAGTCTTCTTTGAAACTCAGGGCACATCCTTCAGTCATGAACCTGTACATCAAATCAGTATTCTACTTCCAAGATACAGTGACTCAGTAGGCCCAGAACAGACATTCCTAATTCTAAAGGAAAGAATAAGCAAGTAGAACACAAAAACTGGACCAATACACTTATGAAACCCAAAAGGGAACACCTTGAAACTTAAAACTCCAGGTCTTGCATTCCATGTATTTTGGGATGATGGTTGTGCCCCCAGGGCCTCAACCAGGCCAGCCCCCATGACATTACTGAACTCAGTCCACATAGTTGCTCTCATGGGTTTAAGTCCACTACCTGTAGCATTTCTAGAGGTTATCTATTGACAATGGCTCTACACATCTGGGACATCAAAACAAACGCCACTCCTATAGCTTCAGTAGATATTGTCCCAAGGCAGACTCTGTGATGCCTCTGTCCCTGTAGCTGATTTCTGTTTGAGCTCCCAGGAAGATCAACATATCCTTTGAAATCTTAGTGAATCCTTCCTTGACCTCAGAGGCAGAACATTGCTTGCCTGCATTATTTGTAAGACATGGCTGTAGACACTGCCAAAGCTTACCTCTGTGCTCTCTGGATTGAGAGCATGAGCCAAATCTCAACTGATTTGAACCCCTTCTGGGATAGCTAAAGAGTTTGCAGTTGTGCAGAGAGCAGAATGCCAAGTCAGTCCTGAACACAAGACCAAGGAGAGAACACTGAGCTGGTTCCCTAGATTTATTCTGTTTCCATAGCCCTCTGAGTCTTCTTTGGAGGGCCTTCTTTCCCACTCTCTTGATGCTTGACAGTTGTCTGCCTCTTATCTCTGACAAAGCCCTTAGCTAGTGGTCCTTTATAACATGATTAGAATTCTCTATTAAACATGTATTTTTGTTCCTCAGGTTATAGCTGTGCCTTTTTACATTCTATTTCTTTTTCATTAATAAATTCCATCTTCAAATAATTCCTTTACACTTTTTATATTATTGTACTTGGTTAAAAGTGCCCAGGTAACAACCTCAATGGTTTTCTGTCTAGAAATTTCATCCACCACTTACTCCTCACTCTTATTTCTGGCTTTGCAACAAGCCCTAAGGCATAGACACAGTTCAGCATGATTTTTTCTCCTTCATAATGAGGATGGTCTTGGCTCCAGTTTTCCAAGAAGTTGTTGCTACTTTCCATCTAAGCCCTCACAGAATAATATCCTCATCTGTCCAAAAAATTATCAACATTCTGGTTATGACCACAAAGCCAGTCTTGAAGAAGTTATAATCTTTTCCTAGTCATTTTATATTCTGGGCTGTTCACCAGAATCACCCATAACATTCCATTTGCAGCATTTTGAACATTTTCTAGCCTTTTTCTCTAAGGTCATCCAGTCTCTGTTTCTAAATTCTAATGTATTGTTTATTCAAAAAGGTCTTATTACCTAGTTCCAATTTTCTGCCTTACCCTCTTCCTGTTGCTATCACTGATTACAGACTGGTAACTAAGGAAGATAAAGGATTTATTTAGCTCCATATGTCCAAGAACATGGCATTAGACTGGTGAGAGTCTTTCTGCTGACAAAGTCTCTGCAGAATCCTGAGGTGGCTGAGGGCATCTCATGGCAAGACAGAAGTCCTTGCTCAGGTTTCTCTTCCTCTTGTGAAGGTACAGTCCCATTGATTAATACTCTGCCCTTATTCCTTCATTTCACCTTGATTACCTTTCAAAGATCCCACCTCCAAATACATAGATTACACTTATACCCTCTAACTATCTCACAATAGGGACTGCATATTAATCTCAGTTTTGATGGAGACATTAAAGTCATAGTGTAAGGAATATGTATTAAATGCAGGCAGCCCTCTAGTTCAATGATGGTTCTTGATTAAAGACAGAATGTCACCATTCCCCAGTTAGGCAGGGCTGATATGGGACCAAGGACTTCAGGAATGAACTCTGGGGTCCTCCCACCAGGGAGTGGAGGAATTTGCTGAAGGTTCAGGTGATGTGGAATACATAGTGAAGTGATAATGAGTATCATTTGTGACCTAGGTACAAACACAGGGAGAGTCAAGTTTTTAAAGTGAACTTGTAGATACAGTTTAGTCAAACATTCTTTTTTCTCATCCCCTTTCTTCCTCTTATCGCCTAACATAAGACAGGATAATTGTAAATCACTCGATTTCTTGGTCTTTGAGATGAGGTGTTTGAAAATGGAATGTGGATCTATTCTGAAAAAACTAATGTCACCCAAAAGTCAGAAAGAATTTTGCATTATCTTATGGTAAAAGGATGAGTATGTTTATGGTTTTAACAAGGATAGATTCAGGGGAATATTGATGTTGGTATTATATTTCTTTGAAGATTGTATGGATTATGTATTATGTGGGTTCCAATTATCAGTGGGTGGACCACATGTTTTGTATTTTGAAATAGTTTTCAGAATTTCATTTATTCTATGTCTCATTTGTTGCTGGGGCCCTGCTGATGGTCAGAATGGCTGTGTTTCTGAGCTAAAACCAGAGAATTGATATCATGACTGCTGTCCCAGACCTCCTGGGCTCTGGTGTGTCTGGGCCCAGCTCAGCCCAGCTCAGCAAGTCAGCTTGGACTTGTTGAAAAGAAATTTTCCTGTGTGGGATCCTGCATTACCAATGCCTTTCCAGGAACTATTAACAAGTAGAACATCAGTTCAGAAATTGAGCAGATATAGCATGAGACATTTGGTGACTATATTAATGCTTGTTTATCCTAAGGGGTTTGGAAGGCATACAGGGTCACCTGGTGGCTAAAAGGGAAGTTGGAACCATGATGCCTATAGTTAGGTGAAGTTGGATCCTAGAGAGGATCTAAGCCAGGCACCTTGACCTCAGGCAATCATCAGGCCTGAATCACACTCTGTGTGGGAATGGAGAGTCGGTCTTGCAGAGGGTAGCTGGGGGGATACCACAGGGACCACTACACAGGTTTGCTATGTTTAGAATCATAACCTTCATAGGAGACTGGGGCTTCAGGTGCTTATCAAGAGCTAGGCACTCCTGGGACTAATCCAGAACATATGGACCTAAAGTTTTCTAGTCTACACTAAATGTAAATTCACAAATCAAGAAGAGATGTCAAATGAAACCTTCTCTCTGTCCATCCACCCAGACCCTTTATCCCCAACACATGCACATTAACCAAAAAACCAAAAACCACAACAAAATAAAAACCCACCAGGAGAGCCAGTAAATCCGTTTTTCACCTCTAAATCCACATCCGATCTCCCCTGCAGAGCCAACTGGAGGCCTGGAAAGAAAGGGCAGCCTATGGCCTCAGATCTGGGTGAGCTGGGAAGATGAGTTTAGGACTTTAGCTCCTATTCTCCTGGGAGCTATAAGAATGTGACACAAAAAAAGAAAGGAGTTTAGTATCTCACTCCTCCATCTATTGAATGCACTTCTGCTCTGCTGTCCCCCTTCCCCCCACGCAAATAATAGCCTGTCTCATGTGTAGTTGGGACCCTGTTGATGGTCAGGGTGGCTGTATTCCCTGAGCTAATACCAGAGAATCAGTCAGCGATTCTGAAGGTCAGTTGCTGTCCTAATAAATCACCAATACAGAGGACTTAAATGGCTTTCTATGGTCCCAGGGAACATGTGTTTCAGAGCATTTCTCTCCAGAGTAGGTAATTGTGGGCCTCTGACCTGGAACACTGACCCTGAGGAAGACAATGTCAGGACAGCAAAGCTAATGGGTCTTCACGAGAGGAAAGAAGAAGGAACCTGAGGATGAAGGACCCATTAAGAGGGAACCAGCTCAGGAATACGTTGGGCTTAGCTCATGATTTAGATGATTTAGAATAGATGGACATAGTCACCATTTTTTGGTCTTAGTTGCATTGTAGATACTTATTTCATAAACCCTGGCACTGCAAAAATATATATTTACCTCTTGGAATCCTCTTTAGGTATAGTACATTACACACAAATAGATATTAAAATTAAAGTGAAATAAAACTGAATCATTTTCCTTTCCTTGATTGAAAAGAACAGGGTCTGAGAATGAAATTAGAACTAGAGATATTTTTTTCCTGTTTATTGGCTCATTTGAAGTATACATAACAGTGAAATTTGTTATAATGTATTCATGTGTGCCCATAATAAAACAGTATAATTTGATCAATTTAATTCCCCAGCATCTCCCCCTTTTTCCCATCTCTCCATCATATCCCCTTCTTCTACTGGTTTAGGAGAGCAAGTTTTAAATTTTTTTCTAATTAGATATACATGACTGTAGAATGCATTTTGAAACATTGTACACAAATTGAGCACAACTTCTCATTCCTCTGTCTGTATATGGTGCAGAGTCACACCAGTAGTGTAATCATACCATATACATAGGGTAATAATATCCATCTCATTCTACTGTCTCTCCCATCCTCACAGTCCCACCACTCCCCTCAACTCCCCTGTACAATACTCAGTTCCTTTATTCTTTATACCCACCCTCACCCCCACTATGGATTATCATCTACTTATCAGAGAAAATATTTGGCTTTTGGATTTGGGGAATTGGCTTACTTTACATAGCATGGTGTTCTCCAGTTCCATCCATTTACCTTGAAATGCCATAATTTCATTTTCTTTTGAGGCTGAGTAATATTCCACCGTGAGAAGTAGAGATTATATATATATATATATATCAAGACAAGATGAAAGAAGCTCCTATTTTGGTGTTAGAAAATCTCCCTGAATCTAAGAACAAAGAAACTGAAAAGATAAAGAGACCCAATGCCTTAGCACTGTAACTTCATGCTGCTTTGATGAAGCTGAAGTGGAAACCTGGACTCTCTTCTTTGCAACTCCAGCAAGTCCAGGGTTGAACCAGGCATCAGGTGGATAAAAAGGAAAGATGCAACTGAATTCCTGGGTGGTCCAAGGAAGAGGCAAGAATGTATTCTTGGCTCTTAGCCAGGAAATTCCCTGGAGAGAATGGGAATTGCCCTGAGAGCTGAGTCCCCTATGGCATTGAAGAGTGAAACACTGGTAGGCATTTTGAAGTATGAAAACTTCAAACTTTCAAATTGTCATATAGAAAGTAACCATTTTCACATATTTTTCAAAAATTTGTGCATATATACTCTAATTATTGAGGAGAACATGGGAAGATGTTGAGACACTTTGAATCTTTACATTCAGAAGACACAACGTGCTATGGAAGATATAGAAATCTACTGGGGTTAGTATGGAAGATGTCAGAAAGTGGACATTTCTTTGTTAATACTGGGAAAATTCTGAAAAACTTATGAAGGTTGATTACCATCTGGTGTTGTCTGGGGCCTGTACCCATCTGTTCAAAGAATGCCTGAGAATATAGTCAAATACAAGTGTGTGTGTGTGTGTGTGTGTGTGTGTGTGTGTGTGTAAAATTCACATTATGTTTTTTCATATCCATTCTCAATCTTGTGGCCACTTTACAGTGGCTTGACTTAAGATTTCTCCACTTTATTATGGTGGGAGGGTGATAGGCATCTGATAGAAAACATACTTCCAGTTTTCAATTTTGATCCTTTCCCAGGGAAGTTTCTTGTTTATTGGACCTTGATTGAGGTTTGGGGGAGTTGCAGCTCCAGTAAGCTTTGTAATCATGAGGGCAAAAACCTATATTCTATAGTGTATGAGGTTACTAAGCAATGGCATTCAGTAGCTTAGGTGTATTAAGATACTTTTTTGATTGTATTTTTTATTTACAAGAATTTGTCAGGATGTTATTCCACTGTAATTTGAGGATCATATGTCTGCATATGGAATTAATCTTTCATTCTAACTGGGGTCCCTTCTGGGAATTTGGTTGCACAGTGTGGAACTCATAAACATTGAGAATCCCTGAGAATGAGATTCTCATCCTCTAAATATTTCTTTCATTAATGAAAAAAAGGAGACCTTTATATAACGGCCATCCTAACTAGGAGAAAACTCACATACACTGACCTGAGGGACTTGTGGTTTCACTGGGAACTGGAGGAATTGCATCTACAGGCATGGATTTGACCTTCTCTTTTGTTAGATAAAGGATTAGAGAGAACTCATCACCAGAGAAGAGTAAGCTGTAACAGTCCCAAGAACTTCAAAATAAGGGATACATTTTGTGTGTTATTTCACTATGAGACAGGAGAGCAGCTGAGAGAAACTAAATTTCTAGTTTATGTTGCAGGAAGAAATCTCTGTACCAAATTGAGGAAGCATCTTCAGAGCAAGACACAGCTTCTATGCTTTGGGCAGGTTTTGGTCTCATTTCTCCTTCAACTTGGCCCACTGTGGTAAATGTAATTGCCTGCATATGAACAGCAGTAGTAATCAGCCTCATCCTCCAGCTGCAGCCCAGAGATGGTCAGAGAGGCTGTGGTGCCAGACTTGGAGCCAGAGAAGCGAGCAGGGATCCCTGAGGGCCGACTACTAACACCATGAATCATGAGTTTATGGGTTGTTCCTGGATGAATTTGGAACCAGGACACATGATTATATTTCCCAATGTCACTGCTGGTTCCAGCACAGGAGATGGTGACAGACTATCCAGGAGTTCCAGAGACTGAGGGAGGCTGAGTCAGAGCAGACTGGGCCCAGAAACCTGGAAAGAGAAAAACACACTCTATGTTGAATCAATGCTTGGTCTCCTAACCTGAGCATGAGGAGGGAAAACATCAACCCAGATGTCCCCAAGAGCCCTTCTCAGCAAATGTCACTCTTTTACCCTGATTGAGGAGGGTAAGCAGAAGCAGAGTCTAGGCCATGATGGAGGTGCCCCAGAGAACTCCCTCCTCAGACTCCAGCACTGAGCCTGGCTCCTCCAGACTGCTTTTATGTCCCTCCTTGTCTCAGAGAGAGGAAGTCCTCAATGCAAATCTACTTTCTGCACCTGCCTCTCTCCTCAGCCATATCTGGCCTGTCCTGGATTCTGTACACTCCTGCAGCCCTCTGCTGAAGAGTTCACCTCTGGGAATAAAAATTTCCTGCCTTAGATTTCTTGAGAATCAGAAACTTGAATTGACTATCCTCCATTGCCCAGGAGAGTAAGATCTGTTGAACTCCATCATCTCTGTCAGCTCCAGGATCTTCAGTGTCTCTGGTGAGATATCACAGTATCTCTGTGAACCTCCAGGGCTGGGCCACCCCACAGTGCCCTCTCCTGGTGCCTATCCTCCAAGATCTCTTTAATGATAGGAAACAATTCTGACCACACCAAGAAACACCTTCTATGGTTGTTGTTGTGGGGTCTCCTCAGAGACCGCCATGTTTCTCTCCCTCCCCTGTGAATCTGTGGTAGCATATGCAGAATCAAATTGCACCAGTATGTCTGTCACTCCCAGGCCACTCAGCATGTGTCACAGACCTTCCATGGGTCACTGTAAAGAAGGCTAAGGGAGGGAACAGGATGTCCCACGCATGGCCATAGTCCTGACTTGATTCTGCAGTTTCATTCCTGCCTGTCCATTTCTGAGTAATGACCAGTTTTGTTTCACTGGCTGAATCTCAGTCTCAAATGTGAGGAACATGAATCCTATCCCTTGGGTAGGGTATCTATAAGGAGATGAGAGCAAGATGGGAAGGGTAAAATTTGACAATAGGTCATTTCTATCCAAACAAGAGATATTTATTTATTTTAATGTATTTTGTTTTTAATGGATTTTAATTTTATTTTATTGGTACTGGTTACTGAACCCCAAGAATTCAACCACAGAGCCCCATCTGAAGCATTTTCTATATTTTATTTAGGGACAGGAACTCACTAAGTGGCTTAGGGCCTCATCATGTGGCTGACGCTGGCTTTGAACTCATGATCCTGTGCCTCAGACTCCAAGCTGATGGTGTTACAGGCATGTGACGCCATGCCCAAAAAATATTTTATATTTTAAACTGACATTTTATATTATGGGGTACATGATGGTATTGTTACACATATGATTAAGTCAAGCTAATGAACAAATGCAATACCTCATTTTTTAAAATGCAATATACTAGATTTTATTTTATATGTGTAGCAATATTTACCCTTTTTATTTATTTTTTCATACATGAAAATAGTGGAATGTATTACACTCATTATTACCCATTTACAGCACAAGTTTCACAAGTTTTCTTAACTCTTTTTATAAAGTATGTTTATGCCAAAATATGCCATTATACATGTACTCTTTTTTTGCATTATACACATTTATACCACAATTTTTCAAGTCTCCATTTGTATAGGTTATGTTGACACCAACTTCAAATCTTCTTACATATATTTTGAATAATAATGATCATCACATTCCCCCATCCTTACTATTCCCCTTCATCCTCCCTTTCCCTCCCATCTAGAAATAATCATCCTCCCATGCTCTCCCTCCCTACCCCATTTTGAATCCCCCCCCCATATCAGAAAAAAATATTAGGCATTTGTTTGTTTGGGATTGGCTAACTTCACTTTGAATAATCTTCTCTAATGCCATCCATTTACGTGCAAATGCCATTATTTTGTTCTCCTTTAGTGCTGGGTAATATTCCATTGTGCATAAATGTCACATTTTTTTTAATCCATTCATCCACTGAAGGACATCTAGGTTGGCTCCAAAGTTAGCTATTGTGAATTGTGCTTCTATAAACATTGATGTGGCTGTGTCCCTGTAGTATATGTTTTTAAGTCCTTTGGACGTAGACCGAGGAGAGGAATAGATGGGTCAAATGGTGGTTCGATTCCCAGTTTTCCAAGGAATCTCCATACTGCTTTCCCAATTGGCTGCACCAATTTGCAGTCCCACCAGCAATAGAGGAGTGTACCTTTTTCCCCACATCCTCACCAACACTTGTTGTTAATTTTCATAGTAGATGCCATTCTTACTGGAGTGAGATGGTATCTTAGAGTAGTTTTGATTTGCATTTCTCTGATTGCTACAGATGTTAAGCATTTTTTCATATATTTGTTTATTGATTGTATATCCTCTTCTGAGAAGTGTCTGAAGCCTGCACTGGAGAAAAGATACCATCTTCAACAAATGGTGCTGGGGAAACTGAAATTCCATATGAAACAAAATGAAATCGAATCCCTATCTCTTAACATGCACAAAAGTTAACTCAAAATGGATCAAGGATCTAGGAATTAAACCAGAGACTATGCATCTAATAGAAAAAAATAGGCCCTAATCTTCATCACATGGGACTAGGCCCCAAATTCCTTAATAAGATGCCTATAGCTCAACAATTAAAACCAAGAATCAACAAATGGGATGGATTCAAACTAAAAAGTTTTTTTCTCAGCTAAAGAAACAATCTGTGAGGTGAACAGGGAGCTTACATCCTGGGAGCAATTTTTTTACCCCTTACTCGTCAGATAGAGCACTAATCTCTAGGGTATATAGAGAACTCAACAAGCTAAGCACCCAAAAAAAACAAATAATCCAATTGTTAAATGGGCCAAGGACCTGAACAGACATTTACCATTGTTTTTAATTTAATTAATTAATTTATTTTTAATTCTGCAGTGCAAGATATTGAACCCAGGGCCTCAGTGTGGCAGGCCAACACTACCACTGAGCTATATCCCTAGTCCTACTAGTGTTTTTTTTTTTAATTTTTTTTAATGACTTCACTTATTTTCTTGTGTTATTTAAATCTGAAGCAACTTATTTAGTATTTTTTGGGCAGACTTGTATTGTTGAATTCTTCCAGGTTTTGATTTCTGGGAGTGTCTTAATTTTTTCTTTTTTAATGGGTTTTTAAATTAATGAATGTATTTTCACTAGGTACATATGACAGCAGAATGCATTTTCATTCATTGTACACAATTGCAGCACAACTTTTCATTTCAGTGGTTGTACAACCAGGGTACTACAGTAAGAGATTCATAGTTCAGTTGATGAAATGTCAGAGAAAAAAGTTCAGAATGTACATTACCTCATTTTGTAAAGCAACATTACTGAGTTGTATGTCACATAACAACAATTCAACCATTCCAAGTGTATGCTACAACGTGCTTGACCATGTTCAGAGCTATGCAACCACCACCACAATTAATTTTAGAGAATTTTCATCACAGAAAAAGAAAACTCCATGATCATTAGTGGTCTTTCCCAATTTCTCTATCTCTCAACATCTTCATTCACTCTTCCTACCTGTGAAACAAATCATTTATTCACTTCCATTTCTATGTGATGCACTATTCTGAAATTTTGAAATCACTTTTATCTGAAGAGAATATTTAGATATATTCTTATTTGATTTTAAAAAACATAATACATTAGCATCAACTAGAATCATCACACTATGCCTTAGACCACTGGAAATCATTCCTCCTGTATGACAGAAAACCTGTCCCCTTTTACGAGCATCACACTTTTGTTCTTATTCCTAATCCACCTCACCCCTGCTGTGGAATCATTTTACTCTCTACCTCTGTGAGTCCTTCTCTTATTTATTCCACATATAAATATATTTATATGGTGTTTATCTTTCTGTGCCTAGCTTATTTCACCTAGCATAAACACCTTTTTTTTTTCTATAAACATCATACTTACCTAAAGATTACATTCAATTTTATGTTTAACTTATTTAAATTATCTGGTATCTTCTTGGTTTTGTTCTGACCTATCACATGAATGTGGCATGATCAATCATACTTATCTGAAGGATATTAAATAAAACTAGCTAGAGGTGTTGAATACTTTTTCATGTATTTGTTGATCAATTGTATTTCTTCTTCTGTGAAGTGTCTGTTCAGTTCCTTAGCCCATTTATTGATTGGATTATTTGGTTTTTTCTTGATAAGTTTTTTGAGTTCTTTATATATCCTTGAGATTAATGCTTTATCGAAGGTGTATGTGGTAAAAATTTCTCCCAATCTGTAGGCTCTATCTTCACATTGTTGATTGTTTCATTTGCTGAGAAGCAGCTTTTGCATTTAAATCCCAATTTATTGATTCTTGACTTTACTTCTTCTGCTTTAGGAGTCTTGTTAAAGAAGTCAATCCTAGGCTGATATCATGAATATTTGGGACTTCTTTTTATTCTATTTTGCACCATATGGATTTTATGTTTTTCCAGCAGCATTTGTTGAAGAGACTATCTTTTCTCAGGTGAATGTTTTTGGCACCTTTGTTTAGTATGACATGACTGTATTTATGTGGGTTTGTCTTTGTGTCTTCTATTCTGTATCATTGGTCTACAATTCTATTTTGGTGCCAATAACATGCTGTTTTGTTACTATATCTCTGCAGTATAGTTTAAGTTATGATACTGAGATGTTCCCTACTAGAATTGCTTTACCTCTTCTGGGTCTTTTATTTTTCCAAATAAATTTTATGATTGCTTTTCCTATTTCTATGAAGAGTGCTATTTGGGATTTTAATAGGAATTGCATTAAGTCTGTATAAAACTTTTGGTACTATGGCCATTTTGACAATATTAATTCTGCCTATCCAGGAGCATGGGAGATCTTTTCATCTTCTCATGTATTCTTCAATTTCTTTTTTTAGGGTTCTGTAGTTTTCTTTGTAGAAATTTTTCACCTCTTTTATTAGATTGATCCTCACATATTTCACTTTTCTAAGGCTAGTGTAAATGAGATAGTTTTGCTAGCTGTTCTTTCAGTGGATTCATCGCTGATGTATATGAATGCATTTGATTTATGGATGTTGATTTTATATCTTGCTACTTTGCTGAATTCATGTATTAGTTTTAGAAGTTTTCTGGTGGAATTTTTTGGATCTTCTAGATATAGAATCATGTCATTAGCAAACAGTGATAGTTTTTCTTTACCTATTTGTATCCCTTTAATTTCTTTCTTTTGTCTAATTGGTCTGGCTAGAGTTTCAAGGATGATGTTGAATAGAACTAGTGGAAGAGGACATCCTTATTTGTTCCAGTGTTTAAGAGGAATTCTTTCAATTTTTCTCTATTTAATGATATTGGACTTGAAAATCAAAACTAAAATAATATTTCATCTCCCTCCTGTCAGACTGGCAACCATCAAGAATACAGGTAACAATGAATGTTGGCAAGGATATGGGGAAAAAAGTACACTCACACATTGCTTGTGGGACTACAAAGTGGTGCAAATACTATGGAAAGTAGTGTGGAGATTCCTCAGAAAAATTAGAATGGAAACACTGTTTGACCCAGTTATTCTACTACTCCTTTATATTCAAAGGATTTAAAATCATTATTCTATAATAATGCTGCCATGTCAATGTTTATAGCAGCTCAATTCACAGTAGCTAAACTATGGAACCAACCTAGGTATCTTTCAATAGATGAATGGATAAAGAAAAGTGGTATATCTTTTCAATGGAATATTACTCAGCTTTAAAGAAGAGTGAAATTATGGTATTTGCCAGTAATAGGACGGAGTTGGAGAATATCATGCTAAGTGAATTAAGCCAATTCCAAAAATCCAAAGGAAAAATGTTTTCTGTAATATGCAGTGCTAATTTGTCAGTCCCGCTGACAATCTGTAATTCCTGGTATAACAGAGATACTTAAGAAAGACACACGCACACACATGCATTCAGTAGAAAATGAGCACCGTCTTTACTTTTTTTTCTCTTTCTTTTATACAGCATTGTTAATTAAAACAGGGGAAAGAAAAAACATCCTTTTGTCAGCTTAATCCTTACAAGCATAGATAAACATTTTCAGGAAAACTTTGTTTATGGTCACAGTGCTCCATATTTTTAATCAATTAACTTGTGGTTAGTTATTTCCAGGCAAATACATATATATAAATTTTACACTTGGCAGAACATTTTTTTCTCCTATCTTCTTAAGACACCAACAAGGACACAGTTCAAAGAGTTCATACTTTCTCACAGAACTCCTTGTTTTGCTAAGCACAACTAAACTTAACTGTTTGTGTGCGTGAGCTCACAGTTCCCCCTTAAATAACAATGACAGCAATTGTGCCTGTCTTAGGTTGTGAACCATACTGTAACATTTTTACCCGTTATGGAGGACTTTCATTGATGGAAAATGAAAGCCTCTGTTTTAGGTTGATATGTGTAGTGATTTATCTTACCCGTCACTGGCAACAATCATCCAAACTGTCAGGGGGCGTATGAAGTCACCACAGGAGGACAAGATAAGAGACAAGTGATCATACAGGGACCAATGAAAGAAACAAGTATAGACATGTCAAGTATCAAAATTACACATATCATTAATTTTTTTAACCAGGAAATATTAGGAAGTTAAGATGTTAACCATGAAAATAATTTTTTTATTTTTTATATTGTCTGATATTATCAATCATTTTTTTAGATGATGAATTTTTGTATCAATAGGAACAGTGTTATCTGTCAGATTAAAGCAACACATATTTTTTACTTGAATACATTTTTATGGTGTAACAATAGTAAATAATCTATAGCAGCTCTATTACCCAAAACTCCTTGTTGTAAAATCTGTTGTTCTTTATTTAACAAGGCTAGAGCAGTACATGTACAATTAATGTTTTTTGTCATTACACATGTCAATTTTATAGCTGTCTTGTAAGCTCCTACTGCCAATCCTGGGATCCCTACAAGGGAAAAAGTCAATGCATCAAACTCTGTTTTAGATAATAAGTTTATATCATCCTTATAATCCAATGTTAGCATAGCCATTCTTTGTAAGCCACAAGAAGGATGTTCAGGAAGCAAATCACCAATGGAGGGAAGGATAATTGTGAGACGACTAAGACAGCAATGTGTTCCATGAGTCATATTTGCCGGTATGTAGTTGAATGTATAAGTTTCACATGAAAAAAAAACAGTCTCTTGGAAGTGGCACATGTTCATAACTTGAAGGAACTGTAAAGGAATTATTACATGTAAAGGAAGGTCCCATAGATCTACATTTAGTTGCACAATTGTGAAACTCAGCACAGGTGTCATTATCTATTACAATAACAGTAGTGGTTATAACTTGAACTGCATTTTGGGGTAGGAGATAAGAAAGGGTGCCCCAATTAGAATAATTAGCATAAATAATAGTTTTATCAAAATTGGAGAAACAATCATGTTTTTTTATTTTTTCTGCTGGATGACAGACAGGTAGTAAACAGGAACCCAATACTGCTCCCAAATGGATATCTTGTTTTAGGCAGATATTATCAGTCCCTGCCAATTGAGCCAATCTCAGCCATACTTTGGTATGATTGAAAGAGGCAACTTCCATAGCTCCGAAAAGGAGAAAAAAGGTTAGGGACAGCATCTATAAGATAAAACAAACCAAAGAGATAAAAGCATTTATGATGTAGTTTTAGAAGAGTCAAACTGTATCAAACGAGAAGGAATCCATCGAGGTCCTGGATCATTTTGCAGAAAAACACAGGCAGCTTCTTTTCCCCACATTAATGCAGGATCAGGACCTATCCATTGTCCTGTTAAAACATCTTTCCACCTTACAAGTGGATGGGCTGTTTGTCCCTTAGCATGCCATAATCAATCTGCAGCTGTCAGTTTTGTAGGGTCTACAGTTAAAAAATTTAAAATAAATAATACATATGCTAAATGAGAGCGGGGACTGCCGCTACTCCCCACTTTTGTTTTTGACAGATATGTTTTAAGAGTTTGATGAGTTTGTTTTACTATATCTTGTTTTTGAGGGTTATAAGGAGTATCTGTCATGTGTTTTACATCATAAGTGTGAAGAAATTTTGTAAATGATGTATTAGTATATGTTGTTTTATTATCTGTTTTAATATGTTTAGGGAGACCCATAATAGAAAAAGTTTTTGTACAGTGAGCAATTACATCTTTGACTTTTTTTTTTTTGAATGAGGAGAAGCATAAATGAAATGAGAGTAAGTATCTATAGACATATGAATACATGTTAATTTGTCAAAAATGTTAATGAGAAAGATCTATTTGTTATAAATGACCCGGTAAAAGGCCTCTGGAATTATGTCAAAATTAGGAGAGTGTATCTGTGTAGAGTAGAGGGAACAATTGTGAATAATTTGAGAAGTTGTTTTACGAGAATTTTTATAATGATAAGTTAAAGAAGAAGCCTTAAGGTGAAATTGAGAATGTAAAGTTTGGGGATCCCTAGATAGAAAGACAGACATTTTGGAGGCTAAATCAGCGGCAGTATTTTTTTACTAAGTGGTTTTGGTAAAATTGAATGACCTTTGTGTTTAATAGAGAAACCTTTAATTTTGTTACTTAGGGTTGGATAATTATACTAGTAAACACTAACTCTACCTGTGTAGGTTAGGAATATCTGTAGGCCTTAAACTAAAAACTTTTGTCTTTGGCATTTTTTTTTTTGATAGTCTTTTTTTATAGTTATCAGACATTTTTGTCTGAGAATTTTTTTTGTAGTTTTTAGTTTTATTTATTTTATTTGTCTTAGGCTAATATAAGGTGTATATTTAAAATTATTATTATTATTATTATTATTTAAAATGTCCAGGAATGGCTATGTTTTGATTTTAACTGTTTTTTTTTTTTTTGAGTGTTTAAGATGAAGTAGTTAAATCGACTTTTGTTTTTATCTATTATTAATAGTTGACTTTTTATGGGAGTTATTTTTGGGGAAACTTTATAGTAGTTTTTTAGTTTTGTTAGTGTTATTTGTGTTAGGATGGGTCCAGGTTTTGTTTGACCATGTATGTGGCTTCCCTCGGAAGCATCAGGAATTTTTTTTTTTTATATTTTTTTTTTATAGCAAATGTACTGATTGGCTTTTTGTTTTTTAGTGGTCTTATTAATTTCCCTGATCGAGAGGTCATGTGGCCCAGAGTTGTAAAGTTTTTTAGAGAAGTTTTTTTGTTTTTTGGATTTAGATTGACCTAGAGGGCAAGAACCAAATATTCAGTTGTTTGACCCTTTTGATTTAACTTTAATTTTAAATTTTTATCTTAAACATTTAGTAAATAAATTTTAACAGTCTTATATTAAGAGTACTGGGCTTTAATGTCTATAACTTTATAATTATTTTTTTTATTAATTGGGGTTTGTATTATCCTATCTGTCTTGTAGTTGATGGCTTATTATCTTTCATTAACTCAGTTTGTGTGTTTTTAAAGTAGTACTTTTGTAAAACATTAACAGGTAATTTTTGGACCATTTATAAGAAAACTATAAAATAAAATTAACAAGAGTGAAAACATATTTAGTTTTTGTAATAGTTATCTTGAATTTTGGCTGAGTTACAAATTATATTTTTTGTTTGAGATTTTAGTAATTTTGATAGAAAAAAACAACTTTTGAACATAACTTTAAATGAACTAAAATTTGGCCTATTGTTTTTGTAGTTATTTTTATATGTAATAAGATGGGACACAGAGCCTTACCTTACCTGAGATAAGTTAATTTTTATCTTTTAAATATTATTTTATAAAGTTTACATAAATTGTTTGAGGTTACATGAACATTAGTTAACACCATATGATATCACATTTAAAACATGAATTAAAGAAAGGTTGAAAATTTTTAACCATTTGTGGAAAGGTAGTAAAATATTTTGTGTTTATCAATATTAACCTTTATATAGATTAGGCTCTCATTAACTTAAAAATATATTTAAATTATTTTTAATGTAAAAAGTAATATAAAACTTTATATATTTTATTGATAACAGGTAAATAAATTTCCAATGTGTTTTTTTAAGCTTGAAATTACCATACAATCTTAGAACATTAGTTTGATATAATGTTTTTTTTTTTTTTAAGTTTTTACCTTACAGAATTGTATATCTGGAAAATATGAGTACATTAATAGTATCACAATTACATTGATGGTTTTATATTAACCAAGTTTATCTTTTAAAGAAATGACAGTACAATGTTTTAAAATACCAGTTTTTATTTAACTAGTTGTTTAATTTTTATGGTTACTTGTTTTAGAAAAAATAAAATGATAAACACAATGTTATGGGTAAACATGTTTTACGAAATTTTTGTTTTTTTTAACACATGACTGATTGTAAAAACAAAATTATACAGACATTCGTAAGTTAATCAGATATTTAACAAAAGTATTTCTGAAAGTAATTTATATCAAATTTATTTTATTTATTTTATCAAAATATTAGACAAGTATATTGAACAGTATTAGTTACTATTTTATTTATTTTTTTTGAAGGAAAAGCTTTAGAACCAGGTATATTAGACATTTTATAGACATTAATATTTTATTAGTTTTTTTGAACACCTAGAAAAACTTATAAATTTAAATTTAAAGATATTTATTTTTATTTGTTTATTAAATTTAAATTGAACCATTTTAATCACGTGAATTAAAGATTTTTGGATTCATTTTTTAAATTTTTATGAGTGTTTTTTATACATGTTAATTTTTATATCATACATATGATATATGGACATATGTACATATAGACATATAACACATAACACAAGTGTGTACACATAACATAATAGTAAAGGCCTTGTAGTTTTTTTTGTAGGTGAAATTTTTATTGTAATTTTTTTAAAAAAACTTTATAGTTGATTAAAAATAGAATTGATCAGAAAAACATTAACCTAAGTTTGTAGGATCAAAATTATGATCAAAAAAATACAGAATTTAAGAAAAAGCAAGAGTCCTAGAGAAAAATGACTGGCCAGTAATTAGTAAATACCATACAATTTACTTTTTTTTTTTAGGCCTTAGATCAGTCTCCTACTGAGCTTGTAGGCTTTTTTTTTTATTTGTATTTTAATGTAAGTTTTGACTGAGGTTTGGAAGGAGTAGGGAAAACTGTTATTTTGAGCAGACACCTCATGTCGAAGGCATTTTAACCGTAAGTCATAATTTTTAGGTCTGGATGTTGAAAATATGATACAAGTTTTAGACACAATTTACAAAATTTTATATCTTTATATCTTGTTTTGTTAACAGATACCATGCTATGATTTACTATTCTTGTCCAAATTAATGTACTGGTACACACAGTGAAATTTTTTTAGGTTACCCAATTTAAAAATTGGTGAAAAAAACTGAATGATTGGGAGTTACTTGTCAACTTGGAAGTAGAGTCTTTTAGTTTTTATCCTATTATTTAAGTTTTTTGGCATGAATTACCTGAAATCATAAACTAAACAATTACTTAAACCCAACTTTTAACTGCAAGATTGTGTAATGTTTTAAAAACCCATTTAGATAAGTAGACAGAGGTAGCATAACCCTTACAGTGCAGGGAAGGAAGGCAAGAGATTCCCAAAGCAAAATAGGGCTTTGGCAGCTACTGGGAGTCCCTTAGTCCCTCCCTTTACTTACAGGATTAGTTCCTCTTTTGTAGGTGGTGGATTTTTGTTTTTAATTTAGAAGTGTCATAAATGGGGGCCTCATCATCTGAGGAATCCCTTTACTCACTGAAATTATTGATTTCCTGTCCTGAACCTTCATCCAAGTTTTCCGTGTTTGTTGTAAAAATTTATGCACTTTTACTTCTGGAGATAAACGTGTATTTTTTTTATCAACTTTCACAAAGAAAAAGTAGCTACAGGTGAACTGTCAGGACTCTTTTTTTAAAATATTTTTGTAAATTAATTTTATATGTTTTTAATTAGGAACCATTAAATTTCCTGAGTACAAAAACCAAGGAAATGGGGCTGGGGATGTGGCTCAAGCGGTAGTGTGCTCGCCTAGCATGCATACAGCCCGGGTTCAATAATCAGCACCACATACAAACAAAGATGTTGTGTCCACCGAAAACTAAAAAAATAAATATTAAATTCTCTCTCTCTCTCTCTCTCTCTCTCTCTCTCTCTCTCTCTCTTTAAAAAAAAACAAGGAAATGTAGTTTTAATAGCAAGCATAAAAGCAGAAGCTTTTTTTTTTATTAATTACAATTTTTTGTTCCTTAAATAAAGCCATAATTGTCTGTAGTATTTGACTTTTTGAGATTTTTGATCCCATGGTATTTCTCCCCTTCACTTACCTTTGCCAGTAAGGGACTCTCTGATGCCCACTCAGGGATGCCATCTGTCAGACCTGCTGACAATCTGTAATTCCTGGTACAGCAGAGATGCATAAGAAAGATACACGCACACACACGTATTCAGTAGAAAATGAGCACCATCTTTACTTTTTTCTCTCCTTCTTTTATACAGCATTGTTAATTAAAACAAGGGGAAAGAAAAAACATCCTTTTGTCAGTTTAATCCTTACAAGCCTGGGTAAACATTCTCAGGAAAACTTTGTTTATGGTCACAGTGCTCCATATTTCTTATCAATTAACTTGTGGTTAGTTATTTCCAGGCAAACACACACACACACACACACACACACACATATATATATATATAAATTTTACACTTGGAAGAACATTCTTTTTTCCTATCTTCTTAAGACAGCAACAAGGAAACAATTCAAAGAGTTCATACTTTCTCACAGAACTCCTTGTTTTGGTAAGCACAGCAAAAATTAACTGTTTGTGTGTGTGAACTCACACTAATTCATATATATATATATATATATATATATATATATATATATATATATATATATATATGAGAGAGAGAGAGAGATGACTGCAGGACCAATATGATTTTATAACATGTACACTGAGATAAATAAAAAGTTATATCCTATGTATGTATGATATATCAAATTGCATAAATGTATTCTACTGTTATGTAGAAATAATTAAAACAAATTAAAAAATTTAAAAATCAGCACATGGGTGACTAAATGTTCTTATTCATTTTCTTTTCTTTTTTTCTTTCTTTTATTTATTTTTTAAATACATGACAATAGAGGAATGCATTACACTCATTATTACCCATATACAAAACAATTTTTGTAACTCTGTATATAAATTATGTTCACACCAACTTATGCCATTATACTTGTACTCTTTTTTTTTTTTTTTTTTTTTCTCGATGAGGACAAACTTCTCTGATAGAGGAGGAGTGATCTTCAGTCAAGGGTATACCAGTAGATGCGCTCCCCTGCTAGAAACTCCAAACAAGCTCTCCATTCATTTTCTGAAAGTACTTTTAAAAGTGATTTCTATCTGTGTTTTCATAGCCTCTGGTTCAGAGTTATTTAATTTTCTATATTAAAATATCATTGTTGCTTTCAGATTTCATTTAGAGTACATTAAGCACATACTATCTTTTCAGACTGAATCCAGCAAATAAACCCCACACAGTATTCATGGAATATATTTGTGATCACCTAGGAAAACAAATCACAGAAACAGACTGAAGGAGCCATCAGCCCAGTAAAAACACCCAAATAGCAGAGAGTTTTCTACACCTACGTTGAATTCCAGCCTGCTCTTAAAGTTCCTGGGACCTGAACAGGACACCAACATGTGGACAGAAAGATTCCAGAATAAGCCCCACTCTTGTGTCTCCAAGAGGAGAAAGGGAATTCCTTATGCTCTGACAAACTTTGGAATGTGCACATTTTCTCTTCTCCATTCTACTTGATCCTGCACTGGGAAATTCTTCTGTGGTCCTAGAAGAGGCAGTGGAAACCATGGGGCTTTCCTTTTTCATTTGAAAAGCTGATTCCCCAAGACAGTGTCACTTAATTCTACTACTTTTGTTACTGTATCTTCTTAGCACTTGGTATGGCCTTGTCCTTTGTCACAGAAATGCAGGGAAACTGAATTCCCAGTTTTGTTGCCAGAAGACCAGAAGGGAAGGCCTGAGGAACCATGCAGAGTTGGAAGTTGTGGAAAGGAATGAGTTGGGAAAAATCCCCCTGCAACGCAGGCTTAATTCTGAGCTACCCTTGAAACAATATGATCCCAGAGAGGGAAGAATGCAATGTCATAACAACATTCCAGAGAAAGTTGATTTAGTCAAAATGGTCATATAGTCAGCTAAAACAAAAATATCAATTTAGGATTTTAAATAGTCTCATCATACCATAACATATAATTATACATATCCTGTAAAAGGGCAAGAGACCACTAGGCCCAGGAAAATCTCAACTGATGTGAGGACAATGAAGATATGTTGTATGGATAAAATGAGACAAGAGTATGATAATTGAGAATATATTTCAAAGACTCTACACAAAACTTTAAAAAATGATAGTAGAAATAATGTCAAAGTACATGGAATGGGTGGAGAGAGACAATGTTTTCTTTTTTTAATTTTGCATTATAATTATTAGTATACCATTATATCATACTTTATCATATCTCTGATTATATATAAGGTTTGCTGACACCAAATTCACATCTTCATACATGTATGAGAGAGACAATGTTATAGCAAGGAACCAGGAGATAGAGTAAACCACAAAGCCACAGCAGAGGATGTGAGACCTATTAGAGGGATTAAAAGAAGATTGACATCGAAGAACAAAAGAGTACTGATCTACAAGACATAGCAAGTAAACTGTCCCCTCATATAAAACACAGAGGGGAAAGTTGTAATTTGTTATTATTTTAATCAAAAAGAACTTCTATTTTCAGGTCTTGCGTAAGAAGCTTGCATACTGTCACACAGACTAATAATCAAATGCCACATACACCAAATTCAACAAGTCCTGTGAGATAGACCAGAGATCATTGATCACCTCACAGCTGATCCACCTATCACGTTGTAGGGTGCACTCCATTCCCTGGGTGACAACTATAGAGACCTTGACAACATTAGTTGCTCATGGGGCACCTACAGAAGAAAATTTATTGGCCTGTTTCTGTGTTCATTTAACCAGATTCCTCCTCTATTGTCTTTATCTGCAGAAGCCTCTGTTCCCACTTCTTAGCCCTCTTGCTCTGCCCACACTCTCTTCTCTCTGATCCTGCCTTTAAGATTTCCTTTATGTGCTTTTATATTCTAAGGATTCCTGGGCCCTTCCTGTCTTAATCCATGACTCAGGCTGATATCTGAGTCTCGATGCGTATGCCTTTGTCATCAAAGACATAGCTCCTTCCCTGTGTCAGTGGCCAGAAAAGTGCTCCAAAATCTTTCCTAAATGAGATCCTCCTTTGAAGTATCCTCATCAGTCTTTGTCATTATTTCCAGTGCAAGGTTTAAATTTTATATTTTAAAAATATTTCATTGTTCTGTATGTATGCCCCATTACTTGAAGAAAGAAGACTTGGTTCATCTTGATCCATTCCATGTTCTGAACCCACACTTGGATCATCAGGAGTAACTGGTGATGGATACCAGGGAAAGGAGGGAGGAGCTGAGCTGTTCGCCTGTGCAAGGGTCTAACAGGACTTATTGGATTTGGTATATGTGGCCTTTCTTATTAGTCTGAGTGACAATGTGCAAGCATCTACTCCACAGACTAGGTCTCTAATGGCCACTTTCTCCAACCAAGTCCCATAGTAGGAAATGTATATCAGTGAAGGTCTGCGCCACTCTCCTGTGTCCCAAATCAATGCCAACCTGTCTTCCGCTTCACTTTCTCCTGCTCCAGCACTTACTGGAGGGAACTAAACCTGTCCGTTGTCTCAGACAAGTGTTAAGTAATGGAACAAGCTTTGGATGTCTTTAGGTTCTGCAAACTAGGTAGAATCAGTTACTGTGTCTCTCCTTCTGGGAAACAAGCCTATGTTTATTCACTTGTTTAAAGAATTCTTGGCTATATTTTCATGTATAAGTGTACTCACTTACCCATTTTAAGAGGAATCCTAGGTAGAAATTGGTTTGGGGTCACCATTGTAATCATGAACTGTTGGCAAGCACAGAGGGAGAAAAGGTATACACACACAACATATCTTCCTTCTTAAACAAAAGTATCCTTCCTTTGGCAAAAAAAAATCTTATTCTATTGAGAGATGCAGGGCCATCCTGGACAACTGTTCAGGTGTCTGAGGGAAGAGATAATCCTGGCTAAGAACACAGTTGTAACTAAAATTCTGTCTGGTATACCTCACTTGACTTTGAAGACTTAAAGGAAGACAGCATCTTTCAATTTGTCCTCATTCCCTCAGTAATGTCCTCAGAACTTCTTAGTGGTTGTTACTTCACCAACAGATGTGCTCATGAAGAGCAAAAGCAGAGATGTTGACTGAGTAATTCCAAGCAGGCCTGTACAGGGAATAATATGGAAATAATATGGGAATAGGAGGCACCAAGGTTGAGGATTTCCCTCAAAACTACTGTCACTGGACCAAATGGGCATCTTCATAGTGTCCTGGCCCTAATGTAAGAATTTAAAAAGAGTTGCACATTCAGGTACAATATCATATATATTATTGGCCTTAGACAATGAACAGGAAATTTTGTTTCCTTTCACACTACATGGTTGAACAAAAGAGGAACTGAGAGAGAACTGGATTCTCATGGCCCTGTGGCCTGAAGCTGTCTCTGTGCAGGGCTGAGGAAGAAACTTCTGAGTGAATAGGAACATGTGACTCAAGACACATTTTGCACCCACTTCCCCATGAACTTGGAGCACTGTGTAAATTGCTGCTGCTTGTATATGAGCAGCAATAATAATCAGCCTCATCCTCAGCCTGAAGGCTAGAAATAGTCAGAGAGGCTGAATTGCCAGACTGGGAGCCAGAGAAGCGATCGGGTACACTGGAGGGACGATTAGTGGCTCCATAAATCAGGATTTTGGGAGATGCTCCTGGGAGATTTCGATACCAGGAGACATTATTATAAATCTCAATATCATTGCTGGTTCCAGTGCAGGAGATGGTGACTGACTGTCCTACCGACCCAGAGGCTGATAGAAGTTGAGTCAGAGCAGACTGGGACCAGGAACCTGAAAAGATAGAAAAACACACTCTGTTTTTTCTTTGTTGGTGAGCCAGAGCTGGGGAAGATACATTAGCCCAGATGTTCCTGTGTCCCCTCCTTGGGGAATCACCTGTGCCCTGAGTGAGGAGGGTAAGGACAAGCAGAGCCCAGGCCATGGTGGCGATGCCCGAAGAGTCTGCCTCCTGAGCCCCAACACTGGGCCTGGCTTCACAGACCTCTCTTATCCCCTCCCATGACTCAGAGTGGGGAGGGGCTTCCATGCAAATCTGTTTCTAGCACCTTCCTCTCCTCCCCCAACACTTAAATGCCTTGGATTCTGGATACCTCTGCCTTACTGGTCATAAAGCTTAGCTGAGGGGATTAAAATTGTTTGGTTGCATTTTCTCAATCAGCATAGACTGAGCTTGTGACAGAAGAATTAGAGCCCCTTTGGGATGTCCCTAACCTTCCAATAGTGGAGGTTCTGTGAATGTCACATAAAGATTCCCAGGACTTCTGTGTGCTGTGACAGATATCCTGAGAACATGGTGTCAGGATGATGGATAGATCCATTCTCTCCCCTTCTCAGGAAGAGATATGGCTGGGAGAACCACACATGCTCCTCAATCTGCTCAAGTTCTCCTGGCCCTTTCAGTTAGGATGTATGTTCAGATATTGCTGAGTCCTCTGCCTTGAGATAAAAATTGGGGCTGTATTTGATAATGAGGCCTGTTGTTATTGATAGGTCTTCTGGAAAATGGTGCGTTGTAGTTCAACATGTTTAGGATTGGCACCCTACTTCTTTATAGATAATGAGGGGAAGCACCTGTTTGAACCACATTACTATTCATGGTAAACTACAGCACCTGCTCTTTCCACTCCAGATTCTCACTGCCCCCTAGTGGATTCACATAGAAGGTATAAGACTCCTGGAAAGGAAGGGGAAAGGAGCTGGGTAATCTGCTGTGCTTCCTATCCTCAGTCCCGCCCCATCTCCCAATCTCTAGCTCCTTACTGGCCCCTGGTGCCTTCTAATCTACCCCAGGTACCTCTTCCCCTTTTTTTTTTTTTCATTGTTTTATTGGTGCATTATAGTTGTACATAACAATGGGATTTGTTCTTATATATTTGCACATGCACAAGTATAACAATATAACTTGGTCATTATCACTCCCCAACACTTCCTACCTTCCTCCTCTCCTCCCACCTCTTGTCCTTTTCCTCTGCTGATCCACCTTGGCTTTCCATTACATCCCCTCAGCCCACCACCCTAACTTCTTTGTTTTAGAGAAAACATATAACTTTGACCTTCTAAATTTGGTTTATTTCACTTTACAGGACAGTCTCTACTTCCATCGACTTTTCTACAATGGACATATTTTCATTTTCTATGGCTGAATAAAGTTCTATTGTGTATATATAGCACAATTGCTTCATTCGTGCACCTGTTGATTGACACCAAGGCTGGTTCCATAGTTTGGCTGTTGTAAATTTTGCTGCTGTAAACATGGGTATGCATGAATCACTATAATATGGTGATTTTAATTCCTTAAGATAAATACTGAGGAGTGGCATAGCAGGATCTTATGATGGTTCCATGCCTAGTCTTTTGAGGAACTACCATACTGATTTTTATTCTAGTTGTACTTATTTACCATCCCATTAACAGAGTAAAATGTACTTTTTCTTCACATCCTCTCCAGCATTTATTATTTGTATTCTCGAAGATTGCCATTCTGATTGACATAAGATGAAATCTCAGGTAGTTTTGATTTTTATTTCCCTAATTAGTAATATTTTTCATACATTTGTTGACCATTTCTTTTTTTGAGAAGTATCTGTTTGTTTGATTGCCCATTTATCCATTGAATTGTCTGATTTTTTGGTGTTAAAGGTTTTTGAGTTCTTTATGTAGTCTAGATACTAATCCTCTCTCAGAATAGTAGTGAGCAAAACTTTCTCCCATTCTATAGGTTTTCTCTTCACATTCTGATTGTTTCCCTTACTGTGCAGAAGATTTTAAAGTTGATGGCATCCCATTTATTAACTCTTGACATTATTTTCTGAGTTTTAGGGGTACTATTAACAAACTCATTGCCTATGAATAATAGCTGGACTGTTGATCTTATGTTTTCTTCTAGCATTTGCATAGTTTCTGCTCTAATTCATAGATCTTTATTCATTTGAGTTGATTTGTATGCAGAATGATTCTAGTTTCAATCTTCAACATATGGATAACCAGTTTTCTCAGCATCATTTGTTAAAAAGGCTGTCTTTTCCCCAATGACCACATGACCAGATGACTACAGATGTCCACACACCTACAGTATGTGTCCATGTCTTCTTTCTTGTACCACTGGTCTATGTGTCTGTTTTATGCCAGTACCATGCAGTTTTTGTTACTATAACTCTGTAATATAATTTGAAATAAGGTGTTGTGATGCCTGCCTACAGCATTGGTTTTGTGACTTAGAACAGCTTTGGCTACTCTGGGTCTTCTTTCAAATGAATTTTAGAATTATTTTTTCTAGTTCTGTGAATAATGTAATTGGAATTTTGCTGGGAATTACTTTGAACCTGTATATTGCTTTTGGTAGTGTAGGTGCCTTTTCCTTTGACCTCTGACTTCCTTCAGGATGGAATGTGTCTTCTGCTTCACCAGGTGTTCACATCCACATTCTCAGGATTCTTTGCTTGCCTCAGGACTGCCTGTCTCAAGTGAGTGTTCCTGCACCATATCTGGACTCAGGTTTTTGAAAATGTAATCGTTGAAATCATTACATTTTTGTCTGACTGTAAAACTGAATGAGACAAAAGTGGATCAGGAGAAGATGATCAACTTTTCAAATAAGTTCAAAGAAATAACTTGTGTGACGATGAGTATGCTCAGTGAGGTTTGGGAATGGCTCTGGGGAGACAGAATGTGAATTCCCATGTTTGGGAGAAGAAACTGGAGTCCAGATTGCTATAAAGGACCCTCCCACAGACCTCACATCAGGGTGTGTTTGTCACACAGGTCACAAAACCCATTTTCCTCAAAAGTCTGTGCTTTAGGAGACCACCTCAACTCACAGATGTGCATCTTCCTAAGGTAAGATTGCCTCTTCCTTCCTCCTTCTAGAGGAAGATGCTTAATCTAGCAGTTTTTTTCAAGATAGAGTTGGGTTTGGGTTACACAGTGATCAAGCCTGACTGCTCTTTGACAGAATGGAAAGAAGAATGTTCCTTCACAGCCTGCCATGGTGGCACATTCCTATAGTTCCAGCTGCTTGGAGGCTGAGGCAGGAGGATCCTGAGTGTAAAGCCACCATCAGTAACTTAGCAAGGCCCTAAGCAACTCAGCAAGATCCTGTGTCTAAATAAAATATTTTTAAAAAAATGGCTGGAATGTGTCTCAGCTATTAAGTGAGGCTGGGTTAAGTCCCTTGTACAAATAAAATATATCTTTAGACATTTTATAGAGCACAAACATTATGAACAATCACTTTAATGTCATTGTTCACACTACATCCACATGACAAACGTGTTCATTAGCATAAAGAGAGGTGACTGATGGCCAGTTCAGAGGTGGAATGACCTGAAAGATGGCCTCTCAGCATGGGTAGAAGGAATGTGTGTTTGGAGCAAAAGATGGTTTGGGAACTGAGACTAGGGATTGCGTGTGTGTTTCTGACATTATGAGATACACTATTTGAGGAGTTAATTTGAATTATAGTGCCTGTCATTTTAGATATTAATAAAATAGTAGTGTGTTGTTGATCTTCTCAGAAACCTTTAGATGAACCCCTGAAACCAGCATCCTGGTTTATTGTTGCCTGAGATCATTGTGTAAAGTTTCCTGGGAACATTCCAGGTGCCCTGGCTCTTCTTGAAAGAAGTAACTTCTGATTTTTATGCCTGTTTTATTGTACCATGTCATATTGTCACTGTGAACATATTCAGGGTACCCATGCTGAAGGAGCCACTGTTTCACTTCAAGTGGCTGTGGATTTTTTTTCACCCCATAATCCATGACATAGAAATAATAAGCGTGAGTTCCTATAAAGGACCCCAAATGACCATGGCATAAAACATGATTAATAACTAATGGAGCTAAACAAATCAATCAAAATACATAGGAATAAATTCCCAGAAAAGTCAATATGTTGTTTCCTTGTGCAATAGCAATGACATAAAGGACAAAATATCCACATGAGATGCAATGGAAAATGAGTGGTCCCTAACCCTGAAAATCTAAAGACCACTTATTATCATTGCTCTGATATGCCAAGTTCCTATGGCATTCAATAGTAAAGTCCTGTGAATATTTTGATGGTTCATATTTTTCAAATTACCTCTATTATTAGTGACTTTTTAATTGTCTCTTCAAAATATTTATGGAGAAGGTTGGTGAACCTGTACTCTGTTATATTCAGGCAAGATAAATTAGATCTACTGCTCTATAGTACTTTAGGGTAAATTTTCACCAGGATTATGTACTATATTTTAAATATTTTTATCATTACATTATATCATTTGAGATAGTGGGGTTCACTTAGACATATTTTCTTCAATTTTAATCCATAGTATTTCTCCTTTCCCTCCTATTCTCGTTCTCCATTAAACTTTTTCTCTACTCTATTGGTGTTTATTCTATTCACTTATTACTTTTTTTAAATTGGTGCATTATAGTCATACATAAAAGTGGCATTCATCATGATATATTCATCTGTCCACATAGTGCAATTAGGTCAATTGCACTCTGCAGATGCTTCCCTTCCCCACCCCTCATATTTTCCTTTCTATACTCTTCTTCTACTTCCCTTTTTTCTTTTATATTTTCATGAAATCCCCCTGTTTTTATTCTTTGTTTCTCTTTAGCTTCTTCTTATGAAATGAAATATTTGACTTTTGTCTTTCCCAGTCTGGCTCATTAAAATTAGCATCCTGTTCTCAAGTTCCATCAATTTACCAGCAATTGACATTATGTCATTCTTCTATATGGCTGAGTAAATCTCCTTGAGATATATATATATATATATATATATATATATATATATATATATATATATATAATATATATCACATTGTCTTTATCCATGCATCTGTCAATGAGCACCTACGTTGGTTTCGTAACTTTGCTATTGTGAATTGTCCTACTATAAGCTTTGGTATGCATGGTTTACTATATTTTGTTGATATTACTTCTTTTGGAGAAACATCAAGACATGGGATAGCTGTGTCATATTATGATTCCATTTCTTATCTTTTAAGAAATCTTCATACTGCTTTCTAAAGTCATTGTACTAATTTTCTGTCCCACTAAAAATATATACATGTAACATACCCCTACATCCTCACCAACATTGATGACATGTATTCTTGATGATTCACATTCTAATTGGATCTAGATGAAATCTCAGTGTACTTTGATTTTTATTTCCCTGCTTGCTATGGATGTTGAATATTTTTTTTCATACATTTATTGCCCATTTATACTACTTACTTTGAAAAAAATCTCTTTAGTTTGTTTGCACATCATAGTATTTTGGGGGGGATAATTTTTTTAAATAGTTTATATATTTTAGATATAAAACTACTTTCAAAAGAGTACCTAGCAAAGATTTTCACCAATTCTGCAGGATTTTCTTCAAACTTTTTATTGCTTACCTTGCTATGGAATAGAAGGGGTCACACAGAGACATATCCACATAGATACAATCATCTGATCCTTTCCAGAGTTGCCCAAAACACACATTGCAGTAAAGGTGGTCTTCTTAAAAATGTTGCTAAAAAAACTGTATGTTCATATGTAGAAGAATAAAACTACAGCCCTGTCTCTCACCCTGCACATATTTTTTTCCAACTCAAAGTGAATCAAATATCCAGGAATTAGACCAGAAATACTGTATCTGCTAGAAGAAATCTTAAAGTCAACATTTAATCATATTGGCACAAAATCATACTTCTTTAATAAGACTTTTAAAAGTTAACAAATACAACACAAATCAGAAGTGGGATGACTTTAAGTGTACTATATTTTTAAAAAATTCTAGTGAAAAGGATTTTTGAAGGTTTTCACCACATGGAAATGATGAGAATTCAAGAATATAATATCTAGATTATGGAACCAAGTTAGGTGTCCCTCAGTAGATGAATGGATAAAGACATGCAGTATATATACTCAATGGAATATTATGCAGCCTTAAAGAATGAAATTATGGAATTTTCCAGTAAATGGATAGCATTGGAGAACATCATGCTAAACAAAATAAGCCAATCCCAAACAATTCAAAGCCAAATATTTTCTGTAATATTCAGATACTAATTCACAATAAGGCAGGAGGTACTAAGGAAGAATACCATTATCTTAGATTAGGCAGAGGGAAGTGATGGGAAGGAGAGGAGGGCATGTGGGGATAGTAAAGATAGTAGAATGAAATAGACATTATTATTGTATGCATATATGTGAGTACATGACCAATATGATTCTGCAGCATGTACACTCAGAGAAATGAAAAATTATATTCCATCTATGTATGATATATCAAAGTGCATAAATGGATTCTACTGTCATATACAACCAATTAAAACAAAAAAGATATATAAAGCTTTAAGTTGAGAAATGAAGATTGAAATAAACTGTTTTTGCTTAAAAAAAAGAATATAAATGTGCTTCTCCTAATTTGAAGATTTATTGATACATACACAACATAGACAGGTTTTGAAATCTTGCATGAGTTTGGTATCAAATATGTATCATTTTTATGTCTCAACTGAAACAATGCAGAAGAAGTTATAGGAAATCTATTATATGTATATAACTGTATATATATATATATATGCAAGCATATTTATTTGAATGTATATTCTATAATTATTTGAAAAACCACAGAAAATTTGCTCTTTCAATTTGAGTCTCTACATACAGAAGACACAAATGCTAGGATACATTCACAGTGTCATATTAGAAGGGCCACATTCTCTAAACCTGTTGCTACTGCTATTTTTTGTAATGCTCTCTACTTAAAATAGTAAGCACATCATCATGAGAAATCTGTCATCTTTATTAAGGCAGAATCACTAGAGTGGACATTGAGAAGTGCCTAGCCTTTCTTCACATGCAGATATTGGGTAAAGTATTCATATTAATGCAACTAGAATCAGGGAGCAAGTGTCAACTGAGATGCCTGAAAAGACAGGACAGTTTCCTCTCCACCTCCTGCTTGTTGTCACCAAAAGAATAAACACTAAGAGCAAGTACAGCTTCAGATCAAGTTCACAAATACAGACCTGGACACTCAGAACATTATTTCAAGTCTTCCAACCCAGAGGCCCCTTCCCACTACTGCTATGACTTTGTTGTTTAGGGGTAAAGTTTGTGTCTGTTCAAGCCTCAATGACTAAAGTTTTAAGGTGTAGATTATTGATGGGGATAGACGTTGGTAATGGGAAAAAATACTGGAAAAATAATTTAAAAGCACATGAAGAGAAAGCTTGGGTTCTCAGGTATGATGATCATCCTCACTGATTTGCCCAGGAAAGAGGTTGCTGCCAGGCCATGGAACATTCAGTGTAAAAATGGAATTTCTGGAATCCAGGAAGAATTAATTGGTCATTGGGCTAGGTATTCTGGGAACTGAATCTGATTTCATTTGGATATAAAAGTAAGTTTTGTATTATTAAATAACTATGGAATTTGTAAATGAGAATATGTACATCTGTACTGGGAAGATTTGGATACCAGGAGACAATATTATATCCCCCTAATTCACTGCTGCTTCTCCCACAAGAGATGGTGACTGTCTGTCCAGAAGACTCAGGCTGAGGGAGTTTCAGTCAGAATAGACTGGACCCAGGGTCCAGAAATATTTTGGGCTTACGTGTGTGTGTGTGTGTGTGTGTGTGTGTGTGTGTGTTGGTGTGTGTTGGTGTGTATTTCCATCCTAAGTCTGCCCTTCTCATCTTGCTCTGTCCAATCTTAAGCAATGATCATTTCCTTACTAGCCTCTGAAACTTAGTCACAGAAGTGAGGACCATGAAGTCAACTACCTGTTTAAGGTATCTAAGGAAAATGCAGGCAAGATGGGAAGGATAAAATTTGATCATGGGTGATTTCTATCCAAACAAGTGCCATTTAAGCATTAACCATAAAATTATATTTTTGGCAAATTATATATATTGGAGTGTAGAGTGTGTTACTACCCATGTACACATAGTTGAATCAGGTTAATGAGAATATCCATTATTTCAGCTTATTTGTTTTCTTAAAGTAGCATTGTTAAGTAATAATTCACATATCAGCAATTTAGCCATTTAATATAGATTCTACAATGACTATTACTATGCTCACAGTTGTGCAGATATCACCACAATCAATTTTAGAGCATTTTCTTCATGCAAGAAGGAAACTCTATGACCTTCAGCTGTCAATCCCAATTGCTTCCTTGCCTCTACTCTCTGGATCATTCTCCAATTTACCCATAGTTATTTTTAAAATTAATTCCTTTAGATGTACACAATGGTGAGAGTCCCTGTGGGATAATTATATAAGTAAATAGGAATGTTAAGTCAGAGTCACTCCAGTGTCTGATCCTTATCTCATCCCTCCTTCCTGTCCTTAATTTCTCTTTATCTATTCCACTGAAATTTCATTGTTTTCAATTCCCCCACTTTATTGTGATTTAGCTTCTATCTGTCAGAGAAAAATTCAACATTTGGCTTTTGGGGACTAGCTTATTTCACTTAGCATGATAGTCTCCAATTCTATGCATTTACTGGAAAACGACATAAAGTCATTCTTATTTATGACTGAGTAGTACTCCCTTATGTATATGTACCACATTTTCTTTACCCATTTATCTGTTGAAAGGCACCCAGGTTGGCTCTATAGCTTAGCTATTGTGAACTGTGCTGCTATAAACACTGATGTGGCTATGTCATTATATTATGCTGATTTTAAATTCTTTGGATGTACATACCCAGGGGTGAGATAAAATGGGCCTACCATATTTTTAGAGGAATCTACATACTGTTTTCCAGAGTAGTTGTAGCAATTTGCAGTCCCACAAGCAATGTGTGAGGGTACTTTTTTTCTCCACATCCTCACAACATTTATTATTAATTTTATTCTTGAGAACTACTATTCTGATTGAAATGAGATGAAATCTCATTATAATTTTAATTAGAGTTTCTCTAATTGTAAAGAGTGGTAGGACACTTGTGAGAAGAAAATGTGAGAGGAACACTCCAATATGTTGACTCAGGAACTCACTATCTTAACAAGATTTCTGAAGCACAAGAAGTAAAAGCAAAGATTAATAAATGAGATGGCATCAATTTACCAAAAAAAATTATTCAAAACAAAGGAAAAATTAAGAGCATGAAGAGGGAGCCTACAGAGTGGGTAAAAATCTTTGCCACCTGCTCCTCAGATAGGAAATTAATTTCCAGAAAATAAAAAAAAAACTCCAAATTCTCAACATGAAAAAACAAATAATACAATCAATAAATTGGCAAAAGAATGTTTCTAAAAAAATGAATACCAATGACCAATAAATATATGAAAGATGTTCAATAAATACATGAAGAAATATATAAAAATCTGGCATGGATTCAGTACAGCTAATTTCACCATCTTATGCATTCACAACACTAATGTTTTTTAGAGAAAGTATAATCCAATAGCATAAATATTAGTAGAGTACAGAGAAGGGAACAGGGCTTGGGAGGATGCAAGGGAGAGTGGAAATAATGGAGGAAATAATAAAAACAAATTTTATTTGCAGGCTTTTATAGTTATGTCAGAATGAATTCTATTCTGATGTATAACTAAAAAGAGCCAGTAAAAATTTTTATTTTTATTGAAATACATCCATGTCCATTCATTTAAGATTTGTCAGTGACTGCTTTCATATCTCACCTGTAGAAATTAGGTGTCGTAACTGACAATATATAGCTTGCAAACTCAAAAACATTTACTACATGGTTGTCAGTCTACAAAATAAAGTGTTACCCCACTGCCACCCCATCAATGATGATGAATAATACTAATAATATTTCATCATGATGTGGCCTCCTGCCTCAGCCTCCCAAGTCACTGAGATTACAAGTATTCACATGGCATCCAGATAAATGATACATTCTAACAGAGCCATGTGTGCTTTTCCCAATCACCTGCAGTGGAACCATCTTGTCCCTGAGACCCACAGCTGGTCTGTGCAGGTCAACATATCTCTTTCTACATACACCATCTCGCTGTGGTCACAATAATTTGTGCTTTCTCCAGTGAAAGCTCCTAGGACAGAAGATCTGAGAATGGCTTCTTCTATCACACATTACTAAATGGAGAAAAGAGATTGTCAATGTTTCATATATGGACCAGGCTCTGATTACAATCTCTGGAAGTTGCAAATAGGTCTATGCAGGGCCTGAAATAAAATGACAGTGATTCAGATTTAAAATGCAACTAATTCCCCAGAAGTTTTTTGAGGCTATGGAGAATGGGATAGTTTTCCTAAATTCTCTTCAAATTGATTCATCATTGGTAAGTGGGAATGAAATCGACTTATGAGAGTTATTTTATATCCTGCTACTTTGCTGAATTCATTTATGAATTCTAGAAGTTTTCTGGTGGGGTTTTTGGGACTTCTAAATATAGGATCATATCATCAGCTAATAGGGATAGTTTGAGCTCCTCTTTTCCTATTTGTATCCCTTTAATTTCTTTCTTTTGCATAATCACTTTGCATGCAATCTTAAGAAGATTTTTTTCACACTATTTACCAAAATATTTAGGGTTTAGTTGTTTGAAGCTTTTTGAGCTGTCTCCCATAAAATAATGAATAATTGTTTCATCTCATACTGCCACCAAGAAGAAAAGAAGCACAAAGTTTACAGGACCACTCTGATTTCAGGAAGAAGGATACTTCAAATTTGGGGATTTTGCTCCAATTTATGTAAGAGAAAGTAAAAATCCAAATGGATTAAAGCATTCCAATGTGAATATGTACTAGGACAAAAAGTGGTGCCAATGTCCCAACTATATGAACAATTTTATCCCCTAGATCTGTAACAATAAGAAATTGGTAATAGGGGGAAAAAGCTGGTGTTTAGATCAAGACCCTTAGGAGAATCCCAGTTGTAGACCATAAGGTTTAAGCAACAGTCTTTGTTACCTTCTCTAGAGAATTAGATACCATTTTGAAACAGCTCATGATACAAACCCAGGACTTGATAGCACAGACAACATCAGGAATCACTTGAACTTGAGGCCAGAACTGTGAGCTCCACCAGTCATGAGGTCAGGCAAGCCAAGCAGTAACAATTTCTTGGTAGATATTTTCATCTAAGATAGAGCATTAGCTAAGATTAGTCTCATGGGCAGTTTGTTGATGCCTCATGTCTCTGCCTTTCCAGTACAAGAAACTCCCCCTGGATTCACACTTATAGACTTTACTGGAGAAGTGTCTTCAGGTCCTAGGTGATTTTAAGGAGCCTAACATCTGAAATATCCAGTTCAGCAGCCTCTAATAATAATACATTCATTAATGAGGGTTTTTATGCATTCAAGTCTACTAATCACATTAAAGTTAAAAAGAGATGCATAATTATTTTAAGGGTAAATATCACAAACTACATCAAAATAGTACCAATTACACAAGAAACTGATAAAAAGTTATTTATGTTGTATTTTACATTCTTTTTCTCATGTTATTTCTTTAAAATATAATATTATTACACATTACATCACGTGTCAATTTGGATACAAATATTTTCTCAGAAATATTTGATCTTTTTTTCATTTTATCATTTACATTTGTTAAGATAGGTTTAAATAACCAACTTGAGTGAAGCATGCTTGATAATATTATAACCACTGAATTATTACATAAATAATATTTATCTTTTGGGATTTGCAGCCATATATATTAAGCTGGTTCATGTTTCCTAGAATTATTTTGACTTTGAAGAACAGAAATGTTAGTTTAAAATGTACACTGTTTGACCAAGTGGCTTAAAAATTCCATAATAGGAATAATGTACTATCACAATATTTATAAAGCTGAATAATGTGATTTTGGGGGTATATTAATCAAATCAATGTTTTGGGTGAAAAAGTTATAAACTCTTGCTATTATTCAAATTTATGTTCAAAAAATGCAATATTGATTTTTAGGGACTATATTTATCATCACTTTTTTACTGTAAAAAACACTTCTTATCAAACTCAGTGTGCATTTGCAACATCATTGAACTACTTTGGTATTATGTGATGTCATGATCACCAAAAAGTGAGTGACCTGTAAAGAAAATGATCCTAGTGATCAGATGAATCTTGCCTCATTCCGTGTCTGTCAGTTAACTTCTTTCTCTAGACACACATGTGTTTTGCCTAAAATATTCGTATTCAATATGTCCATAATGGCATGGATGGAGATTATTCATGGGATCATTAAAATGGATTTCCAGTCATGAAGGTGACCAGGCTATATAGTCTCTGCTCCATTTCAAAACATCAAAACCAACCCTGAGTTCCTTATATGAGATTATTCCCTCTGGGAAACACCTTGAGGTACCTGAGGGCAGATTAGACCTTTCATCATAGCAGATTAACCTTTGTTCTTACTGAAATAGGCATTTACTTATGAGAGAACTTGTTTTCCTTTTCTGCAATGCTTCTGCTAAACTGTTTTCCATGAACTTAGGGAACATGAAAACCACTATCATGGTATTAAACATGGGCTTCTGAGTACAACATTTATGTAACAGCCAATAAAGGACAATAATGGGGACATGCTCCTGCCATTATTACTCTTATGATTGTCCCCTACATCCTCAAATACCAAGCTTGATAGAAAGGTTGAATGATACTGAGAACTCAGTGATAAAGCCAGTTGAGTGACTATGTGCAAGTCCAATAAAAAATACTATTTTTGTGTAGCTAAGTTTCTGGAACAGGAGAGAGGGCATGAAATTGGGAGTTACACCACTCCCTATCCTTAGTCACCAACTAGCACAATGTTTGCCTCCCATATTGAAGAATTCACATTATGCTGGTCTAGTGCAGACATTTTATTTACAAAAGGAGACTGCTTCCACAGGAGACACAAGAATGACTTAATTAACCTGGGTCTAAAGCCCTTTGGACTACTCTGAAAGGAAATCATTAGACCAAGTTGGGGCTATTGGGTCACGACTGGTCCTGATAACCAGGGAACTAGGTTGTCACTGCAGACTTGAAGTAAGAAGGCACCTGCATGGGATGCAGATGATAACTTCCTTACTCTGTAATTAAAGTCAGAAAACCAGCACAACCCAATTCAGAAGGACTTTTGATGGACCAATAGTGTCTGTAATGAAGATTTGCACCAACACACTTGGCAAGACTATTAAAAAACACTTGCTAAGGCATTTTTTTGGTGGTAAAGAGAATATGAAGTGTGGAGTGAAGAATGTAACAATGATGACCACAGGGATTAGAATTATATGAAAAAACTTTTTTTTTGTATTTTATTGTGATTGTATTTGAATATGTTTTCCTTCCTTGTCTGATCCAAGTGACATCCAATGTAAGATGTGTTAAATATAATTCACTTTATATCCCAGTATTTATGTATACCAAATATTAAGAAACAATGAACATACTTGACGATGAAAAGTATGCTCTATATTCTTGGAGTAAAAAGATTGGCATTTTCTGTTTTAGTTTTTTGTTGGATAATTTGCCATATTAAGGGTAGGAAGGTTATCA
Source organism: Callospermophilus lateralis (assembly GCF_048772815.1). Classification (NCBI taxonomy): domain Eukaryota; kingdom Metazoa; phylum Chordata; class Mammalia; order Rodentia; family Sciuridae; genus Callospermophilus; species Callospermophilus lateralis. Next base: position 124,923,681 of record NC_135305.1, on the reverse strand, counting down.
TAATTGTCCTTATTTGAGACGATGAGATCCTGGATATTGGAATGAGTTTCTGGTTCACATAGGTGGAATGTGGTAGTTTTATTTGTTCTAACTTTGATAGGCTTGCATATATTTCTCAGAATTACTCAAATGTATATTTCTGGTTGGGATAGTAGCAAGAATAACTTTTG